>NC_091071.1:42227424-42530454 GCF_032405125.1 Capricornis sumatraensis
CGTCCATGTCTCCCCTGGGAGTGGGGGTGGAGGGAGGTATAATTGCTCTCCTTATTGTCCAGTAGGGTGGGAGGGTGCTAAGCCAAGGGCACAGAGTGAGGTCTGACCACACCCTGGGCTCGTGCAGGGTGTGTGATGAGCCTTCTTCTGAGGACCCCCATGAGTGGCCAGATGACATCACCAAGTGGCCGGTGAGCTGGTGTGGAGGGATTGTTCGGGAACCACCTTACTGTGTTGGGGAGAAATCCACACCTCACCCATCAGTGATGCCAGAGGTCTCCCCTGAGGGACCACCCTGTTTTCAGATGCTCTGCCCTGGCCTTCAGCCAGCCGGCCCATCCACTACAGCCTCCCTCTCTAAGTAGAACCAGGTGGAGCCTTAAGAGGTCAAATGACATCATGCCAGTTTGACAGATGCCCTGAGGCCCGGCGTTTGTGACCTGCTTGAGGCCAACGGGGCCTGTCTCCTACCCTAGGAGCCTGTCCATCTCTGCTCCAACCAAGCATGGTGTGGAGCCCAAGATTAGGGGTGACCTTGACCCAACTCATCCCCATTTGTGACCCAGATCTGCACCAAAAGCAGTGCTGGGAACCACACCAACCACCCTCACATGGACTGCGTCATCACGGGCCGGCCTTGCTGCATCGGCACCAAGGGCAGGTAGGGGTGCCCCGGTCCTGGACACAGCATCACCCTGGGGCTGAGGCCTGCTCCCATATCCAGTCCAAAACGACTCAGGATGCCGGGGGGCATGGGGTGAGGAAGGGGCCGGACCTATCCAGGCCAAGAAGGTGGGCGAGTGGGGTGGAAACCTGAGCCTGGGCGTCCTCCCAGCTCTGGCCTGGCCTTCCAGGTGTGAGATCACCTCCCGGGAGTACTGTGACTTCATGAGGGGCTACTTCCACGAGGAGGCCACACTCTGCTCCCAGGTAGGCCTCCGGGGGAGGGCCCTCCGTGTGCCACTGTGGCGGGCGCTCATGGCCACTCTGCACAGGTGCACTGCATGGACGACGTGTGCGGGCTCCTGCCCTTCCTCAACCCCGAGGTGCCTGACCAGTTCTACCGCCTGTGGCTGTCCCTCTTCTTGCATGCTGGGCAAGTGACACCACGTGGGCTGCGGGGGCTGGGGGAGGTGGACCCCAGGACTAGCTGGTCAGTGCTCCTTGCTGAGTGCCCCCTCCCCACAGGGTCCTGCACTGCCTGGTGTCCGTCTGCTTCCAGATGACAGTCCTGCGAGACCTGGAGAAGCTGGCGGGCTGGCACCGCATAGCCATCATCTACCTGCTCAGTGGCGTCACTGGTAACCTGGCTAGTGCCATTTTCCTGCCATACCGGGCAGAGGTAAGGCTGCCCCTGCCATGTGCTGCCCAGCATGAACTGGGTCCAGCAGACCCGAGTTCCTGCTGTGCCCTGTCCCGCCTGGGGCTCCTGTCCTGACCCACCCTGGGCCAAGGGAGGGGGGCGGGCGGGCTGCCTGCCCCGGCCACTGGCTCAGGGCCCCCTGTGCCCCCAGGTGGGCCCGGCTGGCTCGCAGTTCGGCATCCTGGCCTGCCTCTTCGTGGAGCTCTTCCAGAGCTGGCAGATCCTGGCGCGGCCCTGGCGCGCCTTCTTCAAGCTGCTGGCCGTGGTGCTCTTCCTCTTCACCTTCGGCTTGCTGCCCTGGATCGACAACTTCGCCCACATCTCGGGCTTCATCAGCGGCCTCTTCCTCTCCTTTGCCTTCCTGCCCTACATTAGCTTCGGCAAGTTCGACCTGTACCGCAAGCGCTGCCAGATCATCGTCTTTCAGCTGGTCTTCCTGGGCCTGCTGGCCGGCCTGGTGGTCCTCTTTTATTTCTACCCTGTCCGCTGCGAGTGGTGTGAGTTCCTCACCTGCATCCCCTTCACTGACAAGTTCTGTGAGAAGTACGAGCTGGATGCTCAGCTCCACTGAGCTGGCGGGTGCTGGGGCTGTGTGCCCGCGGCTGGAGCCAGGCCTGCAGCTCGGGACTCTGCCCAGGAGCCCTGCTTCCCACACACTTTGCCGTGTTCACTGCTGTTGAACCCCTCGTGCTTCCGGGCATTTATCACACTAGTTCCCGAGATTGCCTTCTAACTAGCCTTCTGACGACCACCTCACGTGGCCAATAAACAGACCGGGAGCGTTTTAGCTGCCACTAACTCAACCAGAGCTGCCGCCTCCTTTCTGGTTTCCGGCTGGGTACTGTGGAAGGACATCCTTCAGGCCCCAGGCCTCCCACCCACAAGTTCCCAGAACAGGGCATTCATGTCAGGTCCACCTCCCTGGAGGTCCTCGGCCAGGTGTGCACACTCTGTCCCCCTTCTGCAGAGTGACTGGCAGGTGACAAACGGACAAGGACCCAGGAATATCACACTTCCCCACGCACACCTGGAAGTGCCCCACGGCAGCCAGGCCACGTCCCTTTCTAGGAGCCAGGCACCCATGGGCTGAAGCTGGAGGCCCTGACCAGTCTGGGCTCAGACGCCCTTGTTCCTCACAAGTAGAAACAGAGCCGGCACTCTGCTTTTACTTCCTCCTCGCTGCAGAAATGACAGGTGTGTGTGGCTTGGGGAGCGGGGTGGTGGCCAAGGGCTCAGGTACAGCATCCCGATGGTGTGACCGCTGGCAGGGTCCCTGCCTGTGCCCCTCTATGGGGACATGACTTTCCAAACCTCAAAGCAAACAGGGTTTATTCTGTACACGGGGCCAGGCCCACAGCCCTGGGATCAGGGTTCACTTGAGAGTCCAGGCGAGTCCAGCTGGGGTCAGGCTCTCTCCCACCCATCTGGGGAAAGGGCACAGTGGCCCAAGGCTTCCTTCTGCCAGGGAAGAGCTCAGCCGCCTGCACACAGAGCTGTCCAAGTCTAGAGATTCATTTCTGTCTCAGCTTTTTGATGAAGGACACCTCATCCCGATTCCGGATACCGTAACTGAAAGAGAAGGAAAGACAGAGTCCAGCCTACACAAGGGCCCAGCTGTGACTCCTCCGAGGCTTGTGTGGGATGAGAGAGGCCAGGCAGGAAGAGCACAGTGCTGGGGAGGTGAGGAGGGGGCAGGGCCATGCTCCCCCGCCATGCACACTCATAACCCTCTCTCCTGGCTCTGCAGCCTCAATGGCCACATTTCCTCTGCCTCCTGTCCTCTGGGCAGGGAGGCCTCCAGGGAGTTCCTTGCAGGACAGCCTCAGTCCAGTCAGGGACTCTCCTGGTCTCACACACTCCTCAGGATGGATTTAAGACCCCTCCTTTCTTAAGGGCCTCTGGAGGAAACCCCGGCCCTATGGCAGGGCCTGGGGAACAAAAGGGCCACAGATGGGATAGCTCCCTGTGGCTCAAGACGGAGCCTGAACTTACTCTCGGAGTTTCTTCCGGTCTTCTGTGAGTTTCTCTCCCGCAGAGGTCAAGTGGTATGTCCTCCACACGTAGGACCTACAGATGGGAATTCAGTAAACCACAAGCAGGGTGATTTAGGAGGCTGAGAGCACCCAGGCGAGGGGCTGGTAGCGTCTCCTCTAACCAGGGAAGCCACATCCAGACACATGGCACGCCCTAAGGTGTCCCCACGTGCAGCTACCCAGCTGCCCGCGTGGTAATGGAGAAGAGGAGCAGCTAGGGCAGGGCCCGCAGGCACAGGAACACCTGCCCTTTTAAAGGCTCGGGACAGGGAGCTCGACGCTCTAGGCCGCATCCTGAGCAGAGCCCAGGAGATGACAAGGCTCGTTTGTGTCCAGCACATCCTCCCCGTCTCCCAGGAAGGGCTGAGGGAGGAGCCGAGGCTCCACTCACCAGCTGATGTGCTGAATGCCTCCCTCGCGCTCCTGCCTGAGCTGCACGTATCTCTGGATGGCCTTCTTCAGGTCGAGGACCGTGGCGTTCTGGACTACAACCACAGCTGCACAAGCAGGAGAAGATCCCCAGCGTCAGGTGGCAAGAGGAGAGCCCAGAAGCTCTGTTACTTCCCAAAGCTCAAGTCTGGGCAGGAGTGGATGTGCCCAACAGGCCTGGGCACAGCCGGGAGTTTCCACCCACCAGCCCTGCTAACATCCTCTCCTGTGAAGGTTCAGACTGCTCTGCCTGAGCGGGAGGGCAGCACTTACGCATAACTTCTCCATCCATCTTGCACACTCGCACTGTCATTGCTTGGCCGTATTCTAATGCTATTTGGGAATTAACTTCTTCTAAAGTAACCTGGAAAAGACCAAGGATGGAGGTGGGAGCTCTCTTCACCACCCAGAACAACAAAGGCAGACAAGCTGACAGCGTTTATAAAGTTAGGCAGAACCTTCCTGAAGTCTGAGGAGAACGGAAAACGGAAACATCGATCTTTTACTTTTTACTTGAAAATTACATTATTTCTGCTTACCCCAGGCTTCTGCACACCAATTTCTGGTTGTTTTTAAAACACTGCTGACATGTCAAATGTCCTGACCAGTCGGTTTTTCGGCGCCCCTTTAAATTTCGCACCCGAGGCCAAAGCCTCGCTCGCCTTCAGGCCCGGCAGGAGCCTTCTGCCTAGACGCTCCGCTACGCTCGGAAACGCCTTCCCCAGGCCGAGGCCGCAGCCCCCGGCGGTCCTAGGGTCCGTCCGCGCCCCGACCCCCGCCCGGGGGAACGACGCGGCCCTCGCGCACCTGGATCGGAAGGTCGCAGAGCAGCGGGTCTTGCACAACCATGGCCAGGCCCTCCTGGAACACGTCCACCGCCTCGGAGTGCGGCAGCGCCTCCTCCTCGTCCTCCTCGTCGTCCTGCGGCTCCGGCCGCGCCGCGACCTGCGGCTCCTCCAGGGCGCCGGGCTTCCCGCCGGCCCCGCCCGCACAGCTGGTCCGCGCGACAGAGGTTGTCGCGCACGCGCCGGGACGGCTACTATATCCCCACCTTCGGGGCGTCGGGGGCGGGGCCACTCGAGGACCAATGAGAGATGAGCTACTGGGAGCCGGCCAGCCACTGCTCTCCCTGGGGGCGGGGAGGCGGCGTGATTATTGGTGGGCTGGCAGGGGGCGGGGCGGGGACCAACGGGCGCTGGGAACGCCGGCGCCGTGCTGCCGCGGGCGCTGCCGGGAGCGCCGAGCCTGTAGCCGCCATGCTGCTCTTCTGCCCGGGCTGCGGGAACGGGCTGATCGTCGAGGAGGGCCCGCGCTGCCACCGCTTCGCATGCAACACCTGCCCTTACGTGCACAACGTCACGCGCAAGGTGGGCGCCCGCGGCGCGGAGGCCGACGCTCTCGCGAGGCGCCCGCGCGGCCCGGGCCTTCCCCGCCTCCTTCCCCGCCTGGATCGGCGCCCTTTGGGCCCTGCCGGCCGCCCCGTGGCGCTCCGCCTGCCACGCGCTGCTCCCGGGGCCTGTGTAGGGCTTTTGCGCCCTGGTCGCTCTTCCCCTCTGTACCCATGTCACTCGTCGCTCGTGGTTTTACCCGAAGGATTATTTAAAATTGCAGCCTCTTTCTCCACCTCGCCCTTCTCCTAATCTTATTTTTTAATAGGACTCGTTTGCCTTCCATTGCGGTTTATAATTTACTTGTGCGCCTTGTTTGTTAACACTAGGGTATACATTTTTCAGTTTTTGTTCCCTCTTATGTTCTAGTCTGAACATCTGGAATATATTGGGTATTCAGTACGGAATGATACATACTGTGTTATAACTCGTTGCTTTCCATCGATAATGCGTCTTTCCTTTTTAGAACACCTGTAATAATTTTTAGAAGTAGAGCACGCTGGTGTTGCTGCTGCTAAGTCACTTCAGTCGTGTCCGACTCTGTGTGACCCCATAGACGGCAGCCCACCAGGCTCCCCCGTCCCTGGGATTCTCCAGGCAAGAACACTGGAGTGGGTTGCCATTTCCTTCTTGAATGCATGAAAGTGAAAAGTGAAAGGGAAGTCACTCAGTCGTGTCCGACTCTTCCCGACCCCATGGGCCGCAGCCTACCAGGCTCCTCTGTCCTTGGGATTTTCCAGGCAAGAGTACTGGAGTGGGGTGCCATCGCCTTTTCCGGTGTTACCTCATTCTTAATGTTTATATACTGCTCCACCATGTAGCTGTGCTGTGGGAGTTTAGAGTTTGAAATTATGAAGGGTGACATTTCAAGGACGGCTGGTAAAACCTGGAAAATAGTTAGAAAAAGCTGTGTCTGGGAAGAGTGGCTGGGCCACCCTGCCAAGTGCTCCACTTTGGCCTTAGTCGTCTTCGGATGTCTTATTTCAGTGACCAAGTATTGTAGAGGTGGGAGAACAAGAGGGTCACACCAGAGCCGTTTCCTTTCCTGCTTTGTTGCTTCATGCAGTCCTCACAGTTTCTTTATGGGGACATCCCAATTGTGGATCCTCCTGATGCTCATGGCGATTCCTGCTCGGTGACAGCAGGAATTGTGCTTTCCTTTAGTATTCCTCCCTTCATGTTGAAGGCAGGAAGCAGAGTCTGGGGTGATACTTGAAGGCATGGTTTGGTGACCTGGCTTTGTACTGGTCACTTCCTGGGAGAGTCTGAAGACCTGCTGTTTGTTGTTTGTTAGGTAACAAATCGGAAGTATCCAAAGCTGAAAGAAGTGGATGATGTGCTTGGTGGAGCAGCTGCCTGGGAGAATGTTGACTCTACTGCAGGTGAGAGAGAAAACCTGTCCTGTTTCAGAGCTTTGGGTAAGGATGCAGCCAGGAGCTGTAGGTAAGGATGAGTCCGCTGGCTGTGCCACTGCAGAGCAGAGTCTGTGATGTATCAGGTGGGCTTCTGAGACTAGAAACTGTGTTCTTCTTTAATGTATTTGTTATGCAGACAGTATTGGCACAAGCTTTGGAGTAATTCAGCCCTGAGTTAGTCTCAGGGTGATCTCATATTGATGCTGATGGGAGTAATTAAAAAATCAGTGTAAGGATTCTGTTCTAATATAGTTTTTTTTAAAGTCAAAGGTAAAGAGTATTAAAATGCCCTAAATATTCTGTGAAGTAAGTATTTGAGTCTTGATTCATCTCTGATAGTGACAGATGTGACCAAGGAAGGAAAGAGAGCCCTCGACACGACCAGGCCAGAGAGGAGGAGGAGCTCAGGGCGATTAGTACTGTCTTTTTACCCCAGAGGGGACCGTCCAGATTTGCTCTGTTAAAAATCTCTCATGGGCAGAATTTGTCACTGGGAGGTGAATTACACACCAAATAGCGTCTGAGTGTTTGAAGGAGTTTTCATCAAGAGCAAGGTTCTTGAATTGAAATCTCGGTGAAAGTAAAATTAAAAAAGAAAAAAGTACAATCAAGATCACAGGTCTCCTTCCCTCAGTTGTGAGAGCACCGTGGGAATGACACTCCCTTGCAGGAAAACCTTGCAGGGCACCTCAGGCAAGGGATACTAGTCGAGCTGGGGAGTGTCTGCTGCTGTGTTTCATGAAATGTCCACTTTTAACAAGCATGTTGATCATGAGGATCGTTTCTTTTTTTTAGTAAACGTGGGTCACTGTTTGTTCTTGTTGCCAGAGCCGTGTCCCAAGTGTGAACATCCTCGAGCCTATTTCATGCAGCTTCAGACCCGCTCTGCAGATGAGCCCATGACCACCTTCTACAAGTGCTGCAATGCTCAGTGTGGACACCGCTGGCGGGACTAAGGGCAGGATGGCCCAGCTGCATCAGCGTCTGCGTGCTTTACTGTCCAGGGTGTATTCCCAGCTGCGAGTGTGAACTGTGTGTCCTGAGGGTCTTGGCTGGTGTGGTGGAAAGCTGACCCTTTAAGGGTGGCTGCCTGGGGAGTCAGGAAGTACAGCCCGCCTCCCAGTCAGCAGATTAACTCCTTGATGTTCAGAATGTCCAAATTCTGCCCATGCTGTGTGTGGACAGGAGTATCCGTCACTGAGTGCATCCTGCTAAGGTCCTGCTCTTCCCCTTTCATGTTTATTGGGCAGTTGATGTTCTCCTACCATCAGCCAACACTCTAATATTTACATTGTTTCATAACTAATAAAGTAAAACTTATAAGTTTAGTACATTAGATGCCCCTCAGTATTTAACTGTTAATTGCAAACTTATTTAATTAAAATTTATCCTGAATATTTAATTAAAATTAACAGTCTTGTTATCACCTTGTCAGTGTTTTAAATGCCTTAAGAAGTAGACATCAAACCATAAATCCCAAAACCGACTGCCATGTTTAGGGCCAAACTGGTTACGGAATTGCTAATAACATGGATTTCTATTTAATTATTATTTGTATTTTTGTTTCCTGGAATTGCAGTACATTTATTAGATTGTATGTTTTTTAATACTTTCTACATCCATCTTTCTACTCTAAAGAGAAAAAGGACACTCTAGGCTCACAGGGGCAGGATTTTGGTTATTGATAGATTTGTTTCTTGCTCAGGGCCTCAAATTTAATTGCTTCCAAATCTCTCTCTTTATTTTGTTGAATTATAGTTTACTTCCCTTGTGGCTCAGCTGGTAAAGAATCTGCCTGCAATGCGGGAGACCTGGGTTCAATTCCTGGGCTGGGAAGATCCCCTGGAGAAGGGAATAGCTACCCACTTCAGTATCTGGCTTAGAGAATTCTATGGACTGTATGGTCCATGGGCTCGCAGTGAGTCAGACACGACTGAGCAACTTTCACTTTATAGTTGACTCACAATGTGATAGTAGTGTTTGGTGTACAGTGTAGTGATTCAGTTATACGCACATATATAGACACACATACACATGAGTGTATATGTATTCATGACATGTGTACATATTCTTTTTTGTATGTTTTTCCATGATGATTTATTACAGGATTTTGAATATGGTTCCCTGTGCCAAATCGCCTAATAATGAAGTTTCACTTACGAAATAATGGGACTTAAATTTAAGACTTTTATACAGATTCTTGCTTTTTTCCAACTTTTTATTACTGTTTTGTCCTGCTCTGTAGCATGCAGAATCTTAGTTCCCCAGCCAGGGACTGCACCTGTCCCCCTACATTGAGAGCGTGGAGTCTTAAGCACTGGGCCACCAGGAAAATCCCAGAGTTTTACTTTTTTGAAAATTGTTGTCTTATAGAGCTTGTATAGTTTGTATAATTCAGGAAATTTTGAATTTTATTGATTTGTTTTGTCTGCATGCAGGCTTCTCGTTGCGGAGCACGGGCTCTAGGGCGCATGGCTGGTGGGCGGTGGAGCCCGGCCTCAGCAGCGCTGGCACACAGCCTCAGTTGTCCCAGGCACGTGGGGTCTTCCTGGACCAGAGATCAAACTCACATCCCCTTCATTGGCAGGCAGATTGTTAACCCCTGGACCACCAGGGAAGTCTGCTTTTCGAGAAATTATGAATCTTTTTTTTTGAAATGATTATGGATCACATTTGTATTTTCCTGTTAGAACACGTTGACCAGATCCTGAGCCCCTTGTCTCCAGTTGTTTCTGTTTCAGAACAGTTTGCACTGTTTTTGCAAACGTGTGTTTGTCCTGTGGGTGTCGCTTTAGTGTCTTCTTATGGATGGCTGGATGGCATCACCGGCTCGCTGGACATAAGTTTGAGTAAACTCCGGGAGTTGGTGATGGACAGGGGGGCCTGGTGTGCTGCGATTCGTGGGGTCGCAAAGAGTCACACACGACTGAGCGACTGAACTGAAATGAACTGATGCCATCAGTTATGTTTCTTCAGGGGTCTGTTCTTGTTTTCGGTTGTTATTGGGGGCAGCCTGGTCAGCGGTGAAGGTCATGCCCTCTGAAGTTAGCCTGCCTGCCTGTCAGTTGCTGAACCTCTTTCATTTTCTCCTGTGTAAAACGAAGATAGTAATAGTCTATTTCGGGGGTTCACAACTTTTTCTGTCAAGAGTCAGTATTTTGGGTTTTGTGGGTCAAGAGTCACAATCAAGAAAGACACAAGGAAGCGAGGTCTTACAGAGTAGCTCAGTATGTAACCCTGCAGTGTTTGTTATACGAGCCCCTTGATGAAAGGAATGCACACCATTTTGTGTAACCGAATTAGTGTTTCTTGTTAAGTTGCACGTGTGCGTCTCCTCACCCTGGTTCAGGGCGGGGGGCAGATGCGGGTCACTGTGACCTTGCCGATGGGTCAGTAGCTGCTGGTGGTGAGAGACACAGGTATTGTCCTCAGCGTGTTTGCGGGTAAGCAGTGCAGTGACGAGTTACAGGCTGTGGACATGTCCTCCACAAGGCTGCCAACTAACCTCGCGCTGCACCTGTGTTCACCCGTCAGCCATGAGGCTCGGCAGCAGCTTCCAGGTGCCGTTCTCTGGCGTTCACGTTTTCTCGGCTTTGCGAGTGCTCCCACATGAGTTGCTAGTTGTTTCCTTGGTCTGTGCCCAGAAGCTCATTCTTCAGTCCTTTCCCTGCTTGGCTTCAAGGCATCGACTCCTTGCGGAAGCGGCAGAGGGCCAGGTCCGGTGATGTTTGGAGCCACTGAGAACCGAGGAAAGGCTCTTCAGATTATCTGCCTCATTTTTTAATTGATGTGACGTTGCTCCCAGTGTCCTTAGCTTTCAGAACAGCTGTTCTTGACCAAAAACAGATGGTCTTAAATGCATCTTCTCTGGACACACTTCCCTCAACTTCTGCAATCAGACACCTCTAAGTCACCCTCAGCGGCTTTCCTTCCTGGGTTGATGATGGGTCCCTGGAAGATTTAATTCCATTGCCTCATTTTTATTTCTTGTGAAGGAATTCTGTTTTGTGTTGAGACTCGCGCCAGAGGAGTGCTTAGCCAGGTGATGTCGAACACTGCAGTGTTGTCGCACGACACTCTCCTCTGCCACCCAGCTCGCTGACACAGTGGCTCACACTGCCCTGTGCCTTAAAGACAGGGCATTCGGAGCCCTGTCTTCTTACTGTGACATGACGGGTGTGCAGTGTAAGCAAGCGAGCAGAAGCATTGTGAAACACTGTGGCCTTGAAACTGGTAAGATCGCTGCTGAGCCGTGAGCGCACGAGGGTAGCTGCAGACAGCGCGCACAGGCCGTGTTCCAGAAGGTGGACCCTGACGTTTGAATTTCATAGTCGTTCCACGTGGCATGTAATTCTTTATTTTTTCCCCAGCCATTTGCAAATATACAAACTTATTCTTTGTTTATTTAATTTATCTATGGCCTTCAGGCGCAGCACGTGAGATCTCTGTTCCCGGACTAGAGGGCGAACCTGGGCGCAGGGCAGTGAAAGCGCAGAGTCCTAACCACAGGCCGCCTGCGCACTTTCTGTTGTAACTGGTGTTCGATCACAAGTTCTCTAATGGGGCGGGCTTGCCCCCGGGCTGGTCCTCCTCGTCAGGTATGAAGACGTATGCAGCTCCGCGTGTCCCGTCCTTAGGGCACGTCTGACCAGTGGCGCTTGTTATTCTTTGTGCCTGTCTTTCGAGGGGCTGAGTTTCGGGAGATACTTAGTGGCCCTGGTTGTATTGTCTTTGTGTCTGAGGTTTCCCCTGCATCTGCAGATTTTGCTTTTCTGTTTATCTCTGTGTATTATGACCAACCTAGACAGCATATTAAAAAGCAGAGACATTACTTTGCCAGCAAACGTCTGTCCAGTTAAAGCTGTGGTTTTCTCAGTAGTCGTGTATGGACGTGAGAGTTGGACTGTAAAGAAAGCTGAGCACCAAAAAAGTGATGCTTTTGAGCTGTGGTGTTGGAAAAGACTCTTGGGAGTCCCTTGGACTTCAAGGAGACCCAGTCAGTCCATCCTAAAGGAGATCAGTCCATATTCATTGGAAGGACTGATGCTGAAGCTGAAACTCCAATACTTTGGCCACCTGATGCGAAGAACTGACTCATTTGAAAAGCTGGGAAAGATTGAGGGCAGGAGGAGAAGGGGACGACAGAGGATGAGATGGTTGGATGGCATCACCGACTCAATGGACATGAGTTTGAGTAAGCTTCGGGAGATGGTGATGGACAGGGAGGCCTGCCATGCTGCAGTCCATGGGGTCACAAAGGGTTGGACACGATTGAGCGACTGAACTGAACTGCGTGTTACAGGAGGTGGTGGGGTGCCAGGCTGTGGCATTGGAAAATTTTCTGGGCAGAGGCAGTGGCCTTCATGCATCTCAGTGTCTGTGACATGCTCTCCCGTCTCTAGCCTGCATGCTGTCCTGTGGGTCGTGTGCGGCTGGTGTGCGGTCTGTTGGTCTCAGGGAGTGAGTTCTAGCCTGAGAGAGAAGGAAGCTCTCTTGATAAGGGTACTAGGGCAGGGATGGCACCAGTGAGTATGAAAGGGTGTAAGGGGCCAAGATGATCAACATTTAAATGTTGGAAGTGTGATCGTGTTCCTGGTCATTCCTAAGGTGTGTCATGGATTTGAGCCTCTGATGCCATCTTGCCGTGGGTCCTGGTTTCTCCAACTCCAGAGAGCTGCAGCTCTGGTGTCTCCAGATCTCCCCTCAGCTGGGTTAATGCACAGAACAGACACACGCAAACACACTTATACGTAAACTCAGGCACAGGGGCACGCTAAAGTACAGCCTTATTTGGCACCCCTAAGAACATACAGGGAGGCCTGGCGTGCTGTGATTCATGGGGTCGCAGAGTCGGACACGACTGAGCGACTGAACTGAACTGAACTGAAGAACGTACAGTCAATAAGTTTATGACAAGATGCTTATCTTTACTGATAACCAAGGAAGTGCAAGTTAAGACAACATTGAAACGTCTTTGCCTATCAGATTGGCAAAGATTTAAAAGACTGCTGTCAAATGCATTTGGTGAGGACTGCAGGCATCCTTACATATCTGATGGGAGCATAAGTCCGTGTATTTCTAGAGGACTGGTTGGCAGCATCTGTTTTGAGGTCTTAGGCCCGACAGGTTGCCCCAGCACTTTTTTTTTTTTTGTACGGCACTCATCCTGGTGATTAGAGATCCAGGCCTGGAATTACTCTTTTAAAATGGCATGTTTACACCAGAAACGAGTGCAGTGTTGTATGTCCATTATATATACACATATATGTCCATTAAATTGAAATAGCGGATGTAGGCAACAGTGAAATTGTCCATGGTTTAAACCATGGTCTCTACCACCAGTAAAGGCATGAGGTAGCTTTTTATGTGCTTCTCTGAAAAGAATTTGAAAAGAGCCAGAGCAACGAGGTGGCTGTTAAACGAGTGTTTTTTGGAGTGTAGACGTGGTCTGGAGGGACTTGTGCCCGACTTCCCACGGGGCCATCTGTCTGGGGGCGGGGGCGCGGACTCCCATCTTTTCTTTCCTTCCTTGAGCGAGCCTGCAGTACTGTTGGGTTTGACCCCCTCTCTACCCAACCCGGTGCTCAGGGATTGCCTGAGCGGCAGCCTGGGAGACAGGCGCTGCTCTGAGCCTGGCCTGTGTCTTCGCTTCCTGGCGCCAGTTTAGTGAGCAGCCCCATTCACCTGCCAGTTGATGGATGGTCCCCAGGCCCACGTGTGGCAGCTTGCCGTCCCTGGGGGTGGAAGGTGGGGTTCATGGTGGGTGCTGGTCCCCTCTCGCCCCTCTTAGGCCAGCTGCCGTGCTCTCGTTCTCGTGGTTTCAGATGTGGGCGGCCTGTGTCAGCCTCCCACGCGAGGCTCACGTCACTGGTCGGTGCAGTTATCTCCTGAATCAGGCAGAGGGACTTTGCTGCAAGTGCAGGGGCGGCTGGGTGGCAAGCCACCTGCAGGTCTCAGGGGAGCATCATGCCCGCCATGGGCACTGGCAGGTGCATCTGGAGAGGTGAGTGTCGCCTGGGGTTCTCCCCCACTCAGGTCAGCGTGGACTTTGGGGGACGGGGCAGGTGGCCCGCAAGCCCCAAGCTCAGGAGGAGCCTGGGGGCCACGCTTGGAAGGGCGGCAGGGCGTTGGGAGGCCACCCTGGTTCATCAACTCTGTCCTGCCTTGGGCTTCTCCTGGCGACAGACATGTGCTATAGGAATGGTGGGCCGTCCTGGCCTGGCCTGTGAGCATCGTGGGTGCCACTGGGCAGAGGGACGGGCACTGAGCTCATTAGGTGGAGTTGGGGGTAGGCTTAGGGGCAGGGTAGTTCCTGACCTCTTGGGGGCAGTGCATGGGCATTCTGGGGTCAGGTGGTCTCAGCTCGGACGACTGTGAGTGGAGACGGGGTTCAGTCCTGGGGCTGGTAAAGCCTCTGCTCTCGCCCATGCCTTTGAGGGGCTTTAGGTCTGAAGAGGAGTCTGTGGACCCTCCCTGGGACCTGTGGGCAGGGCAGCAGGAGAGGGCAGGCTTCCAGGAGGGCTATGCAGCCACGAAGACGGAGACGAAGAGGGCTCGTGCTCGAATGTTCCAGAGCCCCCTCCCAGGGGCCCAAGGCGTTAACATCATCTTCTCCAGGCAAGGGCAGGCCTGGGGGAGGGTCGGGATGTCTCTTCAGTTAGGAGCAGGTGGGAGGGTGCAGCATGAATCAGACACCCTGGGGGAGCCTGATGCTGGGGCTGCGGACGGCCAGTGCGGGCTGCTGGCAGGGCTTGGTGGGCACGAGTGGAGCAGAGCGCCCCCCTCGTTGAACCCCAGGCCATTGTCTGCATCCTTCCAGCCATGCCGTGCACGGCGCCTCGGGCGGAAGGCAGCAACGGTGGGGGGTGGGTGCAGTGAGCAGCTCGTCCCGAGGCATTTCCAGCCTCAGCCCCCTCCTCCCTCTGTCCTGGGTCCTGCTCTCTGGGCCTCCACCCAAGGCCCCTGGATCCCGCCTGCGCCTCTCCCTGACTCTGGCCTGGCCTCTCCGTGTCCCGGGATGTCCACTGCCCTGAGGCAGGTGACTGTCCAGCTCGGCCGTCCCAGGACAGGTGGCCTCCCTGCCCTGGCCGCCCTGCTCCTTGCCCTTGCCCAGCAGGGTCCTTGGCCCTTTGCCCCGTGGTGCCGGGTTGCCGTGGGCGCTGGGTCCTGCTCCCATTTCCTGCCTCGTCCTGTGTCTCAGGTCCGCCTCCCCTAGGTCCAAGCTGCCCCGGGAGCCAGCCTCTGGACTCCTTCCTCCTCTCCCAGCAGTGAGGGCAGTGGTGGACCAGTGCCATTTCAACCGCAGCCTCCATCCCACCCCCTGGGATGGGCAGGGAGAGTAACGGGGTACCCCTCTGTCCCCATTAAAAGTACAGACTGTGTGAAAGGGGACAGGAAGTGGGTGAGGCCAATCCGGAGGGTGTGGTGCGATGCATAAACCCCACCCTGCGGGCATCTCACCTGGTGAGCCCGGGGAGCCGACCCTGTGAGGTCCCGGCAGGGGTCCAGCTGCATGGCAGCCCATGACTTCATGGCGGGCCAGGAAGCCGGGAGGCAGGCTGTGGGCTGGTGGTCATCTGGCTAGACCTTGACCCCGAGGCCAGGGAGGAAACGGGGTTGGGGAAAGGGGCCAGAGTGCTGTGTGCTGAAGGCCGTGTCCACGGCCCAGTGGGAAGGCACGAGCTGGGTGGGGATGTCAGCCCAGCCCCCGCAGGACGGGCATGTGGGGCCACTCTCCCGTGGGGGCCCATCCTGCGTCGCGGCCGCCCCACGGCCTGTCTCCTCTGGGTGTGATTGGGCCTCCCTGGGGCCATCCTGGCGCTTCTTCCTGTCCCACATCCTAAATGTCCCCTGCCCCCCACATCCTAAGTGCGCCCTGCCCCCCCACATCCTGGTGCCCGCTTCCCGCCCCCGGCATCCTGGTGCCCCCTCTGACCCCATCTCGGGCTCCCTGAGAGCCAGCTCCCTCCACCTGTGACTGCTGGGCGGTTTGTGGCAGGTGATGCTTCAGTCCAGGGGCAGGTGGGGTCTTCCTACCTGCTGACCCGACAGGGGTCTGTCCTGTGGGTCCATGAGGAGGCTGCGGCGGGTGGGGGAGGGCGTCTGCTGCTGGGAGAGTGGGTGTGGGCTCTGAGCGCTTCCGTGCTGCGGTCTGTGCTTGTCTCCTGCTTTTCTGAGAGTCCTTATCACCCATCAGGCTTGCATAACCAGGCTGGCCCTGCTTCCTGTGAAGGAGCTATCAGTGTACCATCTGGGGCTGCAAAAATGGGGTGACAGGGCGTCAGCAGGTGCTTCCTCGCACCCAGCCCCCTGCACTCGGAGCCCCACCCCGGGGTGCTGTCCCTGCAGGGCTCCTCAGGACAGGCCTGTGGCAACAGTGTGGGAGGTGCTGGCGGGCGTGTGGACACCCGCTGCCTTTCCTCTGCTGTCCTGGGGGAGAGCCCTGAGGTCAGCTCCGCGCCCCTCGTGGCTCTGGTGGGAACTCAGCATGGATGATACACCTTGCACAGTTGGCCCAGGTGTGACACCAGGGGCTCCAGCAGATCCGCCCTTCGGTTGTTGTCCACAACTGTGTTCCCCCAACCCTGCCTCCCCTGTAGGAGGGACCTGGGGCCCAGGCTCAGAGCATTGCCTGCTGGACAGACCTGGACACGTGGCTGATTCAGACCCGGGAGGCCTGAGCTTGAGCTCCGGGGGGTGCCGCTCCCCTGCGGTGCTCGGCCTCCTTCACGGGATGGGATGAGGGAGTGGGTGGTGGCTTGCTTGAAGCGCCCTCCCCACAGTGCCACCTCGGGGGGCCGGTGCTCTCAGCACAGCCCCTCAGCCCAGCCTCTTCCAGGTTGGGCCTTGCAGAGCGAAGTTCTGATGCGAGAGGCAGGCACCTGCTTCCTGCTCTGCGCCTGTATCTGCACCTGGCTCGGCCTGGGGGTCCCTGTCCTGGGGGACAGAGGAGGTGAGGGCTGGCTCAGGGCGTGCGGGGGGTGTAGGTGCAGAGTGGGGCAGGGTCTGGGCTGCGGGTGCCTGTCTTCCGCAGACCAGTCGGGTCTTCAGCCCCACCCAGGGCACACGGTCAGAGCCCGTCCCCTTGTGATGCCCAGCCCCGCCGTGGTCATGTCGGGGCTCCTTCTCTTGGGCCTGCCCTGTCAGAGAGGGTCAGCGCCAGGCCCTCCCCACCCCGGCCCTGCCCCGAGGCAGCCACGGTGGACTTGCCACGGTTACTGTTCCCAGGGCCGGGGCCTGGGGCTTTCACCTGCCACAATAACAACGTCCTCAGGATTGAGTGCCGCTGGCCTGGCCCAGCGCCGGGCCAGGGGGTCGGCTCCTGGCTGCTCTTCACCAGGTGAGGCCGGAGGGCGGGGGCAGAGGGCAGGGAGCTGGGGGGGCCATGGTCCCTTGGTGCCCACATGCATCCTTTCCAGCAACGTTGTGCCGGGCAGCAAGCACAAGTGTGTCTTCTGGGCTGACGTGTGCACCGTGGAGCTGCCGCCTGAGGAGGTCCTCGTGCCTGCTGACAACTTCACCATCACCTTCCACCGCCACGTCTCCGGGAAGGAGCAGGTCAGCCTGGTGGACCCACAGTATCTGCCCCGGAGACACGGTGAGACCTGGGTTGGGTGTGTTGGCTGGGAACCCCCTGGCCACAGAGCCCACCGCCCATAACCCCCGCCACCCAGTCAGTGCGCCCAGTCCCTGCAGACAGATCCAGGGGCTGCAGCAGGTGGGGACCGGGGGGCGAGGGGTGGGCCCACTGGTTGCTGGAGGGCTCAGGTCCAGAGGAGGATGAAGGAGCAGGGCTTTGAGTTGGGGCTGAAGCTGCAGCGTGAGTCCCTTGAAATGCACTTCAGGCACATCAGCTTAGATTCGAGACGCACCTTGGCTGCCTCGGGCTGGCTCGTCCCACCTGTGCCCTCTCTGGACCAGTCTCCCAGGGAGGCCTTTCTTTCGAGAGGGCCTTGGTCACACCCTCATCTTTCCCGGGAATCTTTCTGATCCCCAGTCTTGGGCGTGCTGACCCACACACCCTCACGTGGCTTTGCTCTGTTTCAGTGAAGCTGGACCCCCCCTCGGACTTGCAGAGCAACGTCAGCTCTGAGCACTGTGTCCTGACCTGGAGCGTCAATCCTGCTCTGGAGCCACTAGCCATGCTCCTAAGCTATGAGCTGGCCTTCAAGAGGCAGGAGGAAGCCTGGGAGGTGAAGCTGGGCTGCCCACCCTGGGGCCCGTCTGTCCTGGAAGCAGCAGGAGATGCTGTTCTTCCCACCCAGGGTGCTTTCACCTTGGAATTACGAGGCAGGCACTGGCCAGAGCCAAGGGTGTGTGAGTGCAGAGTGGTGAGTGTGCCTCTGTGTGTGTGTGCGCATGTCCACAGGGCCTGCCTGTGGGGATGAGTGTGCACGCAAGTGAATGCATGTAAGCTTGTGGACATGGGCAGCGTCCCCGCATGCATGTCCTCTAGGGCTGACGGCCCAGTCTCCCCACCAGCATCTCCCGACTGTCCTCATCCCCAGTGGGCTCGGCACAAGGATCACATCGTTGGGGTGACCTGGCTCAAACTTGAAGCCGCCGAGCTGGATTCCGGTTCTGCCTATGAGGCCCGGCTGCGCGTCCAGATAGCTGCCCTGGAGGGCGAGGTGGCGGAGGAAGAGCGATACGAGGGCGTGTGGAGTGACTGGAGCCAGCCTGCCTGCTTTGCCGCCCCCCTCAGACGAGGTGGGCGCTGCTGTGGCCGCTGCCCCTGGGGTCTGGGTGGGGCCCCTGCCTGCCTCCGAGTGTCCCACCTTTCCCCCTCCTACTCCCTCTCTCTGAGGTGGTCAACGGGGTCAGCTTGGGGGTCTCCCGGGAGCTACTGTGGCCCCAGGCTGCACACCAGGCCCGCTGCTGCCTGCGGAGCCGGGCGTGGCCTCGTCTGCTTAGAGCAGCCGGGCTGACCCCGTGGACGGAGGTCCTGAAGGATCGCAGACCCTGTTGACTCTGTGGATGGAAAAGGCGAGGCCCAGGGGCGTGTGCCTCACCAAGGTGCTCTTGCAGGCGTGAAGAGGGCCTGTCCGGTACTTTCCCTGTGGCCCAGGCGTCGGCTGGATGCCTTGCCAGGCGAGTCAGAGGGACACAGCCCTGGTCCTTCTCGCCGCAGGTCGCCTGGTCCCTGCTCTGGGGCAATCCAATAGCACCCTGGTCGCCGTGTCCCTCTTCCTCCTGCTGAGCAGCCTGACCTACTTACTGTTCAAACTGTCGCCCAGGTGGGTGGCCAGTGATGTTTGTGAGAGCATGTGCTGATGTGCGTGTGATTGTGTGTGGGAGTGTGTGTGTATGTTTGGGCATGGGGTCAACGGTGCATTGAAGGTCCAAACCTGTGGCCCTTCCCCGCATGCTCCTGGATGGGGAGGGGTTTCAGGTCTCTGCCCTGGACCAGTGGGGAGTTCCCAAGTTGCCATGTGCGTAGGGGTGGTAGGCAGTGTGTCCCCAAGAGCCCTGGAGACCAGGCTGTGGTCTGAGCCCTGTCTCCTGCCTCTGGAGGGGCCAGCCCGTTGCCTGTTTCGGTGGGCACAGGGCTGGGCGTCTGGCTTCGACGGGCCCCTGTCCCCGGCCCTGGGGTATGCTGCTGAGATCCAGATGACCACAAAGGCCCTCCTGAAACAAGCCATCACATTGTCAGGTGACAGGGTGCAGGGCCAGCCCCGCAGGAGACTGGCTGGGCGTGGACGGGGAGCAGAGAGGGTGAGAGACGGATGGACAGAGAGCCTGGGTGAGGGAGGGGTCAGGTTTTTCCTTGGGTCAAAGGAAAGCCCTTGAAGCCTGGCCACATGTGATGTGACCTGGCTGATGTTTTGAGAGAGGAAGTTCGTGGTACAAGTGAGGAGGAGGCCTGCGGGGCAACCAGCAGCAGTGTCCAGATGGAGGCAAGTGTGGGAGCTGGTGGGAGAAGCAGAGATGGAGCCAAAGGGAGGGACGTGCCAGGGTCTCAGGAATAGAAACTGACGGGACGTGCGGGTGGATGCGATGTGAGCTGTGCCCCCTGAGGCCAGCCCTGGTGTGGGGAATTGGGCTAGGCCCCCGGGGAGGCTGCTGAGGTTGACCTGGACCTGCTGGATTGGAGCCCAGTGTGCTGTCCTCACGGGAGGACCACTGGGTCCACCATCTACCCTAGGTGGATAGATGCTTAGGGAGAAATCACGCGGGCTTTCTGGAGGTGCTGTCTCCCTCTCAGACTGAGGACAAAGCCGGACACCTCCACTGCATGGCTTGGTATAACTCAGTTCTGTGGGGTCACCTGCACAGGGGCCATAGGTACCTGGTGTCAGACCTGGACCCATTGAGGGGAGAGCGCACACGGGGCAGGGATGGGCCTGCTACTAGAAGGAGCCAAGGTCCCTGCAGTGACCGCTGGAGCAGGGCCACAAGGAGCCCCTGGCTCAGGTCTCTGCAGCCTCTGACTGCCGTCTCCTGGCTGCAGGATGAAAACAGCCTTGTACCAGGATGTGCCATCCCCAGGCCCATTCTTCCAGCCTCTGTACAGCGTGCATAACGGGGACTTCCAGGTTTGTGACCCTGTGGGCCAGGTTGGGGTGGGGCCGGGGTGCCCAGATGTCTGGCCTCCCCAGGATGTGGGCTTGGGTGACGTTTGGGGGCCTCTGTCGGTGCTTAGAGCTTTTTTAGTGTATACAATGGCCTGTAGAGTATATATAGAGATATATACACACTGTGACTCAAATGGGCAAGAAGAAAAATTAGCTTTGTCATGTTGCGGAGCTCTTCTTCCTCTTGTGTCTCTGATTTCATTGCTGATGGAAAAATGTGAAGATTCTTGTGACATTGCCTCTTCGGTTTGCAGCAGCCCTTTGAGGTGCCAGTGCCAGGGGCTGCGTCTGCTGCTGCCCCGGGGCGGTCCCTGGTCCCTGAGCTACTCTGGTGGCCACTGTGGAGGGCCTGGCCCCTCCAGGCCCGCTGGCTGGTGTGATGAGTTGGCCTGCCACCCCCGTCATGGTGCCCTCGTCGGCCCTCACAGGCCACCCTGAGGACAGCTTGGCGGCCCTGTGGTCCCCGCTGCTGGCCAGGCGCTCCTGCTCCACAGGCAGAAGGAGCGGCAGGAGGGCCCCATGCGTGGCCTCTGGTCTCACTGTCTTGGGCCCCTTGCTTTGTCAGAGGACGGGGCTTCCGGGGGTCTGCTGGCTGGCTCTGCCCAGGTTCTCCCTGCTGGCTCTGCAAGGCTGGGTTCCTCCTGGCCCTTTTCTCTCTTAACAGAAGGTATGGTTTCTAAGATTGTCATCGAGAGAGAGGATTTGGAGCTTAAAGCTGAGGCCTTGGTCAGGGCTGTGGGGTAAATGTTACCCTGAACTCCCCTTCTGGGCTGTAGGCGCCCAGCCCCTTCCCTGTAGAACCACGGCAGCTGTTGGGGGTTAGTTAGAGCCCCCAGGACATGGTCTGGAGCCTTGGACTGGCTCTCTGATGGAGGGTGTGTGCGCTGCCCTCGATGGAGATCCCTGGCCCCATGGAGGAAGCAGCTTCTTGAAAAATTCTTTTCCATGATGGTTTGTCACAGGGTATTGGCTCTACAGGAGGACCTTGCTGTTTATGCTTCGTGTATGGAAGAGTTTGCGTCTGCTAGCCCCCAGCTCCCGGAATACCCCTCCCCCACCCTTTGGTGATCACGCGTCTTCTATGTCCAGGAGCCTGTTTCTGTTTGGTGGACACGGTCACTTGGGTCGTATAAGTGATCTCACATGGTATCTGTCGTTGTCTGACTTATTTCACTTAGTATGATAACCTCTGATTGCAAGCGTGTTGCTTGCAGATGGTATTATTTCATTCTTTCTGTGGCCGAGTTATATTCCATTGTGCGCACGCGCGCGCACACACACACACACACACACTTCTTCATCCATTCACATATTGATAGACGTTTAGATTGCTTCTATGTCTTGGCTATTGTGCACAATGCTTCAGTGAACATTGAGGTACATATATCTTTTAAAAAATTGTGTATTTTTAATTGGAGGGTTGTTGGTTTACAATATTGTTGACTTGTAATATATATATTATATATATATGCATGTCCCTTCCTCTTGAACTCCCTCCCATCTCCCACCCCTCTAGGTTGTCACAGAGCATCAGATTTGAGCTCCCTGCCTCATATAGCAAAGTTCTACCAGCTGTCTAATTTTACACATTGTAATGCATGTATCTTTTTGAATTAGAATTTTGTCTGGATATATGCCCAAGAGTGGGATTGCTGGGTCATATGGTAGCTCTATTTTTTTTTTATTTTAAGGAGCATCCATACAGTTTTCTGCAGTGGATGACCCGTTTATTCCTACTAACAGTGTAGGAGGGTTCCCGTTTCTCTACACCCTCTCCAGCGTCTATTGTTCGTAGCTTTTTTTGCTTAGTTATGGGTTTTTGTTTGTGCTGGGTCTTCGTTGCTGTGTGTGTGCGCTTTCTAGGGTTGTGCGTGGGCTTCTCGTTGCAGTGCCTTCTCCTGTTGGGGAGCACAAGCTCTAGGCACGCGGGCTTCAGTGCTCACAGCACGCGGGCTCAGTAGCTGTGACGCACAGGCTTAGTTGCTCCGTGGCACGTGCCATCTTCCTGGACCAGGGATCGAACCCACGTCCTGCGCATTGGAAGGTGGATTCTTACCCACTGTTCCGCCAGGGAAGTCCTCTTTGCAGCTTTTAATGACGGCCTTTCTGACCAGTGTAAGATGGTACCTCACCGTAGTTTCCATTTCCATTTCTCTAATAGTTACTGATGGCGAGCATTGCTCCATGTACCTCTTGGGCGTTTGTGTTTCTTCTTTGGAGAAACGTCTTTTTCATTCTTCCGCCCATTTTTTGATTTTTTGTTGTTGTTGATGTTGTTAGTGAGTTGTATGAGCTGTCTGTATATTTTAAAAATTAATCGCTTGTTGGTCACATTGTTTGCAAATATTTTCTCCTAGTCTGCATGTTGTCTTTTCATTTTATGGTTTCCTTTGTTGTGGAAAAGCTTGTTAGCTTGATTAGGTTGCATTTGCTTATTTTTATTTCTGTTGCCTTCGGAGACTGACCTGTGACAACCTTAGTATGGTTTATGTTAGGGGATGTTCTGCCTATGTTCTCTTCTAGGAGTTTTATGGTGACGTGTCTTATGTTTAGACCTTTGTCATTTTGAGTTTTTGCGTGTGTGCGTGGTGAAAGGGAGTGTTCTAACTTCATTGATTTATATACAGAAACAGATTCCTTTTGGAGGTGGGGGGCCTCCTGTGGTCCCACAGAGGGGTCCAGGTCTGCTGACCTTGGCCCGGAGGTGCGAGGCCCAACAGCACCACGTGTGTGCGTGTGTGCGTATGTGTGGGTCGTGGGGTTGGGGTGAGGGGCAGGGCTGTCTTTGGCCCGTATCTACACCCTGGCTTAGGCCTCTGTGAGCCCCGGGCCCCGTGCAGGGGGGCGTGGGGAGGGAGGGGGCCCGGTGCCGAGGCTGGACTGGCCCATGGTGGGTGGACAGGGTGCTCTGGGCCTCTGGGTGTGGCCGTCTGGAGAGCTTCGTGGAGAAGGGGCAGCTGCTCCCATGCTGAGTCCTGAACACGCCTCCTGAGGCCTGCCCTCCTCCCGCTGCTCTGTTCTAGACCTGGATAGGGGCCCACGGAGCCAGCCCCCAGGCAGGCCGGGACCGTGCCGGCCCCGCACGAGGAGCCCTCCTGGAAGCCCGTGTCCGGGAGGCCATCGCTTTGCTGCGCTGTGACCCAGCAGACGCCTGGCTGCCGGCGGGCCTGGAAGAGGAGGGCGGCCCTGGGCCTGGCCTCCCGGCAGGTGTGCTGCCAGCAGGACGCGTGGAGTGGGGGGAGCCGTCACCCGCCTACCTGCCGCAGGAGGACTGGGCCCCTGTGGGCTGCCCCCAACCGGTGCCCCCCCAGTGCGAGGGCAGCAGCGGTGACTACTGCGCCCTGGACTGCTCTGCGGGGAGCTGACCTCCGCCTTCCCGGGAAGCGCGTGGAGCTCTGAGCCGCCCCCCTCCCCACCGGTGGCATTTTCTGTGACTGGTCAAGCCTGGATTCCCAGACGGAAGGTGCTGTGTGGACATGCCCGTGGTGCTGCGGCTTGTGGACCAACGGCCCGGGAGCTGACCTTTGACTGGCACTGGACCTCCTGCGCAGGGCCACCCATGCGGTGGTCAGGTGTCGGGTCTGGGTGGAGGCAGGCGGGCTCTTTCCCGCACCCCACACCTGCGGGCCTGGGCCTCTGCCCTCAGCGTCCTGCCATCCTGGCCCCCATCCACCACTTCCCTCCCTGCTTCCGGGCTTAACCCCAGGCACCTCGGAGAAGCGAGGTGTTGGCCCCACAGCCTGTTCTGTCCTCCACCCCTTAAGAGGCCAGTCTGGGCCCCGTGGACACAGCTGAGACACAGCGATGAGGCTGAGGGTCTGCTTTCTGTGCCCCCGTGGGCTTCCTCCCCTACTGAGATTAAAAGGGATGGATGGCCATTTCAAATTGCTGATGGCTGGGGGGGTGGGTCCAGAGGACATAGACAGGAGCTGGGCTCTGCTGCCTGGGGTTTCTGGGGGTGCTCAGTGACCAGCTCAGGAAGGCCCCCCCTGCTCCTCCTCGTCCTCATCCTCCCAGGGGCCTCAGGAAGCTGCGAGCTGTGGCCAGAGCCCCGAGGGTCAGGGCCAGAAGGGACCGTCTGCCATGGCCTAGGTCTGTGAAGGGCCCTGCCTGTCGCCTCCCCCATGGTCTGGCGAGCAGGGGGCAGGGCAGAGGAGGCCTGTCTGTGTCCGGTGCTGTTGCAGCAGCGTACCGTAAGCTGGATGGCTTAGAACAGCAGAAGTTGGTGGTCCTGTAGTTCCGGGGGCTGGAAGTGTGGAATCACGGTGTTGGCGGGGCCGCAGGGATGCCAGCGAGGGCCTGACTCAGGCTGTGCCTGGCTTGGGTGATTCCTGGCTTGAGGCTGCACAGCTCCAGCCTCACAAAGGCCCTGCCTTGTATCCAGAGCCCCTCTCTATACCAGTGTCGTCACAGTGGATCAGGGCTGACCTGAAAGACTTGCTCTATTTTGGCTGAATTATGGGCTGAGACCCTGTTTCTATAAAAGGTCACGTTAGCAGGTGCTGGGGTAGGACTTCCCTTTTCTGGGCAGTGTCCCTGCCTCTGCCAGACGTCTCCGGATTCCTGCTGGCCCACGGGCCCCGGGGTGCCTCCAGGGCCTCCCTAGCGCTCTCCCTGGGCTTCACACACAGACCCTGTCCCTCCCGGCTGCGGGACTTGGGTCTGGCACTGGGGTCCCCTGTTTAGTGAGGGCTGGGCTGGACCTGCCCTGAGGTTGGAGGTGCTGACGTATTGCAGGTGGGTAGATGGAGGCCTGTCTCCTGGGTGCTGGGCTGGAGAGGCACCTCCCTGTGGTCTGAGCGTAGAGAAGCAAAGCCTCCCCAGGTCCTGAAGGCACAGGTCCCTGGCTCAGACAGGCCCCCCACCACACCCCACTGCATGCTGTGGAGCCCTGAGGTTTGTGGAGAGCCACAGGCGGGACCAGGCAGGACCCCGAGTGTATCTTTAGTTTCCAGAGAGTGGAGGTGTGTGGACGGAAGTGAGGCGCAGGCACACTGCTCTAACCAAGGATAAAAATACCAGCGTGAATCCACTTCCTGGAGCCGGCCCTGGGGAGCCCCAGGCCAGCGTATTTATAACAGCATCTGTGTGGCTCCTGCAGACCTGAGCCCCGCAGGACTGGATGGCTGGGCACGGTGTTCATTTGACTCACACACTTGGTCCTGCATTTGCCTGAGTGAGCAGCCGCTTTTAGAGGCTGGTGGTTGTAGATGGGCCACGCCTGCATCTCAGGATGACCTGAGCCAGCTGCTTATACACAGCAAGGCTCAGGAAACACTCATTTCCACCTATTCTGGGGAGACGACCCTTGGCAACTGCACACTGAGACCCCGTGAGCCTCGGTGCAGGGTCGCGGATCCCCATGCGCCTGTGAAGGAGGCAGGGAAGGTGGCCTGGGACTCGACGAGGGAGCTGCTGGAGGGAGGAGCTGAGTGACAGTGTGGCCGGGGCGTGAGCATCCGAAGGGTGGCTGGCCGGGCCCCGCAGCAGCCGGGCCGCGGACAGCCCCGGGGGCTCGGCCGAGGCGGGGGCTGCCCGGGGGCTCAGGGCGCTCTCTTTGGCTGTTACTGCGGTAGAGTTTACATAGGATGAAGCTCACTGCTCAGTGTGTGCTGCAGCGGCATTCAGTGTGTCTTGTGTGCAGCTGGCCCCTCTGTCTACTTGCACTCTGAAGGGAAACGCCCTAAGCGCCCACTCCCCTCTCCAGCCTCCTGTGACCCCTGGCCGCCACGAGTCCACCTTCTGTCTTATGATTTACCTGCTGAGGATGTTTCCTACAAATGGCGTCTAGAACACGGCCTTCAGTGTCCTTTTTTTCCCTCCTACAGCAGTGGTTCTGACGTCTGTCCACATTGTAGTGGACAGTCTTTGGACAGACTGCGTGCTCGTCCTTAGACAGATGTTTGGGTTATTTCCACCTTTGCACTCTTGGGAACTGTGCTGCTATGAAAGTTACTGTATAAGATTTTGTTTGAATACCTGTTTTCAATTCTTTGTGTATATTCCTAGGTTTAGACTTGCTAGATTATGTGTTAACTCTGTGTTCATCTTTTTGAAGAACTGCCCAACTGTTCTCCTCAGTGGCTGCAACATCACATTCTCATTGGCAGTGGACTATGGCTCCATGTTCTGCATATTTTTTCCAACTCTTGATAGTGTCCTTCCTTTTTCATTTCTCTCTTTTCCTTTTCTGAATTAAGTTGTTTTGATACCAGCCATTCTAATGGATGTGAAGTGGTACCACATGGTAGTTTTTATTTGTGTATCCTTGACGGCTAATGATGCTGAACAGCTTCTCATGCTGTTTGTGTATCTTATTTGGAGAAAAGTCTGCTTGAGTCCTTTGCCCATTTTAAATTTGGGTTGTTTATCCCTTTGTAGCTGAGTTGTAAGAGCTCTCTGTATATTCTGGATATAAGATGCTTATCAGACTTGTGATTAGCAAATATTTTTTTCTATTCTGTAGGTTGTTTTTTTACTTTCTTGAGAGTATCCTTTGAAGCACAGAAGCTTCAAGTATCTGTGAAGTGCAGTTTATTTATGTTTTATCTTACTGCCTGTGTTTTTGCTGTCATACCCAAGAAGTCGTTGCTAAACCTGGTGCCAGTAAACACGTGAAAAGATGTTCAGCATCACTAGCCATCAAGGAAGTGGAAAAACCACAGGGAGAGAGAATTCCCTGGTGGGCTTATGGCTCGGACATTGTGCTTTCACTGCTGAAGGCCCAGGTTCAATCCCTGGTTGGGGAACTAAGATCCCGCAAGCCTCACGGCTCAACCCACACAAACAAAAACAGAAATAACCCACAGCAAGATACCACTTTGCATCTATCAGAAAGGCTACTATAAGAAGAAAAGCAAGAGGAAGCTACTGTTGGCAAGGATGTGCAGAAAGTGGAACCCTGAAGGACCACCGTGCAGCATGTGGGGTCTCCCTGGCGCAGGGATGGGATCTGTGTGGCCTGCGTTGGGAGGCGGATTCCCCACCACAGACCGCCAGGGAAGCCCCTGTGATTTGTCTTTTCATTCTCTTAACAGGGTCTTTCATGAGGTAGACATTTCAAATTTTAATAGACAGCATCACAGTTTTTTTCTTTCATGGACTAGTGTTTGGTGTTTTACTTAAAAACATACCAAACCCAAGATTACATAGATTTTATTCTATAATGGTTCTGATTTTGCATTTGAAAAATTAATGTTTACGGACCATTCTGAGTGAATTTTTTTTGTGTGCGAGTTAGAGTATTTGTATCTACATTCATTTTCCCACGTTTCCAGTTGCTTCCTGGCCATTTGTGGCCACACTTCCTTCCTCTCTCACACACTTCCTTCCTCTGTCGCACGCGTCCTTCCCCTGTCACACGTGTCCTTCCCCTGTCACACGCGTCCTTCCCGTCACACGCGTCCTTCCCCTGTCACACGCGTCCTTCCCCTGTCACACGCATCCTTCCCCTGTCACACACGCGTCCTTCCTCTGTCACACGCGTCCTTCCCCTGTCACACGCGTCCTTCCTCTGTCACACACGCTTCCTTCCCCTGTCACACGCGTCCTTCCCCTGTCACACGCGTCCCTCCCCTGTCACACGCGTCCCTCTTCTGTCACACACGCTTCCTTCCCCTGTCACATGCGTCCTTCCCCTGTCACACGTGTCCTTCCCCTGTCACACGCGTCCTTCCCCTGTCACACGCGTCCTTCCCCTGTCACACGCGTCCTTCCCCTGTCACACGCGTCCTTCCCCTGTCACACGCGTCCCTCCTCTGTCACATGCATCCTTCCCCTGTCACACATGCGTCCTTCCCCTGTCACACGCGTCCTTCCCGTCGCACGCGTCCTTCCCCTGTCACACGTGTCCCTCCTCTGTCACACGTGTCCCTCCTCTGTCACACACGCGCTCCTCCCGTCACACGCGTCCCTCCCCTGTCACACGCGTCCCTCCCCTGTCACATGCGTCCCTCCCCTGTCACACGCGTCCTTCCCCTGTCACACGCATCCTTCCCCGTCACACACGCGTCCTTCCCGTCACACGCATCCTTCCCCTGTCACACGCGTCCTTCCCCTGTCACACGCGTCCTTTCCCTGTCACACGCGTCCTTCCCCTGTCACACACGCATCCTTCCTCTGTCACACGCGTCCTTCCCCTGTCACACGCGTCCTTCCCCTGTCACACGCGTCCTTCCCCTGTCACACGTGTCCTTCCCCTGTCACACGCGTCCTTCCCCTGTCACACGCGTCCTTCCCCTGTCACACACGCGTCCTTCCTCTGTCACACGCGTCCCTCCTCTGTCACACGCGTCCCTCCTCTGTCACACACGCGTCCCTCCCCTGTCACACGCATCCTTCCCCTGTCACACATGCGTCCTTCCCCTGTCACACGCGTCCTTCCCCTGTCACACGCGTCCTTCCCCTGTCACACGCGTCCTTCCTCTGTCACACGCGTCCCTCCTCTGTCACACGCGTCCCTCCTCTGTCACACGCGTCCTTCCTCTGTCACACATGCGTCCTTCCCCTGTCACACGCGTCCTTCCCCTGTCGCACGCGTCCTTCCCCTGTCACACGTGTCCCTCCTCTGTCACACGTGTCCCTCCTCTGTCACACACGCGCCCCTCCCGTCACACGCGTCCCTCCCCTGTCACACGCGTCCTTCCCCTGTCACACGCGTCCCTCCCCTGTCACACGCGTCCTTCCCCTGTCACACGCGTCCTTCCCCTGTCACACGCGTCCTTCCCCGTCACACACGCGTCCTTCCCGTCACACGCGTCCTTCCCCTGTCACACGCGTCCTTCCCCTGTCACACGCGTCCTTCCCCTGTCACACACGCGTCCCTCCTCTGTCACACGCGTCCCTCCTCTGTCACACGCGTCCCTCCTCTGTCACATGCGTCCCTCCTCTGTCACACACGCGTCCCTCCCCTGTCACACGCGTCCTTCCCCTGTCACACATGCGTCCTTCCCCTGTCACACGCGTCCTTCCTCTGTCACACGCGTCCTTCCCCTGTCACACGCGTCCTTCCCGTCACACGCGTCCTTCCCCTGTCACACGCGTCCTTCCTCTGTCACACGCGTCCCTCCTCTGTCACACGCGTCCCTCCTCTGTCACACGCGTCCTTCCTCTGTCACACATGCGTCCTTCCCGTCACACGCGTCCTTCCCCTGTCGCACGCGTCCTTCCCCTGTCACACGTGTCCCTCGTCTGTCACACACGCGCCCCTCCCGTCACACGCATCCCTCCCCTGTCACACGCGTCCTTCCCCTGTCACACGCGTCCCTCCCCTGTCACACGCGTCCTTCCCCTGTCACACGCGTCCTTCCCTGTCACACACGCGTCCTTCCCGTCACACGCGTCCTTCCCCTGTCACATGCGTCCTTCCCCTGTCACACGCGTCCTTCCTCTGTCACACGCGTCCCTCCTCTGTCACACGTGTCCCTCCTCTGTCACACGCGTCCCTCCTCTGTCACACACGCGTCCCTCCCCTGTCACATGCGTCCCTCCCCTGTCACACGCGTCCTTCCCCTGTCACACGCGTTCTTCCCCTGTCACACGCGTCCCTCCTCTGTTACACGCGTCCTTCCTCTGTCACACTGTCCCTTTGACTGGTCACTTGACTCGATTCACATGGGTCTATTTTTGTGCTTTCTCTTCTGCTCTGTGTCTCTCCTCTCCAGCATCACGCTCTTCATCTCTGTCACTTCACCGTGAGTCTTGGGCTCTGACTGAGGGGTTTCTGTAACTGTGTTGTTTAGCATTGTGTCATCTCCTCTAGGTTTTGAAACAATTTGTCAAATATGTTCGGGAGGAATTTGACTGAAAGAATGGTCCTCTTAACGACACTGAGTGCATTGCTCGTGGGCAGGAAGAGCTCTGCATTTTATAATTTGTCTGTGCTCACCTGAGTTTCACTGTTTTCTGCACGTGTGCATATATATATGTATATTGTAAGCTTTATACTCCAGGGTTTTGATTTTTGTGGTGCTGTTGGAACTTTTTTAGATTCCGGATTCCAGGCTGTCCCGTGCATTGCTGCTGATGTTGCCGCAGTCCCTCTGGGCTGCGGTCGCAAATCCGCAGACGGCGGCCCATCCCACCAACAGTAGAAATTTATGTCTCGTTGCTCTGGAGGCTGACAGTCTGGGTTGGGGCACCAGCCTGGCAGGGTGAGGGCTCTCTTTTGGTGGCAGACTTCTTGTGTTTCACTCGGAGGAGAGGGGCTGGGGTCTGTCTCCTTCATAAGGGTATGAGCCCCACTCACGACCTGTCGCCTGCCGAGGGCGGCCCTGCCCACTGCCCTTAGAATCCCCGCGTGTGGATCTGGGGGCTCGCAAGCATTCAGACACAGCACTCTTGAAACAAGGAGTGAGTTGACTCAGGTTGACCTTTACTTTGCTTTTTGCTCTCCATTTTCCGATCGAGGCACAGGACTGGTGGGCTCCACTTCAGTTGGGATTTCTAAGTTATGACATTGAATAATCACAACACTGAATTTCAGAGCTTCACCACGACTGTCTGAGGGGGTGAACTGGACACTGCTGAACTGTGAGTGGGCGTGTTGGGCGCTGTGTCCTGGAGGACAGCAGGGTCCGCTGGGCTCTGTCCTGGGAGGGGTGCGTGGCATTATTTTTAAACTTACCCAAACCAGAATTTATTAACAATTTACTATCTGGTTTTTAACGGAAGTGTACTCAGCATGAAATATTTTTTGAAGCAAGTCAAAATTTGATTGGCAGCAGGGAGTCCTGGCATGCTGCCATCCGTGAGGTTACAGAGTCGGACATGACAGAACAGCAGCAAGGTGTAATAGTACGTGAAACACTGTCTTTTTATTAGACATTGAAATCCTACATCAGATGAAATGTTGGGTCGGCCAGAAAGTTTGTTTTTTTCCATGCAGTGATCCTAGTAGCGCTTAGTTGTGTTTAACTTCATTCAAAAGAAGCAATTTTATTAGATTGAAATGTGACAGCTGTCATACCAGCATGCCTTTAAAAATAGCTTACCAAAATCGGTAGATTTTTGGTGCAGCTGTTTTAGTAATGAAAATGGAAGGACAAAAGCAACATTTTCAGCATAATATGCTTTATTATTTTAAGAAAAGTAAAAGTGCAACAGAAATGCAAAAAAGATTGGTGCAGTGTATGGAGAAGGTGCTGTGACATATTGAATGTGTCGGAAGGGGTTTGTGAAGTTTTGTGCTGGAGATTTCTTGCTGGATGATGCCCCACTGTCGGGTAGACCAGTTGAGGTTGATAGTGATCAAGTCGAGACTTTTTTGAGGATGATCCATGTTACACTGCAAGGGAGACAGTGGGCATACTCAAAATATCCAAATCAGTTGTTAAACATCATTTATACCAGCTCAGTTATGTTAATCACTTTAATGTTTGGGTTGCAAATAAGTTAAGAAAACCTTGATCTTATTTTCACATGTGATTCTCTACTTAAACATAAGGAGAACGTTCTATTTTTAAAGCAAATTATGACAGGTGATGAAAAGTGGATACAGTGCAATAATGTGGAACGGAAGAGGTTGTGGGGCAAGCAAGATGAACCACCACCAGCCACACCCAGGCTGGTCTTCATCTAGAGAAGGTGATGTCGTGTATGTGGTGGGAGAGGAAGGGAGTCTTTTTATGAGCTCCTTCCAGAAAACCAAATGATTAATTCAATAATGTTCCCAATGCTCTTCAGTTAGACCAACTGAAGGCAGCACTCAACAAAAGGTGTCTGGAATTAGTCAACAGAAAATGAATAATCTTCCGTCAGGATACTGCAAGACCATATGTTTCTTTGATGACCAGGCAAAAACTGTTACAGCTTGACTGGGAAGTTCTGATTCATCCGCTGTGTTCACCAGACATTCCACCTTCATATGTCCATGTATTTCAGTCTTTACAAAATTCTCTTAATGGAGAAAATATCAATACCCTGGCTGAGGGCACCTGGAACAGTTCTTTACTCAAAAAGATAAAAAGTTTTGGGATGGTGGAATTCTGAGTTGTAAGTTGCCTGTAAATTGGCAGAAGGTAGTAGAACAAAATGAATATGTTGTTCAATAAAGTTCTTGGTAAAAATGAAAAATGTGTCTTATCTTTACCTAACATCCAAAGGAACCCTTTGGCTAACCCAATATATAAGTGTTCAGTTCAGTTCAGTTGCTCAGTCGTGTCCGACTCTTTGCGACCCCATGAATCGCAGCATGCCAGGCCTCCCTGTCCATCACCATCTCCTGGAGTTCACTCAGACTCACGTCCATCGAGTCCGTGATGCCATCTAGCCATCTCATCCTCGGTTGTCCCCTTCTCCTCCTACCCCCAATCTCTCCCAGCATCAGAGTCTTTTCCAATGAGTCAGCTCTTCACATGAGGTGGCCAAAGTACTGGAGCTTCAGCTTTAGCATCATTCCCTCCAAAGAAATCCCAGGGTTGATCTCCTTTAGAATGGACTGGTTGGATCTCCTTGCAGTCCAAGGGACCCTCAAGAGTCTTCTCCAACACCACAGTTCAAAAGCATCAATTCTTCAGTGCTCAGCCTTCTTCACAGTCCAACTCTCACATCCATACATGACCACAGGAAAAACCATAGCCTTGACTAGGCGGACCTTAGTCGGCAAAGTAATGTCTCTGCTTTTGAATATACTATCTAGGTTGGTCATAACTTTTCTTCCAAGGAGTAAGCGTCTTTTAATTTCATGGCTGCAGTCACCATCTGCAGTGATTTTGGAGCCCCAAAAAATAAAGTCTGACACTGTTTCCACTGTTTCCCCATCTATTTCCCATGAAGTGATGGGACCGGATGCCATGATCTTCGTTTTCTGAATGTTGAGCTTTAAGACAGCTTTTTCACTCTCCTCTTTCATTTTCATATATAAGAGTAGCTTGATATTAAAATCAGAGTGTGTTAATGAACATTCAGTTGTTAACGGTAAGCCAGCATTTCTTTTTGCAGTTTTGAATTGGTATTGAGCTGGTGTGAGGTGATACCTCTTTAGACTTTTGATTTGCATTTCTCTGATAATTAGTGATGGTGAGCGTTTTTCTTGTGCGTAATGGCAGACACTAAGTCTTCCTCAGAAACACCCTCTTAATCTCCGGCCCATGTCTTCTGGGACTGTCGGTGTTTTTATGTTGAGCTGCAGGAGCTGTTTGTTCTGGAGATGAATCCTTGGGGTTATCTATGTTTGCAAATATTCCGCCTGTTCTTAGGGTTGTCTTTGTCTTTCCTTTAGGCTTTCCTTTCCTGTGCAAACTTTTAAAGGGATAGTTCCTGTTTTCTTATTTCATGTTTATTTTTCATTATTCTAAGAGGTGGATTGAAAAAGAACTTGATGTAATTTGTGGAAAAGTGTGCCTTTTCTATATTTTTCTCAAGAATTTCGTGGCATCTGAGTTTCCAGTAAGATCTTTGTACTTTGCGGAGTGTATTTTTGTGTGTGGTGTTAGGGAGTCTTGTGGTCTCATTCTCATTTTCATTAAGTAACCTCCACACTATCCTACATCGTGGTTGTTACCAATTTACACCCCGGGGCGTTGGTGCAGGAGGCTTCCCTTTTCTCCACATCCTGGGCAGCACTTGGTGTTTGTATAGTTTTTGATGATGGCCATTCTGACTGGTGTGAGGTGATTAGTCCATGTACTTTTGATTTGCATTAATAACCTCAGATATGCAGATGACACCACCCTTATGGCAGAAAGTGAAGAGGAACTAGAAAGCCTCTTGATGAAAGTGAAAGAGGAGAGTGAAAAAGTTGGCTTAAAGCTCAACATTCAGAAAATGAAGATCATGGCATCCGGTCCCATCGCTTCATGGGAAATAGTTGGGGAAACAATGGAAACAGTGTCAGACTTTATTTTTGGGGGCTCCAAAATCACTACAGATGGTGACTGCAGCCATGAAATTAAAAGACGCTTACTCCTTGGAAGGAAAGTTATGACCAACCTAGATGGCATATGCAAAAGCAGAGACATTACTTTGCCAACAAAGGTCTGTCTAGTCAAGGCTATGGTTTTTCCAGTGGTCATGTATGGATGTGAGAGTTGGACTGTGAAGAAGGCTGAGCACTGAAGAACTGATGCTTTTGAACTGTGGTGTTGGAGAAGACTCTTGAGAGTCCCTTGGAGTGCAAGGAGATCCAACAAGTCCATTCTAAAGGAGGTCAGTCCTGGGTGTTCTTTGGAAGGAATGATGCTGAAGCTGAAGCTCCAGTACTTTGGCCACCTCATGTGAAGAGTTGACTCATTGGAAAAGACTCTGATGCTGGGAGGGATTGGGGGCAGGAGGAGAAGGGGATGACAGAGGATGAGAAAGCTGGATGGCATCACCCACTCAATGGACATGAGTTTGGGTGAACTCCGGGAGTTGGTGATGGACGGGGAGGCCTGGCGTGCTGTGATTCATGGGTTGCAAAGAGTCGGACACGACTGAGCAACTGAACTGAACTGAACTGAACTGAATAGTGAGTGGAGTAGCTTTTCCTATGCTTTTTGATCTTTTACAGGGTATAATTTACCACTTGAAATTTGCTTCTTGAAAGTGTGCCCTATTTTGAATTCTTTTCCAGTGATTTACCTGGGGAGGTTACTTGATGGCAGGTGTCATTTACAGCCCCCACAGGCCTTGTGAATGTCCATCTGCCCAACTGGGTTTAAAGTTGTTGTTATGGGAAACGGCCAAAAGGTGGCAGCATTTCTTCATGCCTGTCTCTGGTCTCTAGGGCATGCAGAGCCTTAGAGAAACTCCTGTTCAGCCAGGTTTCTTGAGCTCAGGTAAACCTTGCCCTGAAGCCCTCTTGGTCAATTACCGAGCTGATTACATCTTAATAAAATTAAATAACTTTGTGGCTGTGTGAGAAGTTGATCTGTATATTTAGTTCTTGCTTTTCCAGTGTTTGGCCACTGGACAAAGCCTTTGGTGTGTTGGTCTCAGCTTTTGTTTCCTTATTCATTATTTGCCTACTTGAACCAAAACGGAAAAAAAGCAGCATTCCCCACTGATGCAGAGAACCTTAGCTAGGCTCAGGCCAGAGCCGGGTCTGTGCAGCTGCTGAGAGGTCTGTGCCTGTGGGGCGGGTGGGGGCTGCGCCCATGGCGGCAGCACTGGTTCCCTGCGCAGCACGATGTCTCGTGGGCCTGGACCGTGTGCTCTTGTCCCCGACACCTGCACCGCCTCGCCGTCGTGACTTGGTAGCCCTGCTACTGTCGGGAGGGACCCAGCAGCAGCACCTGAAGCCAGATCAGATGTGCCTTTTCACAGGCCGTGGGTGTACTGGATATTAGGACTTTGCTTTGTGTCTAGAAAACAAACAGAGCCTCTGTTTGAACCCACCTGCGGGGCAATAGCTCCTACTGGACCCTGTCTTGCAAGCTTCTGCACAGGTGATGACCACACCAGTGCTTCCTGCCCAACTCCTCCAAGCCTCAAAGGTGGGCACAGCTGGACCCATACTTCACGGGCTTCACGTCTCCCTGGAGACGAGAGCGGTTACTCTTAGCAACCACCAAGACCGAGCCCATCCCAGGCTCTGCTACAAGTCTGCTCGCCTTTGCTCTCCGGATCCTGAAGACAGACCTGCAGGAAACAGCGGCTGTGAGTCCCGTCTTGATGGTCTGTGGAATTTCCATGAGGCCCTTTTCTGAGCAAATTACTGGTCAGTCCGTACTACCATCAGCCCACAAGCAGGCTGAGAGGCTGAGGCTCTGAGCAGCCAAGTAACCCACCCAGAGGACAGGCTGGGGCCATGGGGTGGGGTCTGTGCCCACCCCCCGCCCGGGGTGATGCCCCGCTCACAGCAGGTGCTCGCCTGCCCTTCCCCCTCTCCCAGGACAGCTCACAGAGCCTCCTCCTGGGGTCTGCGCCCACCCCCCGCCCGGGGTGACGCCCGCTCACAGCAGGTGCTCGCCTGCCCTTCCCCCTCTCCCAGGACAGCTCACGGAGCCTCCTGGGGTCTGTGCCCACCCCCTGCCCAGGGTGACCCCCCCCCCCCTGCTCACAGCAGGTGCTCGCCTGCCCTTCCCCCTCTCCCAGCACAGCTCACGGAGCCGCCTGGGGGGACTCACTCACCTCCTTTTACCAGGACTCTTGCGTCACATCCTGTCTCGGGTCATCTGGAAGGCTTGTCCCTCTGGAGCGAATTCAGCCTCCTGTCACCAGGGCCGCTTTCCTGGGTCACACTCACACCTGCTCGTCCACGCCCCGCTCAGACCAGAAAGGCCCCCTCGGGCCCTGAGCCCCCTGGCTCTGTCTGGGCGCTCACTCCCCTCCGGCCTGGCTCGTCTCTCTCATGGCCCCTGCAGGGTCACCAGGAGCTCCCACTGCCCGGGACAGGCTGCCTGCCCTGTCCTGGGGAGGCCTCCGTGGTGTCAGGTTTAAGAAACAGCAGGTTCCTGTGGGGCCTCCCACACACAGCGCAGCGGCCAGCACCCGCCTACCGACCTCTTTTCTGTGGATGGGCCTGGGGGGCCCACGGGGGAGTCACTAAGCTATTCTGTGCCTGCTTCACAGAGAGGGTGCTCGTTCGCACATCCCTCCCAGGAGCACAGGGTTCTGGTGGGCAGGCTCCTCCCAGGATATGGGGCTCAGGTACCCCACAGAGCTCAGCACCCAGGAATTGTGTACAGAGCGCTTGTGGCAGCACCCCTGGTCCACCTGTTGGTCAGACCTGACCCTGAGCCCCTCAGAGCAGGACCTGAATTAACAAGCAGCTGCTCCTGGACAGGTCAGTGACCCTGGGCTTCACTGTGCACCCTCCTTCCACCGAGTCTTCCAGAGACTTCTGCTGCACCCAGGCACTGGGGCCATGTGCCAGCCCTCTTCTCCCTGACTCCTGGGTTCCTCTCATTAGGAGAGGGTCTTTTTGAAATTACCTCCCACTTGTGGGTCAGATAAAATGATTAGAAAACAAGCCAGAGCTCTAGCCCCATGTCCATCCTGACCCTTAGGACTCTCACCTGTTCCTTGCACCTGGCGGGCACAGCAAGGCCCATTTTTCTGCAACTGTGAGCCCTGATGGGGGAGGTTGGCTGACCTGACCCGGCCAGCCAGCCCTTCCAGGTGAGCCTGGGCTGAGGTCTCTGTAAGCAGGTGTAAGAGTGCCTGCCGCTGGACTCTATGCCATGCTCTGCGGGGGGTGTGGAGCTGGGCTGGCGAGACGGCCTTGCGGTTGCTGTTTGTGATCAGGTCTTTTCTTGACCAGGTGAGGAAGTGGTGTGTCACCAGTTGCTGCTGTTGGACGCCTCCCCGGGCGGGGGGCAGGGGTGAGGAAGCACGAGAAAAGGCAGTGGGGACGGGACTGGAGAGGGAACTCAGACAGGGAGCAGAAAGCTTCCAGAAGGGCCCCCTGGGTCAGGACCATCCCGCCTGGCCTGCATGAGCCAACTCAAACGTGCTTTCGCTGGGGTGGCTCCAGGTCCTTTCCTCCAGCCTGTGAGTTCTTTGCTCGTACTCAGGTGTCTTACCTGGGAGGGGTGGATGAGGTTCAGGAGCAGCTAGCCTGGGGCTCAGCCAAGGTTTATTTAGAGATGGCTCTGTGTGGTCCCCCAACTTCCCACTGAGGGTGCCCTTGATGAGGGGTTGGAGGAGGGGGGTGAGGGGATGGAGACGGTGGAAGGGCTGCTGGCTGCATGTAAGTCCCCACCCCTGACCATCATCAGGATTGATCATCAGTGTAGCAAGTATCTTAACTGGGTTTTCGTCTGTGTAACTGATGGGTTCTTAATTGACAGCGTGAATAGTGACATTAAATGTTCTCAGTCAGGACTGAGATACTACACCACATGTACAGGTGTAAGAACCTGGGGAGGTTGTGCAAGCCAGTACCCTAGGGATGGGCTTCAGACTTGACATTCTGGGGTCCAGCCACTGCTTTAGCATTTCGGAGGGCCCACTGCTGACTCTAAGGTTCTGTAATCCACCCTCCATCTGCCTTTAGTGATATCCACCCTTCTAGGATCCTACAGAGCAGGATCTGTGTGGCTGTTCTGCGGCTTCTGTAACAAATGATCACAAGCTGGGTGGGTTAAAACAACTGGAGTTCATCCTCCCCCAGTCCTGGAGACCAGACGCCTGAGATCAAGGTGGTGTGGTCCTCCAGGGCTCCAGGATGGGGGTCCTCCCTGCCTTTTCCAGTTTCTGGGCCTCCAGGGGTCTCTGGGCTTGTGGCCCTCTCCCTTCTGTCTCTGCCTTTGTCTTCACGCAGCTTGTCCTCTGTGTTTGTCTCCCTTCTTTTGACTCTTACAAGGAACCTGCTAACTGGATTGAGGGCCACCCACACCCATGATGACCTCACCTCAATATCTTTAAATGCATCTACAAAGACCCTTTTCCGAGACATGGTCTTGTTCACATGTTCTGGGGGGACACATCTTTTGGGGCCAACGTTCAACCCATTGAAAGTGAAAATTGCTCAGTCGTGCCTGTCTCTTTGTGACCCCATGGGCTATAACCTGCCAGGCTCCTCTGTCCATGGAATTCTCCAGGCCAGAATACTGGAGTGGGTAGCCCTTCTCTTCTCCAGGGGATCTTCCCAACCCAGGATCTTCCCAAACCCAGGTCTCCCGCATTGCAGGTGGGTCATTTACCATCTGAGCCACCAGGGAAGCCTGTTATCTGTGTATAAAATCTGTGTATAAAATCGCACTCATTTTAGGAGAGCACCAAGATCCCATATACATCGGCACAGACAGCAGACACGTGGGTGGGGTTCTGGGGAGAATGAGGACCATGGAATCACCTGGAAAGGATCAAGGCCTGGCTTCATCAGAAGGTGAGCTCTTCCACCGTGGGGCCCATGAGAACAGTCACTGCTTCCTACCCACGGAAAGGGGCCTGGTGTCAAGTCCAGAAGTGTCTACCTTCCACAGCTGGCTCTTCTGGATGTCTTCATCAATACCATGATATAACCAGTAACTACCAGATTAGGGGTCGAGGAGAATTAGTGTGGGGACCGGCCCGGGGCTCTGGAGGAGGTGTTGACAGTCACTGGGACACAAGGACATGGGAGCCTGGGAGGCCCCCATGTTGCTGAACCAAACTTGGGTCCACACGCCTGAGTTCAGTAAAGCCAGTTTACTGACACCAGGTTGGCTTTTGCTCTAAACCCCAAACTCCCTGAAGGGTTTCAGCAAAGCAGTTGTAAGGGCCACACGAGGGAGGGGGACACAGAATTTGTGATCCGCTGGTGCTCTTTTTTCTGGTTGGTGAGGTAACAGGTGGCCACTACTGCTGCTAAGTCACTTCAGTCATGTCTGACTCTGTGTGACCCCATAGACGGCAGCCCACCAGGCTCCCCCGTCTCTGGGATTCTCCAGGCAAGAACACTGGAGTGGGTTGCCATTTCCTTCTCCAATGTATGAAAGTGAAAAGTGAAAGGGAAGTCGCTCAGTCGTGTCCGACTCTTCGTGAACCCATGGACCGCAGCCTACCAGGCTCCTCTGTCCATGGGATTTTCCAGGCAAGAGTGGGGTGCCATCGCCTTCTCCGAAGGCGGCTAACCTCACAAATTCTCAGACACTGGAAGCTCTAGGGGTTACGTGTTCATGCTCATCAAGTAGTTAACTTCTTCCATTTGGTGGGGGTTTTAGTATCTGTAAAACAACTCAGGGCGTGTGCATCAGATAACTCTCCACACTTCAGAGAGGAGCTCCACAGAAGATCTGGGACGGGGTCTGTCCTGGGCAGCCCATAGACTCCTGCTCGTTCACACCAGGTCTGGGCTCAGGAGCCAGGGAAGGTGGGGCTGCCTCCTGGGCGTGGGGAGCCCCAGGATCACACTCCTCCAAGGGGCCTGTTTGCCCCCAGGGTGAGATGGGGAGGCAGTGCATGGACAGACGCATCTGGCCTGGGAGAGGGGTGCAGGCTGGAGATGTCACTGGAATTGCCACCGAGGGGAAGAGGAAAGGCCAGAAGGGGGCAGGTGGGTCCCAGCCGACCCCATGCAGGTGATGGTGGTCTTTTGGAAGCAACTCAGAGCCAGAAGGACTGGCCCTCAGGAGCTCAGCTTCATCCTCTTGTTCGTTTGTAAAACATGGTGCCAGAGTTTGAGACCTCGTCAGGACTTCTGAGCCCAGTGCTGCTGCGGCCTCATCAAAGGGGCTCAGCCCCTGCCCACGTCCCCACTGGGGATGAAGCCCATTAGGGGACTGGGGTCCACAGACTTCAGGGAACCCTCTGCCCTCAGGCCTGATCTCCCTTCTTCCAACCAGCTCCTGGTCAGAGGCCCACATTCTCCTATCCTGATTCCACCCCCAGAGCCTGAGGAGTCGTCCAGTGTATAGACGGATCACTCAGTCTTCACGTTCCTGTCGCTGGACATTTTGGTGGACTCTCTGTCTTGGCTATTGTAAATAGTGCCTCTCTGAAAACAGGGGTGCATGTGTCATTTCAAATTGTGATGTTCTCCAGATCTGAGCCCGGAAGTGGGGTTGCTGGATCCTGTGGCTCCTCTGTTCACTTTTTCCAGGAACCTCCACGCTGTTTTCCATCGTGGCTGCATGCCCGTGCATCCCCACTCCGAGTGTAGGAGGATTCCATTTTCCCTGCGTCCTCTGCAGCGTTTATTCTTTGGAGATCTTTCTGATGATGGCCGTTCTGACCAGTGGGAGGGGATTCCTCAGTGTAGATTTGATCGGCATTGATGTAATAACAAGTGGGTCTTCCCTGGTGTGGCTCAGCAGTAAAGAACCTGCCTGCAATGCAGGAGAAGTGAGAGATGCAGGTTCGACCCCTGAGTGAGGAAGATCCCCTGGAGAAAGAAATGGCAACTCACTCCAGTAGTCTTTCCTGGAAAATTTCGGGGACAGAGGATACTAGAAGGCTACAGCCCATGGGTTGCAGAGCATCGGACATGACTGAACAACTGAGCACTGTAATGAGTGAGGGGGGAATGTCTCTCCAGGTGCTTGATTCATGTATAGTTAGACATATGTATGTTCTTTTTCAGGTTCTCTTCCCACATACGTTATTATGGAGTGTTGAGAAGGGTTCCTTGTGTTATGTGGTGGGTCCTTGCAGATGATTTTATAAAGAATAGTGTGTGTATGTTAATCTGAACCAGCTGATTTCTCCCTGCCCTCCTCTTTTCCTCCTTGGGGACCGTAAGTTTCTTCCTGGGAACCATGTCTGTGAGGCTGTTTCTCTTTGGTAAAGAAGTTCATCTGTCTCCATTTTTAGTTCCCACCTAGAAGTGACACCCTATGATTCTTGTCTTGCCCCGTCTCCCCTGCTTCACTTAGAATGATCACTTCCACTTTCTTGCCTGTGGCTGGAAATGTCATTACTTGAGCCTTTTAAATGACTGAATAATATTGTATTATGTCTAGGGACCCCTCTTCTTTATCCGTTCATCTGCATTCCGCACTTAGGTTGCTGCCGTGTCTTGTTTATGGTCCTAGAGCAGCTGTGATCATAGGGCTGCCGGCATCTTTTCAAATTTTGGGTTTCTCCGTATCTACACCCAGGTGTGGGATTGCTGTATCCTATGGTGCTGCTAAGTTTAGTTTTTTAAAAGAAACTTCATAGTCTTTGCCTAATGGGTGTACTAATTTACATTCCCACTCTTGTGCAGGGGCGTTCCCTTCTCTCCGCATCCTCTGCAACGTGTATTGTTGGAGATTCTCTGAGATGGCCATTCTGACTGATGTGAGGGGACAGCTCGTTGGGCTTTTGATTTGCCTTCCTCTGACCATTGGTGATCCTGAGCATCTTTTCAAGTTTTTAATGGCCACGTGTATGCCTTCTTCATGAAATGTCCATTGAGATCTTTGGCCCATTTCCCTATTGGGTATTTTTACTTTATTTTTGATATTGTGAAGAAGGAAAGGGGCAGGTTGCCCTGACTGGAGAGACTGCATTTTAGAAGAAAGGAAACTGCATCCTACACTCCTGGCAAACTCTGGACTATGTATCTGGGGGGCCATAGACAGAAAATACCAGCAACCAGCAGGCTTCACGGGTGTCTGGAAACCAGACAAGGCTGACTCCGTACCTAGACCTTCCAGAGCCAAAAAGAATACCATGACCACTGTGTAATCAATCAGTATCTGTAATCTTAATAATACCCATTGATGTAAGTTAGACTACATGACCAGACATGTAAATTTATGAGTGTAACCTGATTGTATCTCGTACTAACATTGTCCAGAGTGGGCTTTAGAGAATTTGGGGGATGTGGGTTTGGGCACGTACGCTTTGGGTATAAAATGTTGTCACAAAAATCGGTAGGGGTCCTTGGCTAAAAAGGAAACTCTGCCTCAGACCCACTGGTGTGATACACTGCATCACACTATCCACACTGTGCTTCTGACTGAGTGTGCTTCCTGGGGCGTTGGGCTATAACAGTTGGGCTGCTCGAGGTGTCTGTATGTTTTGGAGATGAATTCTTAGTGGGGATCTTTGTTTTGAAATTTTTTTTTCCTATTCTGAAGGTTCTCTTTCTTTCATTTAGAGTTTCCTTTGCTGTGAAAATGCTGCTAAGGTTAATGACATCCCTTTGGCCTATTTTAATTTTTTTTACTCTAAGATATGGATCCAAAAAGAACTTGCTGTGATTTACAACAAAGCGTTTTCTGCCTTTATTTTCCTCAAGGGTTTTAGGGTGTCTGTCCTCACATTGAGATCTGTAAATTAATTAGAGTTTATTTTTGTGTATGGTGTTAGGGAGTGAGAACGGGACTATTTCCTGCAGGATCAGTTAACAAGGATGTCAGAGTCATCAGCAATTGCAGCCCTCCCGTGTGAGCCGGTGGGCTCTCAGGGAACTCAGGAAGGAGAATATGCTCTCTAGCAGCCTTCAGACTGCAGACACTGCCTAAGGTGAGCCCTGAGGAAAGGAAGCTCAGGATGAGAAAGCAGAATGCTGGCCCCAGACAGGTGAGGTGCATATGAAAGGAATGATTTCAGTGAGCCCAGACTCTCGCATCTTCCCACACACAGAAAAGCGCTGAATTCCTTGACTCAGGATATCTGCTTTTCTTTACCAACAGTGTTTTGATATTCAGACTACCTGCCCTTTGTTACAGAGTTCTGTGTAGCCTGGTTCCTGCCTTCACCTCCTGGCAGCAGTTCTCTCAGGGTTACTTGAGATGGTGTCTCCTGGGCTTGAAGTCCTTTAAGTTCCCACTGAATAGGTTGTGACTATTTTTTAAGTTGACAGGAATATTGTAATTTTGTTCCCATTTCCATTGTTTAAGGAACCTCCACACTGTCTCCATGGACTGCTAGAGGTAGAGAACCCACCTGCCAATGCAGGAAACAGGAGATCCAGGTTCGATCCCTGGGTGGGGAAGATCCCCTGGAGGAGGGCATGGCAGCCCACTCCAGTGTTCTTGCCTGGAGAATCCCATGGACAGAGGAGCCTGGAAGGTTACAGTCCACAGGGCGAAGAGTTGGATATGACTGAAGTGACTTAGCATGCACTCACACTGCCTACGTAGTGGCTGTGCCCGACTGACATTCCAGCACTGACGGAGGAGGGTTCTCATTTCTCCACACTCTCCAGCCTTGGTTCTTTGTAGAGTCTTTGACAATGGCCATTCTGATTGGTGTGAGGTGATGCCTCATTGCAGTTTTGATTTGGATTTCTCTAATATTTACGGTTTTCATTCCAATCCCAAAGAAAGGCAATGCCAAAGAATGTTCAAATTACCACACAATTGCACTCATTTCACATGCTAGCAAAGTAATGCTCAAAATTCTCAAGCCAGGCCTCAACAGTATGTGAACCGTGAACTTCCAGATGTTCAAGCTGGATTTAGAAAAGGCAGAGGAACCGGAGATCAAATTGCCAACATCCACTGGATCATCAAAAAAGCAAGAGAGTTCCAGAGAAACATCTACTTCAGCTTTATTGACTATGCCAAAGCCTTTGACTGTGTGGATCACAACAGACTGTGGAAATTTCTTCAGGAGAAGGGAATACCAGACCACCTGACCTGCCTCCTGAGAAATCTGTATGCAGGTTAGGAAACAACAGTTAGAACTGGACATGGAGCTACAGACTGGTTCCAAATCAGGAAAAGAGTACGTCAAGGCTGTATATTGTCACCCTGCTTATTTAACTTATAAGCAGAATACATCATGTGAAATGCCAGGCTGGATGAAGCGTAAGCTGGAATCAAAATTGCTGGGAAGAAATATCAATAACCTCAGATACACAGACGACAGCACCCTTATGGCAGAAAGTGAAGAACTAAAGAGCCTCTTGATGAAAGTGAAAGAGGAGAGTGAAAAAGTTGGCTTAAAACTCAACATTTAGAAAACTAAGATCACGGCATCTGGTCCCATCACTTCATGGCAAATACATGGGGAAACAATGGAAATGGTGACAGACTTTATTTTATTGGGCTCCAAAATCACTGCAGATGGTGACTGCAGCCATGAAATTAAAAGACGCTTGCTCCTTTTGAAGAGGAAAAGTGAAAATTTTACATAACCCCCTGCTCCTTCTGCTTCTGTAACTCAGCTTGCTCCTTGCAGTCTGGATCACTTACATCATGTAATCTCAGAAAGTGGAGACTCACAATACTAAGAACTGGAGCTTATCTCACTCACCCTTGTCCTGCTCATTACAATCACCCAGCCCCTGCAAACCCGCTTTATCATGCCTGTCCATGTATAAAAACTCTGTAACCCCTTTGGGGCTCAGAGCTTGGAGTGTTAACTTCTCTGGGCCCGCTAGTGTAATAAACCCGAGTTCTCCAACTCTCCGAGTGTGGTGCTTGGTTTCTTGAGTACTGGTTTCTGCAACATTTCTGGAGGCTCCAGCGAGATTCCAACCATGCCGGCCTCTTGAGCTGCCGGACTGGTGGTTTGGCCTGGCTGGAGTGAAGGAGTCCCGAGACAAAGAAGGAGGTGTGCCACCTGATGGTACTCCGAGTTCTCTTTCAGACTGGTGTTCTGATTCTCTGGACAGCTGAGCCCCGATCGGACTCATTGGAGACACAGACCAACTTACCAGGAGTGGCTGCTGTATCGGGTAAGGCCTGGGACCAGTCCCCAGTCAGGTCCTACCCCAATGAGTAGAAGAGGAGGCTGATCACCTCCTTGGAGCTCCCAGGAAGGGAGCATCAGATAGGGAGACCTGGGGACTCAGGAGAAGGGAGGCATTGTGATAGCCTCTGTGTGATTGTGAGTGCATGATTGCTGATTGAATGCAGTGAGAGATTTTTCTTTTTGGAAATTGTAAAACCAATTCTTTTTGCATATACAAGTAAAACAACTAACTTGTTAAAAGGCCTGCCTAGAAAAAAGCTTGACGTTAACCCTTTTCATATCCTTGAAATACACAGCCAACTTTGCCTGAGACCTCAGCCTTGGGCAAATTAGAACATCAAGCAAAGAAAAAAAAGGGGTCAAAGAGATATTTTAAATCTCAAACAGAAAACTATAAGATCTCTGTCAGTCTGTCTGTCTGGATTTATATATGTCTCAGTGTATTTTTTTTTGTTGTTGTTGATAATATTATTGAAGTTGTAAATGAGTCTAATTTAATTGGCCGAAAGAAAAGTAAGTACTTACAAATCAAACAATTCTAAATACAAGAAAAATTAACCTAAATAAATTTCAGATTCACATAACCTGGGAAATATTCAATATTAAATAGTATTAATGTTTGTTTGCTAGTCTAATAAGGAAGTAGGATGTATGTTTTTAATAAAAAAAGTATAAAAATAAAATTATATTTTATAAAGGGAAAAGAAAGTAGGTCTGACTTACAGGTGGCTGTTACAGAAAGTGATTAAATAGTTTGTGGAAAGTGGACCCTTGAAAAAAAGTTTTGTGTATGGTTAGAACAGCAGCAGCAGCAGGACTGACTGACTAAGTTTAAAATGAATTTAATTAAGTTTACCTGAATGAGTTTAAAGTAAGCTGGTGCAAAACTTGAATTTGGCCTTTCTCTCTGTTGAGAGGACATACTTTCTTCAGATGTTGAATTGCTTTTAATAATAGACTTAAGTTTCTTTACCTCTTATTTGATCTGTTCTATATTTACCTTTGAAATATTTTGTTAACTTCGGCTAAGTAAATAACTATTATTTTACAGTAATTTATATGCTCTTACCTGACTGAGTGTTATAAACCCTTTTGATATTTATTGACAAAACTTCCTAAATAACTTGACTTCTAACTAACTTTGGGATGCTTCAGAGGGCCCCTGAGACATCCCAAAGAGCTATTAAGCTACCGGGATCCACTGGACATGTTAAATTACATGGGAAGTACTGTTAAGGGGTGATAAATCTTTTCAGGTTATACTGTATGGTTGATGTTACTAATATAAATATCCTAAAATTGTGTGAAATTTATATAGATCTGATATGCCCTGATAAAATATGGTCAGTTATAATTCTACTTATATTAAAGTGTTACATATCACAACAATGATCAGATTTCCTTGTCAATTGCAGTAGAATCAGATTTTAAACATGCCTTCTATAGTTTGACTCTCGTGCCTTTAGAAAAATACTGCTAGTTCTTCAAGATTTATGGAAAAGACTTTCTAAGATTAAACAGATAAACAAATTTTGTTATTAACAGTAAGCTGGTACCAGACTAGAATTTGGTTTTCTCTGTTTAGAGAACAAAGTTTTCTTAGAATGCAACTTTTGATAACAGATTATACATTTCTTTGCCTTTAAGTGATTTATATTTATTTTAAAAATAAATAAACATTATTTAAGATTATGGATTATTTAAGCCTAACTCAGTGATCAATGCAAAGCAAAAACAACACCCAGTTGTGGATGTGACTAGTGATGGAAGTAAAGTCTGATGCTGTAAAGAGCAATATTGCACAGGAACCTGGAATGTCAGGTCCATGAATTAAGGCAAATTGAAAGTGGTCAAACAGGAGATGGCAAGAGTGAACATCGATATTCTAGGAATCAGTGAACTAAAATGGACTGGGATGGGTGAATTTAACTCAGATGACCATTATATCTGCTACTGTGTTCAAGAGTCCCTTAGGAGAAATGGAGTAGCCATCATAGTCAACAAGAGTCCAAAATGTGGTACTTGGATGAGATCTCAAAAACGACAGAATGATCTCTGTTCGTTTCCAAGGCAAACCATATAATAACACAGTAATCCAAGTCTATGCCCTGATCAGTATTGCTGAAGAAGCTGAAGTTGAATGGTTCTATGAAGACCTACAAGACCTTCTAGAACTAATACCCAAAGAAGATGTCCTTTTCATTATAGAGGACTGGAATGCAAAAGTAGGAAATCAAGAAATACCTGAAGTTACAGGCAAATTTGGTCTTGGAGTACAAAATGAAGCAGGGCAAAGGCAAAAACTCTGCAAAGGCAGAGTTTTGCCAAGAGAACGCACTGGTCATAGCAAACACCCTCTTCCAACAACGCAAGAGAAGACTCTACACATGGACATCACCAGATGGTCAACACCAAAATCAGACTGATATTCTTTGCAGCCAAAGATGGAGAGGCTCTATAGCAAAAACAAGACTGGGAGCTGACTGTGGCTCAGATCATGAACTCTTTATAGCCAAATTCACACTTAAATTGAAGAAAGTAGGGAAAACCTCTAGACCATTCAGGTATGACCTAAATCAAATCCCTTATGATTATACAGTGGAAGTGACTTAGATTCAAGGGATTAGATCTGATAGACAGAGTACCTGAAGAACTATGGATGGAGGTTCATGACATTGTACAGGAGGCAGTGATCAAGACCAGCCTCAAGAAAAAGAAATGCAAAAAGGCAAGATGGTTGTCTGAGGAAGCCTTACAAATAGCGGTGAAAAGAAGAGAAACAAAAGGCAAAGGAGAAAAGGAAAGATACACCCATTTAAATGAAGAGTTCCAAAGAATAGCAAGGAGAGATAAGAAAGCCTTCCTCAGTGATCAATGCAAAGAAATAGAGGAAAACAATAGAATGGGAAAGACTAGAGATCTCTTCAAGAAAATTAGAGATACCAAGGAAGCATTTCATGCAAAGATGGGCACAATAAAAGGCAGAAATGGTATGGACCTAACAGAAGCAGAAGATATTAAGAAGAGGTGGCAAGACTACACAGAAGAACTATACAAAAAAGATCTTCATGACCCAGATAACCACAATGGTGTGATCACTCACCTAGAGCCAGACATCCTGGAATGTGAAGTCAAATGGGCCTTAGGAAGCATCACTATGAACTAAGCTAGCGGAGGTGATGGAATTCCAGTTGAGCTATTTCAAATCCTAAAAGATGATGCTATGAAAGTGCTGCACTCAATATGCCAGCAAATTTGGAAAACTAAGTAGTGGCCACAGGACTGGAAAAGGTCAGTTTTCATTCCAATTCCAAAGAAAGGCAATGCCAAAGAATGCTCAAACTACCGCACAATTGCACTCATCTCACACGCTAGCAAAGTAATGCTCAAAATTCTCCAAGCCAGGCTTCAACAGTATATGAACCATGAACTTCCAGATGTTGAAGTGGGATTTAGAAAAGCCAGAGGAACCAGAGCTTAAGTTGCCAACATCTGTTGGATCTTCGAAAAGTGAGAGAGTTCCAGAAAAACATCTGCTTCTGCTTTATTGACAATGCCAAAACCTTTGACTGTGTGGATCACAATAAACTATGGAAAATTCTTAAAGAGAAGGGAATACCAGACCACCTGACCTGCCTCCTGAGAAATCTGTATGCAGGTCAAGAAGCAACAGTTAGAACTGGACATGGAACAACAGACTGGTTCCAAATCGGGAAAGGAGTACGTCAAGGCTGTATATTGTCACCTTGCTTATGTAACTTCTATGCAGAGTACATCATGAGAAACACTGGACTGGATGAAGCACAAGCTGGAATCAAGATTGATGGGAGAAATATCAACAACTTCAGATATGCAGATAACACCCTTATGGCAGTAAGTGAAGAAGAACTAAAGAGCCTCTTGATGAAAAGAGAGTGAAAAAGTTGGCTTAAAGCTCAACATTCAGAAAACTAAGATCATGACATATAGTCCTATCACTTCATGGCAAATACATGGGAAACAGTGGAAACAGTGACAGACTTTATTTTCTTGGGCTCCAAAATCACTGCAGATGGTGACTGCAGCCATGAAATTAAAAGATGCTTGCTCCTTGGAAGAAAAGTTATGACCAAATTAGTCAGCATATTAAAAAACAGAGAGCATTATTTTCCTAACAAAGGTCCATCTAGTCAAGGCTATGGTTTTCCCAGTAGTCATGTATGGATGTGAGAGTTGGACTATAAAGAAAGCTGAGCACCAAAGAATTGACGCTTTTGAATTGTGGTGTCGGAGAAGACTCTTGAGAGTTCCTTGGACTTAAGACTGCAAGAAGATCCAACCAGTCCATCCTAAAGGACATCAGTCCTGAATATTCGTTGGCAGGACTGATGCTGAAGCTGAAACTGCAATACTCTGGCCACCCGATGCGAAGAACTGACTCATTTGAAAAGACTCTGATGCTGGGAAAGATTGAAGGCAGGAGGAGAAGGACAAGAGGATGAGATGGTTGGATGGCATCACCGACTCAATGGACACGAGTTTTAGTAAATTCTGGGAGTTGGTGATGGACAGGGAAGCCTGGGGTGCTGCAGTCCATGTTGCAAAGAGTCGGACATGACTGAGAGACTGAACTGAACTGAGACAAAGCTCATTCTGCTTCTATAAAAAATAACTCCTCACGGTAAGACTTTTGCTATCCTGATGTCCTTAAAACATGGTCTGCTCCAAAATCAGGAAATTAAAAATGGATAAACAACAGCTGAAAATCAAAGAGCCAGGGCTATGGGAAATCCAAGACAGCCGCTTGGCTTTTCCTGGCTCCCTGACAGACCTCATTTTTATTCGATGGGTTAAAAACCTTCCCTGGCTACAGTGTCAATGTCCTCACAATGAGTTCTCAAAAAAAAAAATTGTGTTTCACTGAATATTAAATTCTAGTTTTGTTAATTAAGGTCTGTGCTTACTAAGACTCACTTCTGAGATAGTTCCTTGCTGTGTTATATTGCCAAAAGTTTTAATTAAGTTATTAAAAAGGACATGCTAAAATTGTTTCTAAAGCTTATCTCAGTAACCAATTTATGGATAAAGGTCAGATGCTCCATGATGTACAACCAGGAGATTAACTCGGCTATAATCATTTAACTGAGTCAGATGACCTGGGGTATACCGGGCTATACCCAATGTGAGTTCGTGACTTAAATTCTTGCTTGTGACCTTACTAATAACTGCTGGCTATATTATTTTCTATGTAGCTTGTTTCAGAAGATTATTTTTTATATTACCAAATGTGTGACTAAGCTTGTCATAAAATGCTGAAATGCAGTTCTATATGAGATCAGTAATTTATGGTTACCAAAGGTAAAAGGTAGGGAGGGATAAATTAGGAATTTGGGATCCTTAACAGATACATAGTACTATATATGAAAGAAACCACCAGGACCTACTGTAGAGTATAGGAAACTATATTAATATCTTGTGATAATGTATAATTGAACAGAATCTCAAAAGGAATATATGAAAAAGACTTGAAAGTTACTGGATGCTTGGGGCTGGTGCACTGGGACGATCCAGAGGGATGGTAGGGGGAGGGAGGAGGGAGGGGGGTTCAGGATGGGGAACATGTGCATATCTGTGGCAGATTCATGTTGATGTATGGCAAAACCAATACAATATTATAAAGTAATTAACCTCCAATTAAAATAAATAAATTTATATTTAAAAAAAGGAAAAAAAAAGAAATGATAATCGTTGTGCCAGCACTAATAGTTATCATAACGCTACTCAACATGTACTAAAATGTTCACATCAGTAAGTATATTGTCACTGATCAATTATATATGGTTCCTTATTCTCCACAACTGCCCCAGCATTTATTTGTAGACTTTTTAATGATGGCCATTCTGACAGCTGGGAGGTGGTATCTCTTTAAAATTCATTTTTTGTTTTCTTCCAAGTAAATGTCAAAACTATGGGCTGTCTGTCTCTATGAGCATCACACACCTAAGTACTTGATTAGTATATTTAAAACGCTAAGAGAACAAGATGGCAGAGGACAGGTGGACGTGGGGTACATCTCTCTCCAAGGATACATCAGGAATACACCTTCAGAGACAGAAGTGCACGCAGAACACCAGCTGGGAGTGGACAGGAGTACCTGACCAGTGGGAAAGAATATAGAGAACCACGCAAAACTCAGCAGGACAACGGAACTAGGGGGAAAAACTGGAGTGTTAGTAGGACCGGACCTGTCCTGTGTGGGTGAGGGAACTGAAGCAGGGGTCCGATCCCCACGTTGGGGCAAATGTCTGAGTCAGAGGAAAAGTATTTAAGGCTCAGAGTGAAAAGGAAAAGTTAAAATTTTACCTCCTTCTTCTGCCTCTGTAACTCAGCTTGCTCCTTGCAAAGTCTAGATCACACAGGTCTCAGAAAGTGGGGACTCAGGATACTAGGAACTGGAGCTTATCTCACTCACCCTTGTCCTGCTCTTTGCAATCACCCTAGCCCCTGCAAACCTGCAAATCCGGTGAATCATGCCTGTCCATGTATAAGAGCCCTGTAACCCCTTTGTTTGGGTCTCAGAGCTTGGAGTGTTAACTCCTCTGGGCCCGCTGGCATAATAAACCTGAGTTCTCCAACTCTCCGAGTGTGGGGCTTTTTTTCTTGAGTACTGGTTTCTGCAACATTTCTGGAAGCCTCAGCGAGATTCCAACCACGCCCGCCCCTTGAGCCGGACTGGTGGCTTGGCTGGCTTGGAGCAGAGCAGCCCTGAGACTAACCAACGGGGAGGTGCGCCACCTGATGGTATTCCGGGTTCTCTTTCAGACCGCCATTCCGACTCTCTGGATGGCCAAGCTCCGACCGGATTCATTGGAAGGATGGACCAACTCACCAGGAACGGCCGCAGGATAAGGTAAGGCCCCGGGGCCAGTCCCCAGTCAGGAACTCCTACCCCAATAGGTAGAAGAGGAGGCTGATCACCTCCTTGGAGCTCCCAGGAAGGGAGCATCAGATAGGGAGACCTGGGGACTTGGGAAAAGGGAGGTGCTGTGATGACCTCTGGGTGACTGTGTATGCATGATTGCTGATTGCAGGAAGTAAAAGTGAGCTCCACAGTCCTTGGACTATGGAGCCTGAGAGGGTCCGAAACCTGTGGTTCTGTGACGACCTCGTAAGGCTGAAAGGTGGTGCCAGTCTCTGGGGTATTTGATCCCTCCCTGCAAGGCTGGTCTGGGTCAGGGGTTTATACCGACCTGCCAATGCTAAGAGGTGTCTTAAATCTCCCTCTGGAGAGTAGCCAGGCGGACAAAAAATGAATGTGAATGAGTGTACGGCCTGATTCGCTTGTACTTCAGGCTCGATTGTGTGGCTTCACGGCCTTTGTGGCTACCGAATCTGAGTGGGCCCTACCTTGTGGTTCCGTGGTGACCTCATATGGCTCAAGGCAGTGTCTGCCTCTGGGGGACCCAGTCCCTCCCTGCAAGACAGATCCGGATCAGGGGTTTATACTGATCTGCCAATGCTAAGAGGCACCTAAATTCCTCCTGGGGACACAGACAAGCGGGCATCTGATTGGTCTCCTCTTTTGAGGGGGCACCCACCCTTGTTTGTTTTTGTGCCATCGACTCAGGGTGGGATACACAGGGAGGGAGAAATTATTGGTTACCAGTTTTTTTTTTTTTGTCGACTGACTTCCTGAGCCAAGATCTAAGAGATTAGGTTTTCCTCAGAATCCTGCAAGGTAGATTACACTTGTCAACAGGAGGGGAAGGTCCTCTAAGAAAACAGTTTTAGATTGCATGCTAAAGAACTTTAAGAAGGGCTTTGTGGGAGACTACGGAATCAAGGAAGCTTCCTAAATTATGTGAGCTCGATTGACCAGCCTTTGACGTTGGATGGCCGCTTGTCTAAGCAGCACACCAGGTAGTCACTGGGGTTCCAGGACATGCAAATCAGTTTCTACGGTAGACTCCTGGCTTCTAATAGCACAGACCCTGCCCCCATGGGCAAGATTTTTGCATGAATGGACAGAGACAGAGTAGGGTATTTGTGGCCCAACCACTCAGAAAAAAAATGAAACAGAAAGCAGCCCTGCTAGCAGTAGTGTTGAGGAGCTCGGATCCAGTGAAACCCTGTTCCCTTGTGGAAGGGGACACTGAGAGGAGCCACTACGCTATGACCAGCGTGCCCATTGCAAATGACCGCACACGGGAGGAATGAGTGCACCCCCCGCAGAGGGATATCTAAAGGTCGAAGAAGTTCAGTCACCCCAGCAAAGAAAGGCATCAGCCTCAGCTGGTTGCCCAAAACCTTATCGGTCTGGCAGGAGCAGAGTCAGATTAGGGAAGACTGGGCTCCCTGATCCTGGGCCCCTGGGGGCCCACGGGCACAGTGAAAGTAGGGGCCAATGAATGACTTTTATGGGGGACACCAGAGCTGAACACTCTGTGCTAACCACACTTGTGGCCCCCCCTCACAGGCCGAACAGCAACTGTTGTTGGGGCACAGGGGACATGGCAGCCCGCTTATCTTGCAAGGCTCGTTCATGTCAGCTAGGGGGCCATCTGGTGACTCATGCATTTCTGTATTTCCTGGAATGCCCCATTCCCTTGCTGCGTAGAGACTTACTGGCAAAAATGGGGGCACAAATCACCTTTGGCCCCAGAAAGCCTGTGAGCCTCACCTTGGGGAGCCAGTTGGCTTTGATGATGGCTGAGCCCATGCCCAGGGAAGATGAATGACATCTCTGTTCCTCATGGAGGAAACAAATAAATCCCCCCAGACTGCTAAAAGAATTCCCTGATGTCTGGGCAGAGAAGGGGCCTCCAGGTTTGGCCAAAACCCACACCCCCATTGTAGTGGACCTGAGGCCAGAAGCCACTCCTGTTAGACAAAAGCAATATCCAGTACCCCAGGAGGCACACCTGGGAATTTGGGACCACATCCAGCACCTACGAGATGCTGAGATCCTGATCAAATGTCAGTCTCCCTGGAACACTCCGCTCTTATCAGTCAAAAAGTCTGGAGGGAGTGACTATCGCCCTGTCCAGGACCTCTGCACCGTCAGCAGTGCACATTGATCACCATCCATCCAGTGGCCCCAAATCCCTACACTCTCCTGAGTCTCCTACCTGCTCAGGCAAGCTGGTTCATCTGCCTCGATCTCAAGGACGCATTCTTCTCCCTCTGACTGTCTCCAGCCAGCCCTTGTTTGCCTCTGAATGAGAAGACCCACACACCGGGAGAAAGACACAGCTGACTTGGACTTGACTGCCACAAGGCTTCAAGAACTCACCTACCCTGTTTAGTGAAGCCCTGGCTGCGGACCTTGCTGCCTTGCCGGAGAAACTTTAAACTGCACCCTACTCCAGTACGTGGATGACCTGTAGCTAGTCAGTCCCACCCAAGGGGACTGCTGGAGAGGCACCAAGGCCCTGTTGGCTCTACTTTCCACCACAGGGTACAAAGTGTCATGCAAAAAGGCTCAGATCTGCAGATAGGAGGTCAAATACCCGGGGTTTGTCATCTCAAAAGGGACATCAGGTGCTCGGACATGAGAGGAAGCAAGCCATCTGTTCAATACCTTGGCTGAACACCAAAAAAGAAGTCTGTGAGTTCCTCGGGGTTGCTGGATTCTGCTGGATCTGGATACTGGCTTTCTCTGAAATTGCCAAGCCTTTGTTTAAAGCCACAGCAGGGTCTGATAAGGACCCCCTAGAGGGCAGACCTGAATAGGAAAAGGCCTTCGAGGAGACAAAGAGACTCTTGACCAGCGCTCCAGCATTAGGGCTGCCAGATGTGACAAGCGACCTTAACCCCTTTGTACATGAGAAAACTCACACTGCACAGAGGGTCCTCACACAAGCGCTTGGGCCATGGCGGCGCCCCATCGCATACCTGTCCAAACGGCTGGATCCAGTGGTCGCGGAATTGCCACCTGCCTCCAGGCATCAGCTGCCACCGTGGTTTTGGTCAGAGAAGCAGATAAGCTTACACTAGGACAAAATATAAATGTACAGGTTCCCGATGCTATTACTGCTGTGATGAACAGCCAGGGGCATAAGAGGCTGACCAACTCCAGGATGACTCACTATCAAGGACTGCTTTGCGAAAACCCACGGGTCCAACTTGAGACTGTGCAGACCCTGAACCCAGCCACCTTTTTACCTACGGAAGCGGAAAACCCTGATCATAACTCAGAGGAGGTCATAGATGGAATTTACTCGAGCAGGCCAGACCTGATGGACATTCCCCTCTAGTACCCAGAACTGGAGCTGTTCACTGATGGAAGCAGCAAGACGGCCAGCGCAAAGCAGGCTCTGCCTTAACAACAACTGACAAGACAGTGAAAGCTGAGGCCTTGCCACAGGGGTGGTCAGCACAGTGGGCTGAGCTGTGGGCACTCGCCCAGGCGCTAAGGCACGCCGAAGGGAAACGGGTCAACATCTATACTGATTCAAGGCATGCCTTTGCATGTATGTGAAGCCGTTTATAAAGAAAGGGAACTATTGACAGTTGCGGGGGGCGGGGAAGAAGATTAAAAACAAAAAAGAATAAGATCAGTGGGCTCAAAATGAGGGAGGAGTAAAAGAAAAGGAGGGCTGGTGGGAGCCCCCAGACCAAAGACACTCGGCCCCCAGCGATATAGCAATCCAGCTGGTAAAACATCATGAGACATCTCATTTAGGAAAAGCCGTGCTGGAGAGTTTACTGAGCCACTGCTATTTCACTCCTAAGCTCCCAACCCTGTGTGCCCAGATCAGTGCTAGACGTGTGACGTGTGCACAAAACAATACCAGCCAGGGACCAAGACCCAACCCAGGGGTGCAGACAGCTGGGACACTGCCCTTTGAAGATCTAGAAGTGTACTTTACTGAAGTCAAGCCCTATAGGGGCTGTAAGTATTTACTTGTGGTAGTCTGCACCTACTCGGGATGGGCTGAAGCCTACCCCCACCGCCTCCACACACACTGAACAGGCACGAGGAGTGGCCAAGGCCTTGCTAAGAGACATCATCCTGAGATATGGGCTGCCTCTCTCCATAGGGTCTGACAGTGGCCAGCTTTTGTGTCTGAGATAATCCAAACTTTATCCAGGACGCTGGGAATCAAATGGAAGCTTCACACTGCTTACAGGCCACAGAGCTCAGGGAAAGTTACTACATTAGCTAAACTCTGCCGGGAGACCCAGTTATCTTGGGTCAATATGTTACCCCTAGCCTTACTCCAAGCCTGATGCACCCTGAGATCCTCAGGCTATATTCTTCCTTTGAGATCTTATATGGGAGAAGGCACCTGGTGATAGGAAAACTCAAGGGAAACCCCCAACAACTAGCTGAACTGAGATGTCCCAACACCTCCAGGCCCTGGGAAGAGGCTTCCACCATATTGTCTGAGAAACCTTAGAAAAGACATCCATTCCTGGGCAATTGGCTTCATCCCTATCAGCCAGGAGATGAGGTATGGGTTAAAGATGGGAGAAAAGAACCACTCCAGCCAGTTTGGACAGGCCCTCACACGGTCGTCCTGGCAACCCCTACCACTGTTAAAGTTATAGGCATCATCCCTTGGATCCACCACACCAGAGTCAAGAAGGCAGCGGCATGGACTGATCAGCTTCTGGAGTGACTAGAGCAGGGCTCAGCGTCTTTCACGGGAGAGGGCCATTGTTTTTGGAACCAGACCTTGACGGGATTTTTGGGGTCCCGAACTGTTTTCCAGGTGTCCTTATTACAGGAACCCGCTGCTTCTTGCTTCAGTCACACCCCAGGACTGGGATTTGGGTCAGAAGCTGCGGTTAGCTGTCTGTTATCTCATCAGAGTGGGAAGCCTCATTCTTATTAGATGTCTTTTATGAGCAATTCTCCCTACTAACTAAATTGCTCACAGTATAGCTGACCCCTCTTCACAATAGGCTCAGTTGCTATAGCCATAACAACCCAAAGATGGGGGAAAACCTTTTGCTAGTGTTCAGTTATCTGTTATGGGCAGGCTGCTTTGCAGCCCTTCGGTGTTCCTTGCTGTGACATGGTGCCGCTCCTTATCCATCATGAACCTGTCAACATTACAGTCAACCCTTGGAAAATCGCTTACTTAACTAACAGCTAGAACAATGTATAGATAGCCAATCCTATAGGCCGATCACCCGCTGCCTCCATGACCATGTGCTGTATGTCCAGGGGCCTGGGCACCGAAAATGTTTCCAGTCACGCCCCCCGCTGCCACTGCCGCTGCCTTTCCCCCACCAGAGGATCCAAACCCCGGGCAGCATCCCAACACCATGGCATCACCACCATGCCCCTGCGCCACCATCTACCCCCAAATGCCACGCAGATGTTACAACCCAGAACAGGTGTCTGTCTGCCAAATGGAAGAACCTCCTGGACAGGGACAATAATGCAGACAAACAAAATCACGGACCAACTTTGCCCTAAAAAATCAGGCTCTGCTGCTGGCAGTGTGACCAGGTCACAGAGTTCACCCCCCAGACTCCCATCTGTACCGGGTTCTCAACGCAACTCATCGCGTTGTTAACGACACCAGCCCCAGCTGGTCGGGGGCTGCTGCTGGCTTTGCTTATCCTTAGGTGCTCCACGGTACTTAGCCACACCAGTACCACTGAATAATGCAACACCCGCGGGGACTCCCGTAGACCCACCCTTATAAGGGCCAGTCTTGAGGGCAATTGCATTAACTCAAAAGACTCCAGAATGCTCTACAAACGATGGAGGAACTGAACCTGTAGGCCATTTAGCCAGGGACCAATGCAATCAAACTTTATTTATTTATTTTTTAATTAATTAATTAATTTTACTTGGAGGCTAATTACTTTACAATATTGTAATGCTTATTGCCATACATCGACATGAATCAACCACAGGCGCACATGTGTTCCCCATCCAGAACCCCCCTCCCACCTCCCTCCCCATCCCATCCCCAGTGCACCAGCCCTGAGCACCCTGTATCATGCATCAAACCTGGTCTGGCGATCTGCTTCACATATGATAACATACACTTTTCAACGCTACCCTCTCAAATCATCCCACCCTTGCCTTCTCCCACAGAGTCCAAAAGACTGTTCTATATATCTGTGTCTCTTATGCGTCATATATAGGGTCATCATTACCATCTTTCTAAATTCCATATATATGTGTTAATATTGGCATTTTTCTTTTTTAAATAAAATTAATTTATTGTAATTGGAGGCTAATTACTTTACAATATTGTGGTGGTTTTGCCACACATTGACATGAATCAGCCATGGGTGTACATGAGGGTCGTCCACTGGGGTTTGCTCCTGCGGCTGCCCTGGAGGGCTTGGGTTTGCCCCTGTGAGGGCCAAGTGTGGAGGTGGTGCAGCTGCTTGGGTCACAGGGGTTCTGGCAGCACCAGGTACTCAGGGGAGTTGGCTGCTAGGGCAGCAGGAAATGCAGTGCTCTAGAAGGGTATGGCAACCAGTATTGGGCGGTACGCTCCAGTGTTGTTGCCTGGAGAACCCCCTCCTCCCTGACAGAGATGCCTGGCAGGCCACAGATAACAGGGCGGCAAAAAGCTGCACATGACTGAAGCGACCCTGTGGGCAGAGAGGCACAAGACTTTTTTGCTTATGGCAGCTCTGCCCCAGTGAGAGTTGAGCATGAAGTTGGTGCAGCTGCTTGGCTTTCGGGGACGCTGGCAGCGCCAAGTGTGCAAGGACACAGACTGCCTCCGCTGCAGGAGTTATGTCCCTATCAGAGTCTTTTTTCGAGCCTCTTGTAGCTGGTGATCAGAAGGCCTGTCTGTAGCTCCACCTGTTCAGGCACTTAGAGGGCTACCTTGCCTGGGGTCCTTCTCTGTTGTTGGGTGTGTCAGGCACATAGAGGGGCCCTCCTGGCTGGGATCCTAGTCTGTAGGTTGGCGCCCCTGGCACTTAAAGTGGCACCCTGGGTGGGGTCCTGCTCTGTAGTGCCGTGTGTCAGGCGTTTGATGGGCCAGCCTCTCTCTATTGTTCAGCTGCCGATGCTGGCGTGTGGGGAGAGAGAGGCTATGGTGATGGCTCCATCCCCTACCCATGACTCAGCAGTATCACCTGGCTTCCGTGGCTGCCTGGCTTTCCTCCCTCATATCCCCTAAGTCCGTCTCTTCTCCCTCACATCCCCTCAGTCCATCTCTCCGCAGTCAACAGCAGCCCTCGCCCTGGGACTGCCCCACAATCCCTAAACTCCAGCTCCCGGCTGCTGCACCTTCCAGGGGACCAGTGTCCCTGTCCGGGGTGTGTATGGCTGCGGCAAGGACTGTCTGAGTCTCATTCCATTTAGGCTGCCACAGATCGGCTGTTTCACTCTCAGCCTTAAGTGTTTCTCCTCTGACTGAGACAGTTGGCCCATGCGGGGATTGGACTCCTGCCTCAGTTCCCCCACCCGCCGAGGGCAGGTCCAGTCCTTCTGACACTCCTGTTTTTCCCGTAGTTCCTTCGTCATACCGAGCTTTGCGTGGTTCTCTATCTTCTTTTCCACTGGTCAGGTCCTCTTGCCCCCTGTTAGCTGGTGTTCTGCATGCACTTCTGTCTCTGAGGGTGTATTCCTGATGTGTCCTTGGACAGAGATGTACCCCACGTCCACCGATTCCTCCACCATGTTGTTCTAGGGAAGATTTTTACCTCTTATTTTTAAGAAAGTTCTATTTGAGTCTAGGGTAAATTGAGGACTATCTTATAATTAAACGTTAAAAAAAAACTTTTAGCTACTATTCTACTGGAGCTTTTTATTTATGTATGCTTACTTTATATATACTTATTTATAGTTTGAAATCTTCCCGTAAACTGTGTGTTCTAAATAAATAGCATTAATTACACTATTTATTCATGGCTATGCCTGTTTTAATAAAGAGTAATATTTTTGAAGCCAAAACAAAATTAAGTATACATTTTTCGTTTTTTTGCCAACTGTGGAATATCTCATTGTATGACCCACAAGCAAGATATTTGCATGATTTCTTCGACATATCGTAATGTTCTCCAAGGACATAAGCATAAATAAGCCACAACTGCTAAATGTGGAAATGCAAATCATTAGGTTCCCAATGAGTAAATGATTCCTGTCTTGTGTTTTTAGGTTCCCAGATTGTGGTGAGCCATCTCCTCGGCTGGTGGCCCTGAATTTAGCTGGCGATCCTACTGACGGAGCCTCAGTGGCAGTGCAGAGGGACTGTGGCTTTTGGTGTCCCCGAGAGTTGAAAATCGATCCTGATCTTGGCTGTTCCTTTTTGCACGTGCGTGATCGTTCACCTCCTTGTCCAAAGATGTACTTTAGGAGAGGAGAGCTTTCATTTGCTCGGTATTTCATAGGATTGATTTCAGGCATTTGCCTCTCTGCCACGTTGTTTACTTTTTTCACTTTTTTGATTGATGTGATAAGATTCCGTTATCCTGAAAGACCCATTATAATGTATGCCGTCTGCTATGTGATGGCGTCATTAATTTTCTTTATTGGGTTTTTGCTTGAGGACCGAGTCGCCTGCAGTGCATCCAGCCCTGCACAGTATAAGGCTTCCACAGTGACCCAAGGATCTCAGAACAAAGCCGGTATCATGCTTTCCATGATACTCTATTTTTTTCACTATGGCTGGCAGCGTTTGGTGGGTGATTCTTACCATCACGTGGTTCTTGGCAGCTGTGCCAAAGTGGGGTAGTGAAGCTATTGAGAAGAAAGCCTGCTGTTTCATACCGGTGTGTGGGGCTGGAACGCTGACCATCATCCTTTCAGCGATGAATAAAATTGAAGGGGACGGTATCAGTGGCGTGTGTTTTGTTGGCCTCTACGATGTTGATGCCTTGAGGTATTTTGTTCTTGCACTGCTCTGCCTGTATGTGGTAGTTGGGGTTTCACTCCTTTTAGCTGGCATTATATCCCTAAATGGAGTGCGAGTTGAGATTCCATTAGAAAAAGAGAACCAGGATAAACTGGTGAAGTTTCTGATCCGGATTGGTGTTTTCAGCACTCTGTATCTCAAACCACTCATGGTTGTAATTGGATGCTACTTTTATGAGCAAGCTTACCGCGCCATCTGGGAAACAACGTGGATACAGGAACTCTGCAGAGAATATCACATTCCATGTCCGTATCAGGTAAGGGAAACCTTGTTCTAAATTTCAAAACATTTAACAGTGGAAAGAGCTAATCTCAGCTTTTTTTTTTTTTAACTCTTCATGAAAAACCTGAACATTATAATTTTGAATTGAAGTTAATGAACAAATTTATTGTAGTAAGAATGTCATACACACGTTTCTGTTAACATCTTCCTTCTAAAAGATCACTTTCATGAGTCCAAGCCATGGGCTTTTAAGCACTTTACTTCTGTTATCACAAAATAGTTGCTTGTTGATTACTTAGAAGTCTGCAGGTTTGAGGGGAAGATGTTGATTAAAAGACAGTGTCTGTGGAAATTTTACTGATACTTAGAATGGGAGTTTTAACAGTTTTGAAAAAACATTTGAATGCATTTGTACAAACAATTTCATCTTTTAGTTGGTCTTAGTTTTTCTTTTTTGCATACTGAATATTTTGTGATTTACCTTTTAATTTAAAGAGATCAGATAATCATAGAATTTTAGATCTAGAGAGGACCTTAGAAATGGTTTATTCCAGTTCCCTCTGTAATTTAGAGTTCTTAATCATCTGTCTCATTTGAGGCTTAGAAATGTTAAGTGACTTGCTCACTTTATTGAAGTATTTATGCATTATAGATAACTTCTGTTTACTTGTCTCTTTCCCCTAATAGACAGTGAACTCTTTAAACGCAAGAACATCTTTTTCATATTTTTTCAAAACATGTTATATAGGTTAGTAGATGATGGCATTGAGAATGGGAATACGTAGATTGAGAAGAAAAGACATTTTTAAGAAATGTTCCAGTTTTACTGGAAACAAGGAGTGTGTGATTAGCACATAGTCAATTCTGGTAAATACTTGATGACTGAAAATGCCATTTCCTTTTTTATTTTATGGTATAAATAATTCTACACAGAATTACATTTTAATTATTATATCATTATACTTTATATTATATATATTATAATATTATAAATATTAGCTGCTCGCTTTTAAAAGACCAACCTATAATTGAGAGATCAGAAAAAGTGAATAATTGAAATTTCATTACATTTCTTGGTAGAATTGCTTATTAAGAACTCTTAATACGAGTTTTCAGTCCTGAAGCTAAGTAATCAAATTTTGCGTCTGATGAGAGAGAAAGAGATGATTGAATTACATCATGTGCTTCTCCATGCAAAGTTTCTAGGATTCCAAATATATATTATCTTAGGACTATAAAAGAGATAATGTTTGGCTCTGAAAGAATGATCTGAAAAATACCAGACCTCAAACATGTAAATCAGTAAATTGGAGTAGTTGGGACACCACTATTTTCCTGAGACTCTTTGAGCATCTTTAGCATTCCTAAGAATCTTTTAGCATCTTTAGAACCAGTTTGAGCTATATAAAAATCTGTGTGTGTATTCATTTGTTTACAGTCATAGGTTCTATAAGTGTTTTTAATTTCCAACTTACAGAAATAATGTTGGATTTCCAACATCCTAAAAAGAAGAGAAAATGGTATAATAACTAACGGAGTTATTAAGGTATAAAGTCTGGGTCAGGAATCGTGGCTTCATATCTCACTCTTATTATTTACTAGTTTTATAGTTTTTGATCAGCTTCACCTCTTTCCACTTCAATTCCTCATCTGTAGAATGAGTAATGGAATCTCATAGTAATAAAAGAGTAATCGTGTTAGATAGAAATAGTAGTAGAATCTGTCTCCTAGGACTGTTTTTAGGCCTCTCCATGCAGTTAGAAGAGTGCCTTCTGTATAAGAAGTGCTCGACTGTTAGTTCTGTTACTCATTTTTTCATTTATTGTTGCTGCTGTTACTGTTATTTACACACACACGTGCGTACATAAACTGTTTTTTAAACCATTCACTACCAAACTTTAGCAAATGCCATGTTTAAGTTATTGAGAATATACATGACAGTGTGTGTACCACTAACTTGTTCATTGTAACTGCAGTAGAGAGATTTAATGGACAAATGTACTTTAATGCCTTTACTCATTATTTTGCTGAGGGACATAGAGTTCCAAGTGTTTCACTGTTGTGATACCTATGTTCCTTGTACATCACCAAGAATGTTCATGGGGTGTATACCTAAAAGTGTAGTCGTGGCATTTTAACATACAGGCATCTTCAGCTCAAGTGGTTCTTTTAATTTCCACTGGCAGTATAGAGTTGGAATTCCCCATTGCGCCCCATCTTGGTGTTCTCAGGCTTTTGAGTTTTTGTCAACCTTTGAGACAGTATCTCAAGCCTGTCTTGAGTTTTGTTTTTAGTTCCCTTGTGCCTCGGTGTTTGCATATGTTTATTGGCTGTTTGGGGTTTCTCTTCTGTGATTTGCCTATTTGTTGCCTTTGTCCTCTGCTCTGTCAGGTTATTTGCCTTTTGTTGTTATTCTTGTTTTAATTCTTCTTCAGTTACTTGCATTGCACATATCTTCTCCTGCTCTCTAGCTTGTCTTTTCACTTTGTGTTTTCTTTGCCTTTTGCGTTTTAAGAAATCTCTGAAAAATCATCAAAATGGTCTGTCGTTTTTTTCCAGCAGTTTTTAAAATTTGATCTTTTAATTCACGACTCTAATCTCTTGAAATTCATTTTTATCTGTGTTATGAGTAACAATTTTAGTTTTTCATATAAATGGTGCTTTTTGCACCATTTATCAAGTAGCCCATGTAAATAGTAATGCATTACTGTAATATACAAGTTCCATTTTTAGGCTCCCTTATTTACTGCTCTGTTTGAACAACCTTGTTTCAATCCCACATTTCCTCTACCTTATGCATCTTCAAAATTATTTTAACTGTTCCTGGCACTCTTCTGTTTGAATTTTAGAATAATTTTTTCATGAGAATCAGGTTGTATTTTGTTGAAATTGTTTTAGGTTTTAACTGAATGCAGGGGAAATTTCTGTCTTTGTGATACTGAGTTTTAGTATCTTTTTGTTTCTTTATGTGTGTATTCATTAATTTGTTCCTAGGTACCTTACAGTGTTTGTTTCAATTGTGAATGAGATCTTCTCTAATTGGTTATTGCTGGTCTCCAAGAATGCCACTGAGTTTTATATATTGACCTTATCTTGAGCATCCCTGCTGAACTCTTCTGCTAGCTCTAATTGTGTGTAAATTCTCATATGTATTCTTTGTAGAAATCCTGTTGGTGCAAGCAAGGCCAAGTTCATATCTCACATTCCAGTTCTTATGTTCCATTTAAGATTTTTGTGCCTATACTCATGAGAGATATAGACTGCGATAGTACTAGTTTTTCTTTTCTTGCCACATATTTTTCCTTTCTGGTGTCAAGGATGTAACAGCTTCATAAATTGAGGTCTTTTCCGCCTGTTCTTTGAAACAGTTTTTACAATGAATAGGGACTGTCTGCTCTTTGAAAGAGTCGGTATTTCATCCTGTAAAAATCCTCTGTCATGGTATCTTTGAAGTAAAGAGAGAGAAATTTCATCTTTCCAAACCGAAATTCTGCGATTCTCCATCCCTCCCTGTCTCCTGGCCTTTGGCAACCATTGTTCTACTTTATTTCTCTATGAATGTGACTGCTCTGGGTAACTCATGTGAATGAAACTCAAACAGTAGAATTATAGTGTTAGTTTTCCTTCAGGATTTTACTTGAGAGGAATGTTAGACAGACTTGTAAACTGAGCACGAGAGCTATTGAATTCCTATTTGAAGTAATATCCATACATAATTGAATACGATTTACTGTTACTGAGCATGCCTCAAAGAATGCTTGTCAAGTTTTGATGATAATTCCTAATGAGAGGCTTTTAAAATGTATTAAGCAATGATGTTATCCTTGAAGTAGCCTCCTCAGGTGTCTTGGAGCACGTAATATTTGAATATATGTTCACGTGAATATCGGCGCGGTCTTTTTGTAGTCATTCTTCATAATAATGAAACTTTCTAACATTTGAAAATTGTTTGCGGTAGTAGATCACATTGTTTCAAAATACCCAGTTGGGTTTCAAGTAAGTTGCATGTATTTAAGTCCCTGATTTGAAGAAAAGTGGGCTTGTGTAAAGTATTTTAAAATATTTAAAATGAATGTCCTTGCTGAAAACAGGAATTACTGTTAGATTTTAAAATGCTTTACACCAACTGTTTTCTTCAAGAACACTTTTAAAAAAATGTGTGTTAAATAATTCTTGAGAAGGTAATATTTAATGTCTGAAAAGAGTTGGTCATGACCTGTAGCTTGAGTTTAAAATCAGTGAAGTTTATTCCTAGAATATGTGTCATCTTATGTATTATTTAAGCAACAGTAATTTTCCAGGTACTTAGTTGTTGTTTTTTGTTTTTTTTTTCCTTTTAAAGTATTTCCTTCTATTTGTTTAGGGGCTACCTAGAGGCTCAAAGCACTTTATGAAAGAGTTAAACATTTCAAAGTTTGAAGATATCTCTAGAAAGCCATTCATATGTAACATATTTATTAAAAACATGGGATTTAAAGTCCCGTCTGTAACATTTTGAGTCTCCGTTTCCTCATGTAAATATAGGGAATAATATGTTAAATACAGTAATATCTACCTCATAGGTGGCTGTGAAGATTAAATGAGAAAATAAAGTTCAGCCTCTTACTAGAATGCCATGCACAAAGAAAAATTTCATTATTCTGTTGTTGCAAGTACATAATTCCTGAGGTTTAAAAAGAATTGTTTTTATATTCTGTATTAGAATCATCATTTTGTCTTTTAAACATTGATTTTCAAAAGAACATGTTTCCTTTCCTAAAGTTTCCCCCTTTGTTTTTTTCTCTTTCATCCATCTAATCCAATTATCTATGTCCCGAAGAATTTTGATACTAGAACCTGAGTTTCAATAATAGAAATGTGTTACGGTAATAGAAGCAGCTTAGCCAAGACTGTCAAGTTCACAGTAGAGGCGTTTGTAGAATTTAAAAAAAATTCTTTGTGTGGAAAACAAACAAAAAACCCATTATTTCTATTTTCAGCCACAGAAGGCAGCCCATCTGTTGTTTATCTAATCTTGATTCAGAAACATACTAAAATAGAATAATAGCATTCTATCTAACTTATGATTTTAGCTTCATTTTCTGATAACAGTGTTTCCCCTTCACCGGACACTTTTGGATAAATACTTTAAAATATACAAGTCATTTTGGCCTCTGCTAAACAGACTAAATAGCTTAAGCCATGAGTTCCGTTTTAGTCTTAACTCAGATAAACTGGTGGTGGTGGTGGTGGTGGTCATTCATCAAGTCGTGTCGGACTCTTTGTGACCTGTGAACTGCAGCACGCCAGGCTTCCCTGACCTTCACTATCGAAGAGCCCCGTCTTCGTCTCTTTTGGGCAACTGTTACAACTCCCGTAGACTAGCTGATAAACAACAGAAAGTTGTTTCTTGTAGGCCTGGAAGCTGGGGAGTCCCAAGATCACCAGCAGGTGCCATGTCTGGTGAGGCCTGTTTCCTGGTTCCTAGACTGCCTGCTGCTTCTCCCTGTCCTCGCAGCACGGGAGCCCATTCCCTCTTGGCCTGACCCCTCCCAGAGTGCCTGCCTCCTAGGATCATCACCACGTGCGGGGTGAAGTTTGAGGGCCCATAAACCATCAGCCAATTGCAATCCCTAGGTATACCTTGCATTGTTTCAGTCCTTTGAAATAATTCGAGCTTTCCTAAGGGCCCAATATATATTCTTTTTGTCATATGTTCCTTGGGCTCTTGAAAATAACATGTATCCGTGGGAACGCAATGTTCCGTGTGTATCAGTTACATCAGGTTTGTCACTCATGTAATTCAGACTCTGGTAGCCACGTTGAGTAAAAGCAGAAGTAGGTGAAATCACCTGTAATATATTTTATTTTAACACACCCCAAATATTATCATTTCAGTGTGTAATCAACATGATAAAACCTAATGAAATAGTTCACGTTCTTTTTTTCACGCCAAGTCTTTAATATCCAGTGTGTGTTTCAGGCTTGCAGCACATCTCATTGTAGAGCCAGCCGCATTTCAGGTACTTCATGGCTGCAGGTGACTACGTATCAGGGGGCCCGGTTCCACGAGAGATGTGTCTTTAACGTCTCCCACTGGGGTTATGAACTCGGCTGTTACTCCTTTTCTATTTCTGTCAGTTTTTATGTATTGATATTTTGAGGTCATGTTATCAGGTACACTCAAATTTAGAATCCTCATCTTCTTGCTAGACTGGACTTGTATCAGTATGAGATGCTCCTTTTTATCGCTAGAGATGCTTCTTTCTTTAGACACTATTTGACAGTGATGTTGCCACGTCAGTTTTCTGTCCTGGTTGCCCTGGGTATCTTTTACTTTCACCTGTCTAAAAGACCTTCCATCTTAACATGGGCCTCTGTGAAGAGCATATAGTTTTCATTGGAATCAGTTTGCCACTTTATGTTTTAATGAGAGTATTTGCTCTGTTTATAATGTTGATATTCAGTGTGTAGACACCTAGTTGCTGTGTGTTTTCTGTTTGTCCCATCTAGTCTGTGTTCTTTGCTCTTGCCTTCTTTGAGAAGTATGAGGTGTTTCTCTAGTTCTGGGCTCCTCTGCCAGGTTGTTGGGTTCACATTCGCAGACACAGCGTGTGTTTTACATTCAAATCTAACTTAGTACTCTTACTGCCTCCCTGACATGGCTGTTTCCTCCTTGTCTCTGTTCTCCTTTAAACTGTTAGATATATTTTTGGCGTTAACATCACTGTTTTGTAGAGTTAACATTTACCCTCACAGTTAACTCATTGTAGGGCCTTTAGTTGTTTTTTATATTTCCGTCAGAGACTACTTTTCTTTTTCCCAAAGCACTGCCTTAATATTTTCTTTAGTTCATGTGTGTGGGTGATGAGTTGTCTCATTTCCATTTGCCCTAAAAGTCTTTATTTTGCTTTCACGTTCGAAGAGTGTTTTTGTTGGGTATAGAATTCCAGGTTGGGGGTTATTTGTTTTTCAGCATTTTACAGATGCCAGTCCATGATCTTCTGACTTCCTTGTTCTGGGAAAGTCAGCTCTCAGTGTTGTTGTGTCATTAAAAGCCACACCATTTTTCCTCTGAGCACTTGAACATTTTTTTTTTTGCCTTAGGCACCCGCAGAGCTGCTGAAACTAATGTGTGGTTTTCATTTTTGAGTCACTGGTCTGATCCTTGAACCAACTCCCTGTCAGTCAGTTCAGCCACTCAGTGTCTGACCCCTTGCATCCCCACGGACTGCAGCATGCCAGGCTTCCCTGTCCATCACCAACTCCCGGAGCTTGCTCAAGCTCATGTCCATCGAGTCGGTGATGCCATCCAACCAGCTCATCCTCTGTTGTCTCCTTCTCCTCCTGCCTTCAGCCTTCCCCATCATCAGGTTCTTTTCCAATGAGTCAGTCCTTCGCATCAGGTGGCGAAAGTATTGGAGCTTCAGCATCAGTCTTTCCAATGAATAGTCAGGACTGATTTGCATTAGGATTGACTGATTGGATCTCCTAGCAGTCCATGGGGCTCTCAAGAGTCTTCTCCAACTCCCCAGTTCAGAAGCATTGACTCTTTGGCGTTCAGCCTTCTTCATGGGGCAACTCTCACATCCATACATGACTACTGGAAAAACCATAGCTCTGACTAAATGAATCTGTGTTGGCAAAGTTATGTCTCTGCTTTTTAATATGCTTTCTAGGTTTGTCATAGCTTTCCTTCCAAGGAGCAAGAATCTTTTAATTTCACCATCTGCAGTAGTTTTGGAGCCCAAGAAAATAAAGTTTGTCACTGTTTCCATTGTTTCCCCATTTATTTGCCACGAAGTGATGGGGCCAGATGCCATGATCTTCATTTTTTGAATGTTGAGTTTTATGCCAGCATTTTCACTCTCCCCTTTCACTTTCATTAAGAGGCTTTTTCGTTTCAACCCCTGGAGGCATTTCTTATTCCCCTTTCTGTCTTTTCTCCACCATGAGGGTCCCCATTGATAGTTTTTAGCAACATAGTGTAACGACAGGCTCCTTCAATATATTGTATACTTTTTCCCTCTTATATATATATATTTTAACCAATCCGTCCTTCAGTTCACTGATCCTCTCCTCAGCTACGTCCAATCTGATGTTAAGCCCAGAGACTGAGTTCTTAAATTCAGTCACTGTTATTGTAAAATTCTAGAGTTGGTTTTGATTCTCAGAAATGTTTCCTTTCGTCCAGTATATTTTTGAACTGGTGAGGTTTCCATCTGATACCTCTAGCATTCTCTGATATGCTGATACACATCTGATGCCTCTGGATCTGGTTCAGTTCCTTTTCTCTTGGTCCTGTTTGTTGTTACACCCTCTTTTGCTTTTTTGGTTGCATGTTGGACATTATGTTTGGAAAACCCTAGAGGTTCTGAGTGATGCTGCCTTCACCAGGGTTTCCTCTGATGCAGACCTCCAGTGGGGACAGAGCTGTCTGTTCACTCAGGGCCTGAGGGACTTGAGACTGGGGGTCCTTGTAAGCTCAGTCTCAGCAGCCATCACCCACCTTCTCCCCTGACCCCAGGGAGGAGCTTTCCAGCGTCTGGGTCTGGAAGCCAGGGGTGCCTCCCTTCTCGGCAGGTCCTAAAGCCCACCGTCTGTCTCCTGAACACCACGAGGTGACTGATACTCAGCGCTCAGCCAGTTTGGGCAGAGTGTTGGGTACGTTTTCTGACATCCGGACTGACTCATCAGGCCTGCGCTGGAATTTTTGTCTCCCCAGCCCAAGGAACCGTCCAGAGCTGTGTTAGCCAGCCCCCTCTGCTTGACTTTTCCCCTGCCTTTTCTTCGCAGAGTGGGATTTGTTCAGATGCCCGAGGGAAGGAGCGGCCCTCTGTCTCCAGCTCCCTCACTGGGCTTCCCTTTTGTTTGAAATCTTGGATTGTGGCTGCCTAAGGACCTCTTTTAAACCGTATTTCGCTTTTCTAGCTCTTGGTAGGCGGACCTACAAGCTGTTTGCGTCTGTCACTGGAAGTGGGGACACCCTGGGGGTCTTCTGTCATCTGAAGCCACATGTAACAGTCACAGTAATTGTATTGATCAAGGTTATTTGATACCAAGGAAAACAAGAACCAGGGGTCCTTACTTGGTACCCACGGTTGTGTTTCTGATCAGAACCCCCAGCTTGCCGAGGCTGTTTCAGTGCCACATGAACTTGGGAAGGAGGTGGAGCAAGCGGCCCACGCGGCCTGGAGACAGAGGAGCCGGTCTGCCCTCTTCCCTTGCCCCTGCCGGCCCAGGGCAGGCCTTGTGATGACGGGCTGCTGGTGGTGGAGGAGAAGGCTGAGGAGGGAGGGGTGATGTGACCTGTGTTCTGGGACATGGTCACATGTGGGTTTTCTTTTTCAGTTTGAAAAAATGACTGCTTTTAGTCTTCCCTCCAGTTTCACTTTAAGGTTGAAACTGAAGATTTTATTCTTAAAGTTGAGCACAGTGACTTTATGGTCTTTTTAAAAGCAACAGTTGAGGTTTTAAAAAGACATCTCAGAGAACTCCAATAGATAAAGCAAACAACAGAGAACGTGTTCAGGGTGAACTGTGGGCAGGACCCCAAACTGAGCTCTGTCTCTCCCAGAGTGTGTAATCGCTGAGATGGGTGGATATAGGACCCCAAGCACCCTGGGGACCGACGCCCTCAAGTGACAGCAGAGGTCCGGGCTGAGCCAGGAGTAGTGGGGCCTGTGCCCTGGTGAGTGGAGAGCCGCGAGGGTGGGAGTGGGGCCAGGAGAGGGGTGGGAGACTCGGGGGCGGAGGGTGGGGCAGCACCTGGCGGGGTCTGGGAGGTGCTGGCTGTCATGGCTCAAGGCAGGGACACCCCTGAACCTCCACCGTGCAGCCCCCACGGGGCAGAGTTGTCTGGCAGCCCAGGATGGAAGTTTAGAGAACGAGTTTTCAGCAGGTTGAATGAACCCCTGTACCCACTGTGGGTTCATTTTAAGGGCCTGGAGTGAGGTTGGTCAAGCCCTTGCTGAGCTCGAGTGAGGGAGTCTGACAGGGAGGACCGAGCTCAGGGTGAGAGTGAGGGGCAGCTAGCGTGGTGAGTCCTCCTCAGCCGGGTGGGATCTGGGGACACCCTTGACTTCAGGGGTGCCTTTCAGTAGCCTCCCTGGAGGGTTGTTTGGGGGTTAGAGGGGGCAGAAGCCCGCTTAGAAGACGTGCTCATTCCCAGGGGTGTTGGTTTCTGAAGCAGTTTATACTGGTCGGTTCGACTGTGACCCAGTACCTTGCAGGGTCATGTTTTACAGGGGGTCTGAGCCGTGGGCTCGGCCTTCCTTCTCCCGCACCCCACACTCCCCTGTCGTCTTTCTGGCGGCCCCTCCCCCTCCCTGCACCCTTGATGGTTACCCTGAGCCCAGCCCCCCTGTTACCACAGATCCCCTTGTGACTGAGCGGGTTCCGGTTCCGGGCTCCTGGGAGACGTGCTGGAGGCAGAGCCTTGGTGCCATTTCTCCTTGAGACAGCGGTGCGGGTGGTCCTAGTGTGAGAGCAGTGGTCCTAGTGTGAGAGCGGTGTGTGAGAGAGTGGTGTGTGAGAGCGGTGTGTGTGAGAGCGGTGGTCGTAGTGTGAATAGTGGTGGTCGTAGTGAGAGATCGGTGGTGCTAGCTCGGGAGCTGAGGTATCCTACCGTGAAACAACGGTTGCCCCCGAGTAGGGGGCTGCCCCCATCCGCGAGGATGGGTCGCCGAAGGGCCCGCCTGTGGGCGTTATTCCAGTGCTGCAACCCCAAGGCAGAGGCCAAGACAAGAAAGAACTTGGCCTCCGCCCAAGTCCTGGAAGGAGAGTGGCCTGAGGTGAGAGCAGCCCGCAGCTGGGCCCGTCGGATTGGTCCTCACCGGGCAAAGTTTCGGGGTTGTGTTTCATTTCATTAGCATGGCTGTGGGTCCTGCCGGCCAGGGCGCTTTGGCCTTAGTGTGCAGCATTGACCCCAGCAGTTTACCTTGTAAGAGGCTGTGCAGGTGCTGCGTGGAGGGTGGGCGGGGGCCCCACAAGAAGGGAAACACTGGCTGGAGGAGTCTCTGGGGCACGTGGACTGAGCTATCGAGTCAGTCCTTGACACAGAAACGCTAAGCCCCTTAACGATTCCCTTCTTCCAAAGGAAGGATACACTGGCTGGAGGAGACTCTGGGGCATGAGGATCGAGCTAGAGAGTCAGTCCTTGACGCAGAAACGCTAAGCCCCTTAACATCTCCCATCTTCCAAAGCACAGAGCAGTGTGTCCAGTATTTTAATTACGGGTACCTACTGCTTCTGTGTATGACATACACCCTCATAGCTACACATGTCTACTACATGCCTCTTAAAAGTGCTGGGCACTGTTCTGGGTGCTGAACACTCAGTATGTAGTAGGGGATACGTAGCCCAGGATTTTTTAATTTCTGCAAAGAAAAATAGAAGAATGTGTGGTTCAGTTTGAGCAAGTTCACCACGTGGACGTCCCTGCGTGCACGCAAATTGTGGCAAAATACATATAACATCAGTTTTACATTTTAACCCGTTGATTTAATGACTGGGTGGCTTCCGTGGAGTCAGGCTAACAGATGGCCTTGGGGTGCCATCTGCCTTTTTCCCAGAGGAACACTCCAAAGCCTGGTGGCTTCCCTTTTTCTTCACTCTCCCCAGTGGCTCTAGGTCACTGGTCTGTGTGTCATTTAAGAATCTCTTTATCCACTTTGTTGTTAGGTTTATCTTTTGGAAAGCTTCTCAGACGTCCCTGGGCCTTGAGAAGGCAGGCTTGGATTCTGGGTTCTCCCCTGCCGTGTGCCTGCCAGGTCGAGGGGGAGGCTGAAGGCCAGTCTGAGTTGTAGTGGTCTGTGTGGTCTTGGGGTCAGTGGAGCCCCTCTTCTCTGGAGGGGCTAGGAGAGCCTTTGTGTGGACCCTGGAGAGACTTGACAGGGCCAGGCTTCACAGTCTTGCTGTCTTTTTAATTTATGTTTGCATTTAGTTTCTCATTTCTTTGTTTTTTAGGAGAAGAAGAATATACAACTACTTAGAGAGCAACTTCGGAGACGAGAAGAAATATCTGTGCTCAAGGCCGAAATCTACAACACCAGGGTCAGAATGGGGATTCTCACGTGTTGACATTTGCCCCGCGTGGGTCACCGCTAGCCTCCGTGTTTCTGTCCTTAAGCTTTGTCTGATTTTCAAGTCATTTTTTACATCTTCCCATTGAGCAGACCAGGGTGGATCAGTTCGGGGTTCTCATACCTTGTTTCAAATTTATGATGAGAGCTAATGTAATTTTAGTACATTTGAGGGGGGAGTTCTCTTAACTTAGATTTTTGTCCACACTACACTTCGTGTGGGATCTTAGTTCCCCGACCAGGGATTAAAACCCATGACCCCTGCAGAAGTGTGGAGTCTTAACTGCTGGGCCCCTGGGGAAGTCCACTCTAAATTTCGACCAAACTGGTGGGATTCCGACGTGCCTTAGCATGTTTCTGGCTATAGCATGAGGCTGTGAGGAGTTATTGGGCCTGAATTCGAGCATGAGGTTGAAGGTGCTCCTTTGGCCCTGCCCTGCAGCTGCTGCTGGACCACCTGGAGTTCCTGGTTTCCTGGTACCATCCGTCTCTGTGGATGATGGCGGGCAAGCGGCTGGCACAGTCCCCAGCCGGCATGACCAGCGAGGTGGAGGTGCTCAGGGCGCTGAAACTGCTCTTTGAGCACCACAAGGCCCTGGATGAGAAGGTACCAGCCCCCCGGCCGTCCTGGATTTGTACACTTGCTGCCTTGTTCAGTGGGTGATGCACTTATTTATGTAACTCGTTGACTTTTGAGCTTCTTGAATTCTTGTATATACATTTTTTTTCTGTAAGAAGTCAGAGTTTTATATGGTTAAAAAGCGTTGCCTGCGTACATGCTCAGTCATGTCTGAATCTTTCCAACCCTGTGGACTGTAGTCCACCATGCTCCTCTGTTCATGGGGCTTCCCAGGCATGAATCCTGGAGTGGGTGTTTGTCTCCACTGCGTCCATAGTCAACCCAGGTGCGTCACTTCCCTGCTCTGTTCGTTGTTTTCTGATTTTAAGAAATGCTTATTTTAACTTGAATTTGAGATTGATCCCTTTCAGTTCCATGTGGATAATTTCTAGCCTTTGTAGCCATCTGTTGTCTGAGGGTTCTTGTTAGAGCGCAGGTGGGCTGCCCAGTTTATCCAGCTGCTGTTAAAGGAGTTCAGCTGTGTTTTGCCTTAAGTCACTTTGTTGTCACCAAGCTCCTGTGGAGCTGCACAGGATCAGTATTCTTTACAGAATCCCACTGAAAAGGCACAAGTTAGTTGGTTAAAACAACGCACTGCTTGTTTATAAAAATACATGCCATGCATGTCTCCTAAAACTTCCCCTGGCTTAACCACACACCCAGATGTATCAGTGAGACCTGTCTGGACCCTGAGGGGTTAATCTGTTCCCTACACTGTCCTTCCTGTCCTCACACCCAGGACCAGCAGAAAAGCTGGGAGTCCAGGAGAGATCACCTTCTTTTTGTGTTTTTATTAGTTTATTTGTTAATTGAAAGATAATTGCTTTACAGAATTTTCTTTTCTGTCAAACCCCAACATGAATCAGCCATAGGTACCCATATATCTCTTCCCTTTAGAACCTCCGACCCTCTAGGGTGATACAGGATCATCTCTTAGTGAAGAGCTGGGGGTGCTTTATGGAAACCGCTCTGAGCACATGACCCTTGAACTGCGTGTAAGTACTTCAGTGGGTGGCCCCCAGTCTGTATGTTACCGAGAAATGTGATCCAGGTGCGTGGTGTTCGCGTGGAGGGTTTAGGTACCTTTTCTGTGTTTCTCTTGTTGTCATGGGTTCCAGTAACCTGTATCATCTCTCCAAATGATCTTGGGTGGTGGCACAAGCTGTATCTTTTCCTCCTTCAAACAGAAAGGTCTGGACGGCTTTGCTGAGAGGTTTCGTACTCTCACTGTGGTGCTTCTGAGCAGCATGTGGCGATGAGCACAGTCCTTTCATCAGGGCTGTTCATGTGACACAGGGTTCACGGGGCCGGCATCGCTCTGCTGTCCTGCCCGGCAGGGCCATCTAGTCGCTGGATCCAGGGAGCGCGGAGCCTGCCTGCAGGGAGGCTCCCGTCCAGGGTCTCTGCACTCAGTCAAATGCTCTCGCTGCCCCGTAGCCCCACTTCTCTTGAACAAGACAGTCCTTAAGGTGGCATTAAGCTAGAACAAGGGTTTTTTTTGTAATTGTGGGAAAGCATAGCTAATAGATTTTCAAATAAGATTCTGGTTATAATGTAAAGCCTGTGTGATTGCCATTTTCAAAACAGTCTATTTTTAGCCAATGTTACACTTACCTCACTCCCTCAGCTGCCAGCTTTACGGGAAGAGGTAGGAGATGACGAGACTGCTATCAAATCTAAAACCTCGACCCCTGCCTCGCCGCGGTCCCTTCGGCTGGACCGCCTGCACACGGGGTCGCTGCGCACAGCCAACCAAGAGGACATCAGGGACGCCCACAAGTAAGCGGCCTGTGTGCACCTCATCAGTTTCAGGAGCCCTGCACCTCTTGTCTTGAAAGAGTTGCAAGGATAATTTTAAAGGAATACCATTGGGTTCAGTGCCTGTGTTTAGTGGTGAACTTCAGGTGCTGTGGAAGAAGAGCTCAGTGACCTCAGTGATTTTAGAAAATGTCCTTTTCTAGAGATTGACTCCTGTGGGAGCTTTCTTCCTGCTCTTGAGAGAGGTCTGCCCGGCCTGGGGCATGTTCCTGATGGTGACGGCCCTCTACCTCTCGGGTTCGCTCTTGAGGGTCCCTCCCGTTTCCTCAGGGGTCTCGTCTCAGGAGACTCTGTCCCCTCCTGTGACTGACACTGTCATTCAGACCACCACCTGAGCTCCTGTCCTGAGCCAGGCAGCACGCGATGGAGGGCACGTGTGGTCACCTGACCAGCAGCCCTGCATGGTGAGCATCGCTCTCCTGTCACGGCTGGGACTGGTCACCCTGCAGGAGGCGGGTGTAACCGCCCGGAACAGGGGAGCTTGCCTTCTCCTGGAGCGTTGTCACCTGCCAAGCAGCGACCCTGAGGACGGGTCGGGGCGCCATCTGCACCAGCTTGCCTGGAGTGAAGCCTTCCTCGGGGGAGAGCTCGAGGCAGAGAATCTCAGGTTCCCGGGGTGGTTGTCTGTGTCCAGGAGCCTGCATTCCTCGTGTGGAGCGTGTTTGGTGAAGGAGACTCCACTGTCTGCTGCGAGGTTGAGGTGTGGCTGTTGCTGGGTGCCCGTTTCTCTCAGTAGCTCTTGTGGAGGGGTGTGTGTTTGCACGAGGGTGCCCGTTAAAGGTCGTTTTCTCTCCCCAAAGCTCGACAGGCTCTGAGGACAGCCCTGAGCACAAGCCCAGCAGCAGCTGCAGCAGCAGGCAGGGCTCGCTGCACAAAGCCCCGAAGAAGAAGGGCATGAAGTCCTCCATCCGCCGCTGGTTTCACAGGAAGGAAAAGGGCCGGCCTGAGCACCCCGGCAAGGAGGTGTTAACACCAGGTGGGTGCTTCACCGTTCAGAGGGAGGAGGCCTGCAGGCATGTCCCTTCTGTGTCTCCCCCATTGTCCCCACGAGGCTCCTGTCACTCACGCTGGGGGTCCTCCTGGGAGCAGGAGCGAAGGAGGCGTCCGTCTTCTCAGTGGGTCTGAGATGATCGGATGAGTTAATGAGTGGATGCGTGGATGGATGGAGGGATGGATTAGTGAGTGGGTGGATGGATGAAGAGATGTCTGGCTGGATGGGTGGATGAACGGAGCATGGAATGAATACAGCAGATGATTGTACTCCAATGCTAGAAACATATTCTACGAATTTGATTGAGTAGGAGCTGGGCAATGATTGTTTCCTCCTAACAGTGACACATGTTTCGAAGCGGCCTAAGTTCTCATCAGTGAGCGGTGAAGTACAATCTGTGGACACCCGACAATGAACAGCCCACCCTCCTTCCTGCCTCCCTCCCCAGGAGCTCATCATGGGTTCTTCCCATGTCCCCCACCCCACCCCACAGCCACACAGGTCCCCCTGGGGTCCCCTCATCACACAAGGTTATCATTAGGCCCTCATCTGGCTTGGCTTCATCTCCTTGAGGACAGGGTATGTTCCTGCCTCTTCAGCCACAAATGTGTTGAGTCTTGTTTGTGCTGGGTGTGGGATGTACACGGGCAAGTGGAGCAGATGTGGTCTGGAGCACAGTTAAGTGGCAAGAGGGAAAAAGAGCAGGTTATTAAATGCTATCCCTTTTATTAATAAATACAATGCTGAGATGGATGGTGCATTGATTCTATACCAGATGCTGTGTGTGCCCCTTACCAAGCAGGTGCTGCCCCCTCCCGATTTACAGAGGAGGACGCAGTGACGATCGGCGGTCAGGGAGCGGTGAGGGCAGGTTCACACCCCTGCAGCGGGCCCAGGCACTCTCCCGAGCCCCAGCCACCTCTCTGGCGGATGCAGCAGGAATGAGACGGTTCTGTGGCATGATGATTCAATGGACATGAGTTGGAGCAAACTCCAGGAGCTAGTGAAGGACAGGAAAGCCTGGAGTGCTGCAGTCCACGGAGTGGCAAAGAGTCGGACACAACTGAGCGACTGAACTAAAACCTGAGTGTGTGCTCCCCTGCTTCAGTCGTGTCTGACTCTTTGCGACCCCAGGGACTGTAGCCCACTAGCTCCTGTGTCCATGGGATTCTCCAGGGAAGAATACTGGAGTGGGTTGCCATGCCCTCCTCCAGGGCATCTTGTCGACCCAGGGATCGAACCCACATCTCTGTTATCTGTTGCATTGGCAAGCAGGATCTTTACCCCTGGCACCACCTGGAAAGCCCCAGTGGACGCTGACAACTAGAAATGCAGAAAATCCGGGCTGCTCCCAAGGTAAACTGGGAGAGCAGCAAGCACAGGTTGTAAAGACAGACACAGGATGAGCGCCAACAGCGCCGACAGAGACAGGCAGGAATGCGGTCACCCACATAAAGGAAACATCTGTGCCGTTCGGAAGAGGGGCCCATCAGCCTTTGGAGAGACAGTTGGAACCGGAATGAAAACCGAGGCCATGGTCTGCAGTGCCCACCCTCACGGCCCGGGTGGTGTGATGTCACTCACCGGGCTTCCCGCGTCCCCAGAGCTGCTGGCGGTAACATCTCTGAGTGCCAGGCTGGGCAGCGTCCCCGTGTGAGGTAAGGCATCACTGCTCTCCTTCCAGTGCTGCTCAGGCCCTCTGTGGGCGGCCACCCTCATCCCCTGGCCTGCCACCCGCTGGGGCCCGGCCCTCCCCCTGGGATCCTTTCAGCCCTTGAGCTTGGGTATTCCCAGCCCTCTGCCACGCTGGACTGGGATGCGACTCAGGACTTAGGCTTGAGATGTCAAGGAGACCTTGAATCTGGAAGGACAGCGCCGTGGGAGCAGGAGAGCAAAGGCCGCACGGGGAGGAAGCAGAGCTGGGGAACCTGCCCACAGCCTCCAGTGCCTCCTGCACATGTGCCTCTCTTTGCCTCTCCTTGGCCTGGACAAACCCCAGCTGCTGCTGCTCCGCAGGTGATTCCTAAAGATGCACCTGCTGCAAGAGCTATTGTCCTGCTGCTCTGGGGCTGCCTGAGTGTGTTCAGGAGCATCAGACAAGTGGGGCTGCCACACCTCATACTGGAGGTGACGGGCCTGATACTGGGGAACGGTTGGAGGGTGGGGGAGGGTCTGAGGGTGGGGGAGGGCCTGATGCTGGACTAGGATGTGATGGTGGACTAGAGCCTGATGCTGGGGGAGGGTCTGATGCTGAGGAGGTGTCTGATGCTGGAGGAGGGCCTGATGCTGGGGGAAGCTCTGATGATGGTGGACAGCCTGCTCCCAGATGTACATGGAGTTGAGGATAAATCTCTATGAGAAATCTTTTTTTCATACTTTCCTGACCACCTTGCTATGTTCTTTTTAACTTAAAGATAATTTTGTGCAGTATCGCTTGATTTCTGCCATACATCAACCTGAATTACCCGTAGGTGTACGTATGTCCCGTCCCTCTTGAATCTCCCTCCCACCTCCCCTTGCTGCATTCTTGTTTCTATGGATATATGAATAATAGACTGTTGACTAACATAACATGAACAGCTCCCACACACAAGTGTGCACACGCACACTCCCTAGTGCATCATTTGGGTCACTGTCAGGGTAGGCCTCGGCTCCCCCGCCCTGGGACCGACGGTGAGCCTCGACACCTGCACTGTGTTCCCACCCTCGGCCCGCTGCCCGCGCCTCAGCAGCAGAGGGGCCCTGTCCCCACAGATGTTGAAGTGATGGAGCCTCTTGTCTCCGGAGCCAAGGGCTGAACACACCGTCGGTCGTCCTCTGGGGACACCTATGCTTCCGCCTTCTGGCCTTTCCATTGTATCCGTCCATTTCTCTTAACACAATGTCCGTGTGATGACTCGGGGTCCCATTACCAGCTCTGGTCTGTTCTCAGTGAGAGTACAGCTTACCCTCCGCACTCTTTATTGGCCCTGGGAAATTTTGCTTCAGCACTTGATTGAAAGAAAGCAATAAATAATCCTGTGATAAAAATAGTTCAAAAGTAGACTGTACATACTTTGTCACATATTCGGTAAGTTCACAAAAGATTAATAGGAAAATAGAATGATAACAATGAATTGTACAAGTAAATTAAAGGTGGAACCCACATGTAAAGAGACATGCTGTCTGTGTCTACCGAGATACCAGCTGCATAATAAATATCGCACCGTGACCTGAACACATCTCTTGCTGGCTTTTTTAATGTGCCGCTGAAAAAGTAAAAGTTACATTTGATACTTATACAATCCAGAACGGCTGTGTCATCACAATCTAAAAATGTACGCCTGGGCCCATTCTTTAAACATGTTTACAAACAGAGGTAAGAAGATGATTTACATACAAATAAGGCCTTTGTCAGAGCTGTGCTCCGCTGTCTGTCTGGGAAGTGGCACCTTCACTGTCCAGCTCCATGGCTCCGCGGCGGGTGCAGGGCATCGCGATTGCTTCCCGAAGCGTCTCACTGGAGAGGAGGGATCCGGGTCCACAGAGACTAGGTTACGGCAGAGAGTTTCATAGTCTTCTTCTAGTCATCCTTTCAGCCCAAATTTCATTAGAAGCTCACATTTAACACTCAGTACTTTTAAATCACTTCATGCTGCAGACAAAAAGCATTTCTTCCTAGAAAAAGTACAGTTTAGGCCAGTGGTTAAAATCCAACAACAATTGGTTGAAATTAAGTTTGCTTATCTCAGAGGGATGGTTGGAGAGCCTGGTTACATTCTGGAAGGATAATGCACACCGTGTCATGATGATTTTACAACTGCAGGAAAACCCCTTCTCTCATGGTTTAACATTTAACAATTAAACAAGAGTAATTACAGTAAATGCATCATTTTCCAAAGCCCTATATTTGTTCATAGGATTTATACAGACAAACACTACAGTACATTTGTTTGAAAGACTAAAATCAGGTATCAGAACATGAATTGATCTGAAAGGATATTTATAGTCAGAATATACAAGAAAAAGTAAGTAATAATAGGAATGAAGCCATAAGTTTACATAAATATAAGAAACATTAAATTCTAAAGTATTTTCTCTATGGAATTCATGAATTTTTCACTAATTAAAAACCCTGTAGTAAAATATCTTTGGGTCCATGTAACAAGTATCAGCAGAGTAAAGATTGCATGGAGTTCAAAATGTAGTCTTTGTCGTATACTGGACGCTGTATAATCATCTGGAGAATTAGTGCAGGTAAACTGGAAACACACAGACGAATCAGTCCTGGGACGGCAGCTGGTGCCCGAGCCCCTGCCCCTCCGGACACCCCCTCCACCCCATTCGGGGCCTCAGCTGCTTTGAGAATTCAGAGAAACATGGAGGACCAAGCAGATCAAGGAGAGAACTCTGTGGCTGACCTTATTCTGATATATAGCTAAAAGCTGCTGATTAAAAAAAACTCAAAAGCCCAATCCAGCTTTCTAGCTGAGACGTGACCAGGACAGAGCAGACAGCCTCCTGCCCTCAGAGCAGCTCCAGTAGGGCTGGGCCCTGGGCTGGACCCACCAGAGGCCCACCCAGAGAGGCACCTGCAAGGGAGGGAGGCCCCTCAGCGGCGGCCGAGCCCCAGATGCCAGTGCACCTCCGTGTGAAACGCTGGCCTCCACACGGAGAGGCCCAGGGCAGTGCAGCCTCGTGAACCCTGACACTCTGGGCCCTGCTCCCTCCGAGAATGTGCACGCAGGGCGTGGCCGGCAGCACCGCCGCTGTGGGAGGGACACCCGTGTGCGCAGACGTGAGGGAGCCTCGGCCGTGCTCTCACCACTCCGGCGGCAGCGGGGCGCTAGGGTCATGTTCTCTGCTGCTGAGGGCTCCCTGGGCCGACCTCCGGAGACCCACTGACCCTCCACTCCCGGAGCGTGGGCTCCATGCCCCCCGGGACCAGACTGGCCTGTACTCACCCCGAAGGTCAGCAGGAGCAAATCCTGACTGTAGTGAAATCCAGCCTCTGCGTTCCCACCACGCTGCCCTGTCCCACGAGTGCAGGAGGAAACGTGCAAACACAGAGTGCGGTTCATCATGTAACGTCACGAGGGGCATGAGGACACACACACATGCGCACAGCAGTGCCCACTCCTACTGAGGGTCTGGGGAAACTTCTTGAGGGTGGATGAGCCAGAGAGAGCAGCCTGGGGGCTGCCACGTGGGGGACCCTGCCACCCGGGGAGGGAGTGGGGAGGGTGGTCACACTAGAGCAGCAAACGGCACATTCGATGACAGAAACGCCATCGTGGGGACAGCCACTCCCTGTGAGCAGCTGCCAGTCTCTCATTAGACCTCCGGATTCACAGGGCTGCTGGACCTCTCTTCCAGCCCTCACAGGATCTGTGAGATGGGACATGGGGAGGGACTGGCTACTTGCGGGTCAGAGGCCAGGCACTGGTGGCCTGAGCCCCGCAATCTGCTGTCCTGGGGGCTGGGCTGCTCTCCCCAGGCCGCTTCAGGGAGGGCAGAGCACGGGGCTCATCTAAGAAAGGGGAAACTCAGTCTCAGACTCCCTCGGAAATGTCACCACTGACGTTTTCTCGTCACAACACAGTCTGTAGGGCCCAATGGGTCAGCCCTGACCCCCAAGCCGCGCTCCAAGTTGACTAAGAAATCTACAGAAACCGCTAGCAGAAACCCGCTGCTCCCAATTGAACGTTTTCCATCTTCCCCTGGGCCCACCAGGAACACATCTGATGAGTCTCTGGCCAGGCTTCCAGAGAGGGCTGAAGACAGTGGGGGCTGCTGATGGAGCAGGCCACCTGTCCAAGCCCTTCTGATACTAAGAGCCCCAGACACCTGCTGCACTGTGACTTCAAAAGCCATGAAAACAACCCAGTTACACGGTTTATGCCCTGCCTATCTCATGCGGTTTGTAAAAGGTCACCTCCAATATATTCCCAACACCTCGCTCTAGGATTGTTTCTAATTTATCTAAACTCTAATGTCTATGTCACCTGTCCATCTGACAGGGAAATGTTGGATTTATAATGAAGAGAATGGAAAATAAAAAAGCAAGCAGTGAGACTCTTCAATCGATTGAAAGCTAAGCTACAGTTAAGAATTATAAAAATGAGCTGCATGCTCCTTGGAAGAAAAATGCTGTTTAAAAAAGGAGAGAGGCACTGGGTCTCCCCCACCCCTGGTTAAGCGTATTATTGATTTCTGGCGAAGAGACAATGCAGCTTCCCCATAAGCCCCCTCACCAAAAGTGCCCAGCTTAGCACAGGCTTTCCCTAAATATACTTTGCTCTGTGAGAGCAAGTGAGAGCAAAGCTTATTAATCTACTCACGGGAAGGGCTAATAACAGGAAAAAATGCACCAAAGAGACCCTCCAGGCCCTGTTCCCATGAGGTAAGCAACACTCTCTCTGGGGTGGGCACAGCCAACCGTGGAGAAAGCATCCAGTGAGACACCCCTGTCACAGATGGGACACTGGGGCGGGGTGGTTGGTGCAGAAGGCAACTTCTGACCCACAGAGCCTGACCCCGGCCCAGGCTGTCTGGCCGTCTATCTTGCCATCAAGTGGGGACACAGCGGCCCTGAGCACCCGGCCTGAACTAGCAGCGTTCTCTTTCAGAGAGGCTGTCAGAGGGAAAACCAGAGCTGAGATTGAAAGGGCAGCTGCCAGGCCGTGTATTTATGGCCCGGCCGAACTCAGGGGAGGACCTCTCCCGGCCTCACCTTCTTCGTTCACCCCTTTGACTGACAGTGTGCAAGGGACCGACGACGGTGAGGACGGGGGGAGGACAGGCAGGTGGACACTGCTGTCACTGAATTTGGACTCGGCCATCCTCCCAGTGGGGAGAGTCCTTGAGAGGCAACTGGTGTGGCCTGAGAGCGACCCTACTGTTTTACAAAAGAACTCTTGAGTGCTGCCGGCCACACACACATCTCTACAAGCATGGGTGTCAATCTAATGCTCTGAGAACAGACATGTGTCTTGGTTTTATTAGTTGCAAGAATATGCTAGCATTCAACCAGACAAGAACTTGAAGAAAAACCAGCACAACTGTTAAATGTTTATAAACAGGTGTTAGGATTCCCTGTACAACACTGCCCCTGGGGCGTGCGATGGCACTGAAGAGCCCTGTAACCTGGGAAGCAGGCCATTCCAGCTCATCCACATTCTAGCCCAGGGCTGCACACGCCGTCCGACCTGTCACCTACCGTCCGGCTGCATCTTCTTTGGCTGCACCGAGGGCGAGGGCAGAGAGGACGGGACCCGGAAGTTTGTGGGCAGAGTCTCTGTGCACCCAGCAGCTAAGCCACGGACATCCTTTGGTCTGAATTGTTTCCTCCAAGAAGGTGCCTTCCTAAAGCTTTTATCTACATTTGGAAATTACAGGACAGACAAAAAGACAATTTAAAACAAAGAACAAAACAAAAAGCCACTAGCCCTTTAAAATGGCTGAGTTTGCTACTGCACTTTTGTCCAGGAGTATCTGACCCGTTTGTGATGACCATGTGACTGATCTGCCCAAACTGGGAACAGAGGAGCATGGCACAAGGTGGGATCACACGCGTACCTGGACCCTGACTGGACCCTAACTGGACCGCCCTGGCTACCTGTGTGGACAGTTAGCAGATTTTACTTAATGGAAACATTTTCAAGCTGTAACCAGTTCTGTCTCACGCTGGGACAGAGCCAATGGATGCTTCTTCAGGTGTCCCATTCTCCTTGTCAAATCAAGTGTCCTTAAGGTCCAATGAAGACAAGAACTATAGTGTGGCCCTGAGCAGCCAACAGAATGGGCAAGGCCTGGAGAGGCCCAGGGTGGGAGGGCACCGAGACCTCCACGCCCCTCACCCCACCACCCGTGTCCCACACGCACCCAAGCCCGGCCGACCTCTGGGGGTCATGGAAGCCCTCTGGGCCCCGAGGCCCGGCCAGGCGACTCCTGGCCTCAGGTTGGCGGGGTTCGGGTGCATGGCGTCATCGGCAGGCCAGAGTCCGGGTCGCCAGTCTTGCTGCTCAACTACAGCGTGCACCCCCTAAAGAGATGTGCAGCCAGCTTGGCCAACTGGCAGGTCAGGCAGGTCAGAGCTAAAGGGAGGCGCAGTGCAAGGCTCTTAGGGCGCCCGGCGGCAGCTGTCTCCGTCTAGGGCCATAGCAGCCTGAAAATACCCGATTTCTTCTGATCTCGTAAGCTAAGGAGAGTCAGGCCTCCCTTAGTCCTTGGATGGGAGACCACCTGGGAATACCTGGTGTTGTAGCCTTTTTGCCTCCCCTCTCCTTTAGCCCCCGGCCCGCGTCCCAACTCTTGGGCCCCTGCAGCCCGAGCCCTTCCCATGAAGGCGGGAGTGGGTGGCCGGGGCCCCGACTCCCGCTGCAGACCTGGGTTGCCTCCGCACAGCTCCGAGCCCCTAAGCATTTGGCTTCCAGGAAACCAGACAACCGGCCCTGGAGTCTCCGTCTGGGGCTCCCTTGGCATGCCTCAGGAAATCCCGGCAGCTGGGGCTCCAGCCCCCAGCCCCAGCACCAGCCTCACAGGCGATCTCGCACAGACGGTGCATGGATCTTGCTGAGTTTTACTTTGGGTGGATATATGCCTGAGAGTGGGACTGCTGAAGAATATGGTACTTCGAGTTTTAGTTCCTTGAGGGGCCTCCATACTCTTTTCCATAGTGGTTGCACCAACTTCCATTCCTACTAACAGTGGAGGAGAGTTCCCTTTTCCCCACAACCTCTCCAGCATTTGTTATGGACAGACTTTGCAATGAGGATCATTTGGACTACGGTGAAGTGGTCCCTCCATGGAGTTGGGAGTTGAGCCTCTCCAGTAATTAGTCATGTGGAGCAAGATGTCCTTTTTCAAATGCAGATCCAATTCTATCCCCTACCTCCCTGCTCAAACTGCGCTTGTCTTTCCCCATCAATATTTAATATACGACCAAATCCCTTCATTGCTTGCTCCCCACTTTCTTCTCTTGTCACTGGGATGCCCTCTGCACTCTTTGGGTTACATCCCATAGGGCATTTTTCATTTCTTGAATGCATTAAGGTTCCCTTGTCACATAGCCTTCCAAGATGCTATTTTTCCTGCCTGAAATTCTTCCTGCATCTGAACCCCGGTGTACGTTCATTCAAAGAAGGGATCTCAGCTCAATCAAGACTCTGAAAAGCCTTCTCTGACACCCAGTTTTTGGTGAGGGAAGAGGCCCCTATAGAAGTTCTCAAAGGATCTGCCTGGTATTTATCATTAGATTCGTCTCAGTGAGAGTAGGAGCTCTGTATCTTCTTCTCTCAGCATTCTATTTCCAGAAACGGATTCCATGCCTCCTAGCTCATACTAGGTGCTCAGTTTTTATTCAGTGCTCCCTTTTATTCAGGGCTCCCTTGGCGTGCCTCAGGCAATCCCAGGGGCTGCACCTGCACCAGCCCCAGCCCCTGCCCCAGCCCCAGCCCCAGCCCCAGCCCCAGCCCCAGCCTCGCAGGCCATCGCGCGTGCTCGTGCGGGCCCGCGTGCACACAGAGACACAAGTGCACAGACGGTGCCTGTATCTTGTGGAGTTCTACGTTTGGTGGATCTATGCCTGGGAGTGGGACTGCTGAATCATCAGGTACTGCTCGTTTTCCGTTCTTCAGGAACCTCCATACTCTTTTCCATAGTGGCTCTACCAACTCACATTCCTACTAACAGTGGAGGCGAGTTCCCTTTTCTCCACATCCTCTCCAGCATTTGTTATGGACAGACTTTTCCATGAGGACCATTCTGACTAATGTGAAGTGGTACCTCCTCATAGTTTTGAGTTGAGTCTCTCCAGTCATTGGTGATGTGGAGCAAGATGACCTATTTTAAATGCAGATCCAATTCTATCCCCTACCTCCCTGCTCAAACTGCTCTTGTATTTTCCCATCATGTTTAATATACGACCAAATCCCATTGTTGCTTGCTCCCTACTTTCTTCTCTGATCTCTTTTCACTGGGATGCCCTCTGCCCTCTTTGGGTTACATCCCATAGGGCATTTTTCATTTCTTGTAGGTCCTAAGGTTTCCTTGTCACATAGCCTTCCAAGATGCTATTTTTCCTGCCTGAAATTCTTCCTGCATCTCAAGCCTGGTGTACGTTGGTTCAACCTATGGATTTCAACTTGGTGATGACTCTGAAAAGCCTTCCCTGACACCCAGTTTTTGGTGAGGGAAGAGGCCCCTGTAGAAGTGCTCAAAGTATCCGCCTGGTATTTATCACTGGATTGGTGTCCGTGAAAGCAGGAACTGTATGTCTCCTTCTCTCAGCATTCTATTTCCAGAAACAGATTCCATGCCTCCTAGCTCATAGTAGGTGCTAAGTATTTATTCAGTGTGTGAAAGACAGAAACGTTCTTTGAAGCCTCAACTTTGCACTTGGCTCAGCACTTTTGATCTCTTTGTATCTTTGTCGATTCAATTCTTTTCTTTCTTCTGGTGATGTGCACGCGATATTCAAGGCACAATCGAAGGCATGAAGACACAGCAATAAGCATAGGTTCTTGCTCTCAAGGAACTCGTACAGCAGATTTCCATTGTTTAGGGTTTTTAGAATGCTCTAGAACCAGGTCAACTCTTAGCATTATCCATTCCATTTCAAAGAAAGGTCATGTTACTTACATAGCAAAGGGGGAGGCCTGCCAGCTTTGAGTCCCACACTTACACCTTTACCATTTCAGGCAACTCTTGTGGTTCCTTCTGTAGGTGTGTGGCTCTTCCAGAAATGTGAAGATCTTGCACAGGCCTCAGACTTTTGTGGGATTTTGAATCAGCAAGAAAGCTTCCCATGATAGGTTCCAGAGCACCACCTCAAATGGTCAGTGGCGAATGGAGTGGATTCCAGGGATATGTTAACCAGCATCACTGGTGCTTCTGTGCCTACAGACTCAATGCAGTGGGCAGGGCCTGGACTGTCCACTGGGTCTGATGTAGAAGGGAAAGAAGGGCTTCCCCACCACTGTTTATAGCCTTGTGACTAGAAACGGTCCCCAAACAATAATCAGACAAACAAGAGTATCCCAGGTCGTAGCCCATGAGATGAAGGAACGAAGCGGCTGGGTGAGATGGAGCCAAGGGGAAAGGTTGCTCTTTTTCTCTCCACCTCTCCTCCTTTCTTCCTAGAGGCCTTAGGGATTCATCATGGAGATTTGAAATAAAGCTCACAAGAGTCATATTTGTGGAATACAGAGTTTGCATTGAACCAACTATAAAAAATGACGAGAGTTTAACCTGCCACATGTTTCTTTCCAAAAAAAGGCAATTGCTTTTCCATTGTGGGGTTTCTATGTTGCCTTGTTCAAGTAGCCTTCATAGTAAAAACAAACAAAAACTAAAGAAAGATTCAAAGGTAGCAACAAAGGACACCTTCCGTTTCTGAAATCCTCTTTCCACTTTGTAGCACACGAGGTCTTTCCTGTGCATTTTGACTAGGGAATTAGCAGGATCCTGGCTGGGATGGGAAGGCATGTGCCTGCAGGAGACTTGGGTTGGATCCCTGGGTCGGGAAGGTGCCCTGGAGAAGGAAATGGCAACCCCCTCCAGTATTCTTGCCTGGGAAATGCCATGGACAGAGGAGCCTGACAAGCCGCAGTCCATGGGTCGATCAGAGTTGGGCACAGCTGAGCAACTAAGAACAGAAGCATTTCCAAGGCCCACACTCAAGTGTGTGTGTGCTTGGCGTGTCGTGTCCTGTCTGTCTGTCTGTCTGTATCTCCCTCTCGCCATCTTGGAGTCTGTCTAGGAAGCTTCGTCTCTTTCTGCCTCTGTCTCTCCTGACAGCCGGGCGCCGATCCGTTCCTCCAGCCCTGGCCTCTAAAGGGAGCTATGGCTCTGGCTGAGGAGCTGGCGCCGGGAGGCTGTCTCCCTGGGCGTGGGTGTGTGCGAGTGTCTGTGTGTCTGTCCGTGTGCCTGCCTGTCACTGCTCTCTTAGGAAGGTGGTGTGCTTGGCGGGCGGCCTGGGGGCAAGGGGGTGTGGCCTCAGGAGGGCAAGGGGCGGGGCTGGGGCGCTCCAGTCGACCGCGCCTCCGCGGCTCCCCGTGGGTCTGGGCACCGCTCAGGGCCCCGGCTGGGCTGCGCCTAGGCCCACAGGACGCTCTGAGGCCCGCAGGCCGTGGCGGGGGGATGGGGGCCCGTTTGGTGGGGCCGTCTGGAGGCGGGAGGCGGTGTTGCCGGAAGCCAGACACCTGCGGGGCCGCGTGGCCCTGAGCAGCGATCGGGATGGGGGCAGACTCCTCAAGTCATTTTTCTCATCTTCCCACTGAGCAGACCAGAGTGGATCAGATAGGAGTTCTCATTACTTGCTTCAAATTTATGACGAGAGCTAATGTAATTTTAGTACATTTGAGGGGGGAGTTGTCGTAACTTAGATTTTTGTCCACGCTACACTTTGTGTGGGATCTTATTTCCCTGACCAGGAATTAAAACCCGTGACCCCTGCCAAAGTTTGGAGTCTTAACTACTGGGTCTCTGGGGAAGTCCACTCTAAGTTTCGACCGAACTGGTGGAATTCCGATGTGCCTTAGTATGTTTCCGGCTATACTGTGAGGCTGAGAGGAGTTATCGGGCCTGAATTCGAGCATGAGGTTAAAGGTGCTCCTTTGTGCACCCCCCCCCACCCCCCGCAGCTGCTGCTGGAGCACCTGGAGTGCCTGGTTCCCCGGTACGCACTGTCCCTCTGGATGATGGTGGGCAGGCGGCAGGCACAGTCCCCAGCCAGCATGACCAGCAAGGTGGAGGTGCTCAGGGCACTGAAATTGCTCTTTGAGCACCACAAGGTCCTGGACGAGAAGCTACCAGCCCCCCGGCCATCCTGGAGTTGTACACTTGCTGCCTTGTTAGGTGGATGATGCACGTATTTATGTAACTAGTTGACTTTTGAGCTTCTTGAATTCTTGTATATACATTTGTTTCTGTAAGAAGTCTAAAGTTTTATATGGTTAAACAGCGTTGCCTGCATACATGCTCAGTCATGTCTGAATCTTTCCAACCCTGTGGACTATAGTCCACCACGCTCCTCTGTTCATGGGGCTTCCCAGGCATGAATACTGGAGTGGGTGGCCATCTTCTACTCCAGGGAATCTTCCCGACCCAGGGATCGATCCTGCCCTCTTACATTGGCAGGCGGATTCTTTACCACTGAGCCATCTGGGAAGCCCCCAGTTAAAAAGTATTAGCTGGCATGAATGTCTCAAGATGTATTATATTCTGTATATCAACTTGCAGTGAAAAACTGGGTAATAGAATTAATTTAGGATAACATTTTGTTCTCTCAAGCTTAGAATTTAAAGCTGTTAACAAGCAGATTTTCTTGACGTTAAGATCAGAGAGAGAAAGGTATTCTGTTACAGTATCCATGTATTAGGGTGAGTATACACTAAGAAGTGTAGTAAGGTATAAACTCACATCAACACACAGTGACTCGGCCCCTTTTATTTGAGTTGAGAGCGCGGTTACGAGGAACGCTCGAAAGGTGTAGTTTGTTAGAAGAATTAGGTGCCACACATAAAGAGGTAAGTTTGATCAGTCATCGTGTAATTTCAGTTAAGGGTTTGTCGTTTGAATCCTTTCATTTTAAGAAAAAATGAAGGCTGTAATGGTGGGCATCAGATGTTCTTTATCTTTCTGATTGAGGACCCACCCACCTGGGTTATTTTAGTGACTAGTAAACTAGCCTTTTGGAGAAGGCAATGGCACCCCATCCAGTACTCTTGCCTGGAAAATCCCATGGACGGAGGAGCCTGGTAGGCTGCGGTCCATGGGGTTGCGAAGACTGGACACGACTGAGCGACTTCCCTTTCACTTTTCACTTTCATGCACTGGAGAAGGAAATGGCAACCCACTCCAGTGTTCTTGCCTGGAGAATCCCAGGGATGGGGGAGCCTGGTGGGCTGCCGTCTTTGGGGTCACACAGAGTCGGAGATGACTGATGTGACTTAGCAAACTAGCCTTGTGGCTCAGGGCTGCAGGATGTCTTCAGTACCCCTTTGTCCAGGAGAAGACAAATTCTGACTCTAATCACCTGGTGGTATTCAGGATGGATTGCATCAGCATGTATTTTCTTTCTATGTTGTGTTTTCAGGTTCGAGTTGAGTTTTGCCAGGTGGAGCTTTGCTGTCTTTACTATTTGTTTACTCTGATTCAATTTTTTGGTTTATCCACATTTATCCACAGTCAGGGCTTCCATGTAAAATTGGGTTCATTTCCTGATAGACTTGAGCTGCTCTGAATGTCGCTGACGAGACATGGTCCTCTCATGCCCAGGTGCAGACTCTGAAGGAGCAGGACTGGGAGCGTGCGCAGCAAGCCAGCGTGCTGGCCGACGTGGCCCAGGTGTTCGAGAGTGACGAGGGCATGTCTGACGGCGAGGGTGACAGGGTCACCCTCTTCAGCTCAGCCACTCAGCTGTTGCCCAGCAGGCAGGCCGATGCCAAGACTCTGACTGATGTTGCAAGAGCAGCTGGACGCCATCAACGAAGAGATCCGGTAGGTGATCCCGTACTCAGCTCCCCAGAAACGTGGTTTATCTGAAGACATGCCTTCTCCTAGGGAACTCTGAGTGTTCCATAGTAAGAAACCTGACCTCAGGTCTGCTTCAAGAATTTTCAGTTTTGAGATTGCCCTTGATTATAGAGCTCGGTCAGCCGGGGTGTTCTGTTGACGGTGTGGTGTCAGCACTCTGTGGGGGGGTGTTGTGGGGTGTCCCCCCTCAACTCTGAGCCACAAGGTGGGTGAGGTGCCGAGGTGGTGTCCCCTGCAGCCCGTGCACCCTCCTGTGTCCCTTGGAGCCAACCCTGTTCTGCTGAAAGGCCACCTAGAACAGAAAAGCTGGGGTTTTGGGGTTGGCAAATTCCCACTCAGATCTGCATTTTCCTTTTTAACTTAATACAGTGTGAGAATTGGCTGGTTGTAAGACAGTGGTCCAAGAACATGTGTTTGAGTTTTTCTCATCTCATCAGTATATTTAAGATGTTTTCTTTAGACACCGTCTTGGCAGTTATAACAATGTACAAAACGGGATAGAATCCAAAGGCCGGCCTCGTGGTGAGCAGGGGGCCTTGGGTCTGGGTGCAGCCGAGTGGCTGGGGGCCCCGGGGCCTGCCTGGTGCCACACCTGCACAGCTATGCCCGTGTCCCGGGTCCATGTTCAGAGTGGCCGCAGGCCGATGACCCTGCACAGGACCAGGCAGAGGCTGCTGCTCAGACTGTTCTCATCACGTCAGCCCAGGCCAAGGTGCCTATTCCTTTCAGCCGAGCGCGGGGGGCCGGGAGAAAGGCAGGGGGTAAACGGGACAACCAGCAAACGCAGGTGGTGCCGCCTGCCCATTTGACGGCGACACAGACAGCTTTGTGGGCTGTGTTGGAGCACAGACGAGCTCAGAAAGATGGTCTTTCCACGTCCCCACAGGAAATGTGGAATGGTTATATATTAATATTTTTATTTTTATAGCAAGTTGTCAAGTAAAAGTGATTTTTCCTTATGTGACAAGTTGAGTTGATTTAATGGTAAATTCTGTCCATCAACTTGTTATCAACAGTGAAAACCTTTCAAGATGTAGAAGTAGAAGTGAAGCTGGAGAATTTACTTCCTCTAAGAATCTTGTATTTTAATTTGAAAATCATTTTATTTGCATCATCTTGTATTTAAACTGCTATATAAAATCATCCACGACACATTAGAGGAGAAGAGCAGAAACCGTGAATTCTAGGTTAATGTAGCACATTGATATGAATCCAGAAACTCGCACAAAGCTGGTGCAGAACTTCATCTAGTGATGCGTGTGTACATATTCAACCTTAAATTAAAAAAAAAAAGAAAGATCAACTCAGCACTTCATCTGGTCTGTAGACTTGTGTTTACAAACTCCAGATTGTACATGAATTGCTGTTTTGATTGTACCGAGTTCCCGATTCCCAGTGGAAAAGGCTTGCAGCACTGATGTGCATCTCTGCCCTGAGAGCAGGGGAGATAAAGGTTGTCAACATCAGGCATCTCCTCACAGGAAGAGCGTCGCCACCAGAGTCCCTTCAGAATGTTGGAGCAAAGACATGAAATCAAGTTTGAATGATCAGGGGCCAGTTTGTAAGACTCAGTGCTAAGTTATTCTAAGTTTGAGAATATTCAAAAGAGGAAAAGTCGAACCTTTTGTCTGAGATGTTAGTTGAGCAATGTTTCTGGAATTTGCTAATCGTGACACGGAATGCCAGCCCAATTTGTTGTCCAGACGGTTTCCTCTGCTGACAAAGGCAGGTAACGGGTTTTATTCTTTTAGGTTGATGGAAGAAGAGAAGGAGAACACGGAGCAGCAGGAGGAGGAGACTGAGAGTAGGGAGGGCAGGGGGAGCTTAGGCAGCCTCCGTCGTTATAAATCGGTGAGCTCCCTCAACCTGCATGCCGGCTCCTGCCCACCCCTGCCCAAGCCCAGAAGGAGACAGCACAGCCTGGCGCGGGAGGGAGACCGGCTCGGCATCATGACTCTGGTATGTATCTGCCTCCTCCCTGCCACATCCTTCCCCCAGGACATGGGTTTTCTTTATTTTGTTTGTTTTTTGGTCTTTCTCTTTTTACTTAGAAGAAAATCAGGTACATTTGCTACACTCACAGGTCTACAATTTTTTAAACTGCCTAGTCTTTAATCATTCCACAATGGCCCAGTGACAAATTAGTCTTGATATTTGGACCACAGGCTTAACCCGTCATCACGAACTCAGCCAGAGCCTGCCTCTGTAATGTTGGGCCTGGCCTGTGCTGGGCACAGCAGCTGCAGGGAAGTTTCTGTTCTCAGGGAGCAGACAGCTTCGTGAAAGTAACCACAGGCAGCTCTCATGGCATGGGAAAGCCGTGCAGCACATGTTCCACTGGGGCTGCCTGGCTGCAGGGTGCAGGGCATGCGGTGGGAACAAAACCAAGAATCTCCATGGTCTGCTTGCTGAGGGACCCGGCCCGGGGCTCAGGCCAGCTCTGCGTGTGAAACCAGGTTAAGAGCCTGGTGCCCCAGGGCCCCAGGGAAGAGGTTGGGCTGCCTCACTTTTCTGAGTCTAAAAATGGGCTGACGACCTAGGGCTTTTGATGACAGAGTGTGTGGCTCCAAAGCACATGTTCCAATTTCTTGCGTGTTTAGCTTGGGTTTTGTGAGCGCATTGCTATTTACCCCATGAAATCACATGTACAACACTCTGCTTTGTAACTGGACTTGTATTATCACTGTTTTCTGTGACCATCCATTTCATGTTAGCTGCATTGTTAGTCAGCTTATCATTAAATTAACCGTGAATCCTTTTAGTGGCCTGTGAAGTAACTAGTCCATTTTGTGGTCTTTTGACACACTGTTTTTATAATTTGCATCATTGGCTAATTAATTGCTATTTAAAATTCTTTGAGGATTTCTCTGTGGTTTCTTGCTTGATTTCTTTCTGAGTATTTGTTACAGAACAGTTCTGTATGTTTTCCTTGCTGTTGGAGTGCTCTGGCGGTGTGTCTACTTTCATCATGGGTTTAGATTTCCTGTCTCATCCTGTTGTCTGCTTGGTCATCATCAGTCCAGACCCCTCCCCCGCCACCTATACTGTAGTTTCCCATCCATCTCCCCTCCCTCGTCCCCTCACTTGCTCTGGTCATAGCTGTACTATGGTCCACAATGTGTGTGCCCTTGTCAGGTCTGTGCTTTGTCTTCCTGTCTCATTAAATGGTGTTTTTCCCCCATAGCAGTAAGCTGAATTGGTGTATCACTATGCAGTTACAGGAGAAGGCAATGGCAACCCACTCCAGTATTCTAGCCTGGAAATTCCCATGGACGGAGGAGCCTGGTAGTCTGCAGTCCACAGGGTCGCACAGAGTCAGATTCGACTGAAGCAACTTAGCAGCAGCATGCAGTTACAAGCATAATGTAGATGGATCCTAAACGGCATATCATGTATAATTTATAAATGAGATTGTGCTTACATAAAGAAATGATCCTCTTAAGTGTAGAATTAATGGACATTTAGATATGCAGATGGCACCTCCCTTATGGCAGAAGTGAAGAGGAACGAAAAAGCCTCTTGATGAAAGTGAAAGTGGAGAATGAAAAAGTTGGCTTAAAGCTCACCATTCAGAAAACAAAGATCATCGCATCTGGTCCCATCACTTCATGGGAAATAGATGGGGAAACAGTGGAAACAGTGTCAGACTTTATTTTGGGGGCTCCACAATCACTGCAGATGGTGATTGCAGCCATGAAATTAAGACGCTTACTCTTTGGAAGGAAAGTTATTTCAAACTAGATAGCAGATTGAAAAGCAGAGACATTACTTTGCCAACAAAGGTCCATCTAGTCAAGGCTATGGTTTTTCCTGTGGTCATGTATGGATGTGAGAGTTGGACTGTGAAGAAAGCTGAGCGCCAGAGAATTGATGTTTTGAGCTGTGGTGTTGGAGAAGACTCTTGAGAGTCCCTTGGTTTGAAAGGAAATGCAACCAGTCCATGCTAAAGGATATCAGTCCTGGGTGTTCCTTGGAAGGACTGATGCTAAAGCTGAAACTCCAGTACTCTGGCCACCTCATGTGAAGAGTTGACTCATTGGAAAAGACTCTGATGCTGGGAGGGATTGGGGGCAGGAGGAGAAGGGGACAACAGAGGATGAGATGGCTGGATGGCATCACCGACTCAATGAACATGAGTCTGAGTGAACTCTGGGAGTTGGTGATAGACGGGGAGGGCTGGCGTGCTGTGATTCATGGGGTTGCAAAGAGTCGGACACGACTGAGTGACTCATCTGAACTGAACTGACACAATCTCCTTTCTGTGTTGGTGCTTGTATTTAAGAGTGTAAATCTCATCAGCTTTTGCACAGTTAATGTCTCTATTAGACTCTTTAGAAAAGTATCTTTTATGGTTAATAAAATGTAAAGACTGCACCTGCTATTATGGTAGCTTTCATTCTTACATATTTTCACAGGGAACTTGTTTTAATGGATTTATTTTGAGATGTTTTAAATTTTATGTCAGGATTTCACATTAATGTCCAAGAGGTGGTTAGATTTGTTCAATGTTAAAATAGGTATTATGGCAACTTCCTCATCAGGAAATTACTTTTTAAAATTACTAATTTAAAGTATAAGATGTTTTTTATTAAGGGAAACTAACTTATAGAGAAGTTTGCCTGAGAATAGACAACGTTAAGGGCCTTTGTTGTACGGAATCCTGTGCTTTAATAAATCATGATGATGTAATAGAATTGTATCTTCCTGAGTAATAATTTCTAGTGTTTCTCTAGTAAATCTTGAATAGCTTATTTAACTTCTGTGGTCAAAAAACTGTTCTGTTTCCAGTCACGTGTTCTCTGAATCTTCATGTCACTTACAAGTTTGCCCTCAGTTTTGCTTTCCTGTATTTGCCTATTCGGATGCTTGAAATTTTAGCTTCAAAGTCGCAGTGAATCTGGTTTCTCTTCATTTCTTTGCATGCATCTATCAGCCTAGTGATTTAAGGAAGCGGCGTCGAAAGGTAAACTATTTAGTAATTTAGCAGGCCTTTCTTTCTCTGTGAAGTATTAAAGAGTCCTTATGGTTTAACATGAATGAACACCGTGTGGTTATGTCCTGGTGAATAACTGACGTTTTAATGGAAGTAATGAAACTCACCCACCACTTAAACTGTGCTGATGGTTCTGTTGGAAATTGGTCATTCGTTGGGACAGTTGTAACAGTTTGCCTTTCTCCCACTTGTTTGCCTTCTGATCATCTCATGGTTGTTTATAATAGACAGAGTATTATTATTTTTAAAATTTTCTTTACTTATGTTTTTGGCCATGCTGCACAGCTTATGAGATCTTAGTTCCCCAGCCAGGGATCAGACCAGTGTCCCGGCAGTGAACATACCAAGTCTTAACCTCTGGAATACCATGGAATTTCCACTTAGTGTTTTCTTATAAGAAATGACTGAATGAGAGCCATAGATGTTAGATTTGCAGGAAGCCAATTTAATGATGGTGGGTAGCAGTGTGCAGGAGACTGTGTGCTGGGCATGTGCTTTCCGTGTCTGTCATCTCATCCCCAGGTGAGGTCCAGGCGGCTGCTATCCCCATTCAGCAGACATGGACACTGAGTCTTAGCGAGGCCGGGCACCCTGCCCAGGCTCTCACACCCAGCAGCGCGGTGTGGACTGGTCTGATCAGAGCCTGGACACTTAACCGTGGTGCCGTCCAGCCCACTTTCCTCCAGAGGCTCTCGTGTCCATCATGGCATCCCTGATGGAGGGAGCCTCAGGAGGGAGCTCGCTGCCTCTCCCCTTGGGTCAGTTGGTTGAGCCCCTGTTGTTGGAGTCCACTGCCCCACAGGCTGGCCTTCCTTGTCCCTGTCCTTCTCCTAGCCCGCTGACTGAGCACTCCTGGGCCTTCCCGCGGGACTGGGGTGGCCGCGCTCCAGTTCAGGCAGCTCAGTGCCTGGGAGCCCTTCTGCTGAGCACAGCAGAGCAGCGCCGTCCCCCTGGGGTTGGGACCTGGGTGTGCCGCTCGCCCACTCTGTGGCCTGCTTTGCCCTCCTGTTAAGTGGACACAGTGCTGCCCATCCTGGCCATGTGGGCACCAGTGGGGCGGCTCCCATCCTGGCAGAGGGCGGCCAGGCTGCGGACCCAGAGGCCTTGCTCAGGAGGAGGCCTGGGGTAAGGGGCTGGTGTGGTCCCTGACCTTGAGGCAGGTGTTTGTCTCCACTGAGTCCATAGTCAACCCAGGTGCGTCACTTCCCTGCTCTGTTCGTTGTTTTCTGAATTTAAGAAAGCTTATTTTAACTTGAATTTGAGATTGATCCCTGTTCAGTTCCATGTGGATAATTTCTAGCCTTTGTAGCCTTCTGTTGTCGGAGGGTTCTTGTTAGAGCGCAGGGGAGGCTGCCCAGCTTATCCAGCTGCTGTTAAATGAGTTCAGCTGTGTTTTGCACTAAGTCACTTTGCTGTCACCAAGCTCCTGTGGGGCTGCACGGGACCAGTGTTCTTTACAGAATCCCACTGAAAAGGCACAGGATAGTTGGTGAAAACAACGCACTGCTTGTTTATAAAAATACATGCCATGCATGTCTCCTAAAACTTCCCCTGGCTTAACCACACACCCAGATGTATCAGTGAGACCAGTCTGGACCCTGAGGGGTTAATCTGTTCCCTACACTGTCCTTCCTGTCCTCACACCCAGGACCAGCAGAAAAGCTGGGAGTCCAGGAGAGATCACCTCCTTTAATTTTTTTTCAATTAGTTTATTTGTTAATTGAAAGATAATTGCTTTACAGAATTTTCTTTTCTGTCAAACCCCAACATGAATCAGCCATACGTACCCATATCTCCTCCTTTTTGAACCTCTGATCCTCTAGGGTGATACAGGATCATCTCGTAGTGAAGACCTGGGGGTGCTTTATGGAAACCACTCTGAGCGAATGACCCTTGAACTGCGTGTAAGTACTTCAGTGGGTGGCCCCCAGTCTGTCTGTTACCGAGAAATGTGATCCAGGTGCATGGTGTTTGTGTGGAGGGTTTAGGTACCTTTTTCTGTGTTTCTCTTGTTGTCCTGGGTTCCAGTAATCTGTATCATCTCTCCAAATGACCTTGGGTGGTGGCACAAGCTGTATCTTTTCCTCCTTCAAACAGAAAGGTCTGGACGGCTTTGCTGAGAGGTTTCGTACTCTCGCTGTGGTGCTTCTGAGCAGCATCTGGCAATGAGCACAGTCCTTTCATCAGGGCAGTTCATGCCATGCAGGGTTCACGGGGCCGGCGTTGCTCTGCTGTCCTGCCCGGCAGGGCCATCTGGTCGCTGGATCCAGGGAGGGCGGAGCCCACCTGTAGGGAGGCTCCCGTCCAGGGTCTCTGCACTCAGTCAGATGCTCTCGCTGCCCCATAGCCCCGCTTCTCTTGAACAAGACAGTCTTTTAAGATGGCATTAAGCTAGAACAGGGGTTTTTTTGTAATTGTGGGAAAGCATAGCTAATAGATTTTCAAATAAGATTCTGGTTATAATGTAACGCATGTGTGATTGCCATTTTCAAAATAGTCCATTGTTAGCCAATGTTACACATACCTCACTCCCTCAGCTGCCTCTTCTTTACGGGAAGAGGTAGGAGATTTCAAGACCACCATCAACTGTGCAACCTTGACCCCTGCAATGCTGCGGTCCCTACGGCTGGACCGCCTGCACACGGGGTCGCTGCGCACAGCCACCCATGAGGACATCAGGGATGCCCACAAGTAAGCGGCCTGTGTGCGCGTCATCAGTTTCAGGAGCCCTGCACCTCTTGTCTTGAAAGAGTTGCAAGGATGATTTTAAAGGAATACCATTGGGTTCAGTGCCTGTGTTTAGTGGTGAACTTCAGGTGCTCTGGAAGAAGAGCTCAGTGACCTCAGTGATTTTAGAAAATGTCCTTCTCTAGAGATTGACTCCTGTGGGAGCTTTCTTCCTGCTCTTGAGAGAGGTCTGCCCAGCCTGGGGCACATTCCTGATGGTGATGGCCCCTTGCCTCTCGGGTTCGCTCTTGAGGGTCCCTCCCTTTTGCTCAGGGGTCTCGTCTCAGGAGATTCTGTCCCCTCATGTGACTGACACTGTCCTCATTCAGACCACCACCTGAGCTCCCGTCCTGAGCCAGGCAGCACACGATGGAGGGCACGTGTGGTCACCTGACCAGCAGCCCTGCACAGTGACCGTCGCTCTCCTGCCACGGCCAGGGCCGGTCACCCTGCAGGAGGCGGGGGGAGACGCCCAGAGCAGGGGAGCTCTCCTTCTCCTGGAGCATTGTCACCTGCCGAGCAGCGACCCTGAGGGAGAATCAGGGCGCCCTCTGCACCAGATGGCCTGGCGTGAAGCCTTCCTTGGGGGAGAGCTCAAGGCAGAGAATCTCAGCTTCCCGGGGCAGTTGTCTGTGTCCGGGAGCCTGCATTGCTTGTGTGGAGCGTGTTTGGTGAAGGAGACACCACTGTCTGCTGCGAGGTTGAGGCGCAGGTGTTGCTGGGTGCCCGCTTCTCTCAGTAGCTCTTGTGGAAGGGTGTGTGTTTGCACGAGGTTGCCCGTTAAAGGTCGTTTTCTCTCCCCAAAACTTGACAGGCTCTGAGGTCAGCCCTGAGAACAAACCCAGCAGCAGCACCAGCAGGCAGGACTTGCTGCAGAAAGCCCCGAAGAAGAAGGATATCGAGTCATCCATAGCCACTTGTTTCGCAAGAAGGAAAAGGGCCGGCCTGAACACCCCGGCAAGTAGGCGTTAGCACCAGGTGGGTGCTTCACCGTTCAGAGGGAGGAGGGCCTGCAGGCGTGTCCCTTCTGTGTCTCCCCCGTTGTCCCCACGAGGCTCCTGTCACTCACGCTGGGGGTCCTCCTGGGAGCAGGAGCGGAGGAGGCGTCTGTCTTCTCAGTGGGTCTGAGATGTTCTGATGAGTTAGTGAGTGGATGGATGGATGGACAGATGGCTGGCTGGATGGGTGGATGAACGGAGCATGGAATGAATAAAGCAGATGATGATTGTTCTCCAGTGCTAGAAACATACTCCCAGGTCCCCTTCGACCAAAACCTGCGACAAATTCCATCTTTATGCTGCCATTGATATACCAGCTTTGTTTTTAGATACTATGAAGTTAATGAGCTCTATTTAAATTCAAATTCACGTGAACTGAAAAATATTAAATATATATAATTACTTAAATATAATTTGAATATAATTGTTTGCTAGTCTAACTAAGACATGTCTTAAGTCATCAACATTATATAATACTTTTATTATGCCTGGGTTTAAGGTAAACTAAATTTGTCAACAAAAAGGTAACTCTTTATATATATATATAAATATATAAATGAGATAAAAACTTTTAGATAAACATATTCTTAATAGAATAATCTAATATTATATTCTGTTATTATAATCTAAAATCTCTTAGGATTGGAATAACTTAAATTTCTAGAGTTGTACTAAATTAAATAATAAAAGTTTATTAAATAGCTAGGTCATTTCCAAATAAAATAAGATTTTAAAACATTAATTACTAAACATTAACTTCCTCTTACAGAAGGTTTTTCTTACAGAAAAATTAGAGATTTTAAACTATTAATAAATATATTTTATAATGTATAATATATTGATATATTATAATATGATATAATATCTTCACCAATCTATAATATACAAGACACTTCATAGTTGCTAAGGAAAAGTAAGATATATGCTTTCAATAAAAAGATGTAAGATATGACATATTCAGATATACATTCCACATTTTTCCTGGGGGCCACTGCTCATTTAACAAACAACAATTATTAAAATAACTTGGAAGAATGATGAGCCTGTTTGGACAGAGCAGTGGCCCCTCATGAAAGAGAAATTACAGGCGGCTAATGAACTTATACCTACACAACTAGAATTAAAACATCTTGAAGAATCTTGTTCTCCTTGAAACTCTCCTATTTTTGTCATAAAAAAAAAAATCTAACAAATGGTGTCCCTTAACAGACCTTAGGAAAGTTAATGCATCTATGAAACCTATGGGTGCATTACAACCAGGACAAGATTGCTTTTTAAATATACCTTTGCACCCTTTAGACCAAGAGAGATTTGCTTTCTCTCTCTCTTATCTTAATCATATTAGACCTCATAAATGGTACCAATGGACTGTACTGCCACAAGTGATGATGAATTCTCCCACCATGCATTAGTACTATGTAGCCAAAGCCCTTGAGCCTATGAGAAAGCAATTTCCTAACTTTCTTGTTATTCACTATATGGATGATATATTGTTTTCGGCTCCATCTGTCTAACAAACTGAACACATGTTTGATATAGCTCAACTATGCTTTAAAAACTCTAGATTACTCATTGCCCCTGAAAATATGCAAACCTCTACCCCTTACCATTACTTGGGGTTTGTTAATAGGCAAGGCATTACTCCCCAACTAATTCAGATCCATGCTGATAAATTATCAACCTTAAATGATAAGCTTTTTCAAAAGCTCTTAGGTGATATTAATTGGATTAGACCTTCTTTAGGCATTGCTAATTATCAACTGAATAACCTACTTAATACTTCAAAAGGAGATCCTGATTTAAATAGCCCTCGTTCACTTTCTCAAGAGGCATGAGAAGAACTCTATTTGGTGCAAAATAAATTACAAAAACAATTTCTTACTCGGATCAAAATAGATTGAACTCTAGAATTGTTTATACTCCCCTCTCATTCTCCCACAGGACTTATTGCCCAACAAGAACACCCAGTAGAATGGATGTATACCCGTTTTAGGGAAATAAAGTCACTTACACCCTACCTTGATTTAATTGCCCTAATCATTATCAATGGAAGAATTAGGACTAAAACTCTAATTGGCTCTGATCCTCATAAAATTATAATACCTATCAATAAATACATATTACAGGTATTCCTTATAATCCACAGACACAAGACATAGTCAAAACAAACACATCACACACTAAAGTTACAAATAAAAAAAATTAAAAAGGGGGAATACAGGTACACTACTGTCTTCCTTATCTAAAGCAGACTTTACTAGATTGTAACATATTTTCTAAACCTATAACTATTGTTAATACAGCTTTATTTGTTTTCAAGTTTTTTAACCTCTTCTTAAGATTCGACCCAAGGGGGCCCCCGGCGTTCAAAATGGAGATGAAACAAGAACCCCAGGAAGAAGAAATTCCAATATGGGCTATGTCTGTTCTAAAGAACTCCAGAAAGCGCCGCCCTCGGCGGCATCACCCTGATGATCTCCTCACTTGGAGACAAATAAAAACCCTACTAATCAAGCTGAAAATTTGGTCTCTCAACAGGGATTGCCTCCGAGTCCTGAATACATTTTCCTGGCAATACTTAGTCTTTTGACCTGTACCTACCCCCGCTCGAGCAGACTAATGCCCAACCCCCCTCTATTACAGGTGGTCGAATGGATGGAGAGAGGACCAATCATTTCAACTAATGACTCTATACATATGCTTTCTCCCTAGTACATGAAAGGGCCCTCACACTCTGGGCAGGAAAGAAAACTAATGAACATTTCTTTAGGCTGTGAAGTCCTTCCCTTGTGCATGGGCCCAGCAAAATTGTGCATAAACATCAGCCGACAACTTTGGGTGGACAAATTTGGGCTTTCATCCTGCCTCCAAAAGAAGACTTTCAGACATTGCTTGGATTATTTACTGCCCTTTCTTTGTCTGTAAACCATGTTTATACTACTGAAACTTTAGGGAAAGAGTTAGGGAAAGAACAAAGAACTTTATGCAAAGGGTTTACTTATAAAAACTTTACTTATACTCCCATTCCTTGGGACAAATGTCAAACCAAATCAAGAAAATCAATGTTTGTGGCTAATCATACAGTTGTTGATTGGGGACCCCATGGTATGTGGTTATCTGACTGCTCAGATGATATTAACAACATTTTGTGTGATATGGAAGGTCACTGACACTCGATGGAACATTACTATGACAAAGGACTTCTTGAGTGTCGTGACCGTGGATTAGCCCCACCTCGTCCTAGGATCGTCCTCGATAAACAGAGTGGGCCTGAACAATGGGCCATTTGGAAACTTGCTGAGAGCACCAGAGCACAGAAGAACTTGGAACTTGGACCGGATATTTCATAGGGACCAGTCATGGTCATAGTAACTATTTCTTTCACTATAATCAGTCATGTTTTATACAGGCCTGTGTCCCACTTCCTTTTGTTATAGCCATAGAAAAATTACAATTTAATAAAACTTTTACGTTCTGTAACTTGTATTAATTGCAAACTATATACTTGTATTAACTCCTCTATTTCTTTAAGCTACTCAATTTTGTGTTATTCCTGCTCAATTCAATCACAGTGCCTACAACTGGGAACAAATCAAATTTCATTTACAAAATATACATGATCATGCCTCTGTAAAAGAAAATCTTTAAAACTTTTTCTAAAAACTTGCCCTCTTCCCCTAATTTGGAAATTTTAGCTGAACAAATAAACCTGGGCTAGACCCACGAGGATGGTTTCAAAGTATTACCCACAGTATCGGGTTTGGAACTGTAGCTTTGGTGATTGTCTTGATAATTATATTTGTTGTTTATCATCACCTTTCTATAAGGTTGGTTAATACTAACCAAACTCATTTGGTCAAGAACTTTTTTTTTTTTTTACAAATATAATAAAATAGGGGGAATTGTCAGGAAGCATTTAACAGGAGGCTTCCTGTGTGCTGTTTTGGATCTGTCAGAAATTCTCTGCTCCTTATTAATTCCTGAATACTCAGGAATTAAGAGGAGAGGCAAGCCTCTCCCGGGGGCTGAAGAATCCAGGCATTTCCTTCATTAGTTTTTCTATACAGTGATAAGTACCCTCTTCCTTCTTGTGAACCATAGGGTAAAAGTGATTGTTTACAACTCTCTCTCTCTTTAATATGGATCACCTATGTTTTGTAAGTCTGGAATTTTAATCTTTCTTTGCTGAGAATAACTACCTGTAAGACAGTATATATGCCCACACCATGTTGATTAAAACACCTTTGCTCCATCAGAGCTCTGGTCCCCGTGTCTTTCTTTCTCTCTCTCTCTTTTAGGCTGATCCCTTGGATCTCTGAGTTCACTTTCCTGCCTGGGCTTCCAAGACCCTCTCAAGAAGGTGCTCTGCATCTTCACTCCATCGAGCGGGTGCCTGAGGCCTCCGTGAACAGAGCAAGTCCCATGTCAGGGGCTTTATTGTCTTTCTGCGTAAACCAAGGAATATCAGCCTCTTTCTCTCCTATACCTTCTTATTGTCGACTCTGGAGCACCAGGTTCCGGTCCATTAAAGGACCTCAACAAGGTGAGTGCAGCCGGGGGCCACACCTGTTGGATTGGCCCTCATTCAGCAAAGCATTGAGGTTGTGTTACATTTTGTTAGCATGGCTGTGGGTCCTGCCAGCCAGGGCGTTTTGGCCTTAGTGGGCAGGATCAACCCCAGCAGTTTACCTTGTAAGAGGTTGTGCAGGTGTTGTGTGGAGGATGGGCGGGGGCCCCACAAGAAGGGAAACACTGGCTGGAGGAGTCTCTGGGGCACGTGGACTGAGCTATCGAGTCAGTCCTTGACGCAGAAACGCTAAACCCCTTAACATCTCCCTTCTTCCAAAGAAAGGATACACTGGCTGGAGGAGTCTCTGGGGCATGAGGATCGAGCTAGAGAGTCAGTCCTTGAAGTAGCAAGGCTAGGCCCGTGAATGTCTCCCATCTTCCACAGCACAGAGCAGTGTGTCGAGTATTTTAATCACGGGTACCTACTGCTTCCGTGTATGACATACACCCTCATAGCTACACATGTCTACTACATGCCTCTTACAAGTGCTGGGCACTGTTCTGGGTGCTGAACACTCAGTATGTAGGAGGAGATACGTAGCCCAGGATCTTTTTATTTCTGCAAAGAAAAATAGAAGAATGAAAGACTCGGTGTGGTTCCGTTTGAGCAACTTGACCACGTGGACAGCCCCACGTGCACATAAATTTTGGTAAAATACATATAACATAAATTTAACATTTTGACCAGTTGCTTGAATGCCTGGGTGGCTTCAGTGAAGTCAGGCTAACAGATGGCCTTGGGGTGCCATCCGTCTTTTTCCCAGAGGAACACTCCAAAGCTTGGTGGCCTTGTAGACCTTCCCTTTTTTCTTCACTCTCCCCAGTGGCTCTAGGTCACTGGTCTGTGTGTCATTTAAGAATCTCTTTATCCACTTTGTTGTTAGGGTTATGTTTTGGAAAGCTTCTCAGACGGCCCTGGGTCTTGAGAAGGCAGTCTTGGATTCCAGGTTCTCCCCTGCCACGTGCCAGCCAGGTCGACATGGAGGCTGAAGGCCGATCTGTGTTGTGGTGGTCTGTGTGGTCTTGGGGTCAGTGGACCCCCTCTTCTCTGGAGGGGCAAGGAGATCCTTTGTGTGAAGCCTGGAGAGACTTGACAGGGTCAGTCTTCACAGTCTTGCTCTCTTTTTAATTTATGTTTGCATTTAGTTTCTCATTTAACTGTTTTCTAAGAGTTTCCAAGTCATACAGAGGAAATACAGATACTTAGCGAGCAACTTCTCAAAAGAGAAGAAGAAATTGCAGAGCTAAAGGCGGAAAGAAACAAGACCAAGGTCAGGAGGGGGATTCTCACGTGTTGACATTTACCCCACGGGGGTCACTAAATGTTTGCCTTTAGTTTCTCATTTAACTGTTTTCTAGGAGTTTCCAACTCCTAGTGAAGAACTAAGACTATGTAGGGAGCAGCTTCTTAAAAGACAATAAGAAATCGCTAATGCTGAAAGCAGAAAGAAACAACACCAGGGTCAGTAGGGGGATTCTCACGTGTTGACATTTGCCCTGCGGGGGTCACCGCCGGCTTCCTTGTTGCTGTCTTTAAACTCTGATTTTCAAGTCATTTTTCACATCTTCCCACTGAGCAGACCAGGGTGGATCAGTTCGGGGTTCTCATGCCTTGCTTCAAATTTAGGATGAGAGCTAATGTAATTTTAGTACATTTGAGGGGAAGTTCTCTTAACTTAGATTCTTGTCCACGCTACACTTTGTGTGGGATCTTAGTTCCCCGACCAGGGATTAAAACCCGTGACCCCTGCAGAAGTGTGGAGTCTTAACTCCTGGGCCCCTGGGGAAGTCCACTCTAACTTTCGACGGAACTGGCGGGATTCTGACATGCCTTAGCATGTTTCTGGCTATAGCATGAGGCTGAGAGGAGTTATCGGGCCTGAATTTGAGCATGAGGTTGAAGGTGCTCCTTTGGCCCCGCCCTGCAGCTGCTGCTGGAGCACCTGGAGTGCCTGGTTTCCTGGGTTCATGCCATCCCTCTGGATGACGGCGGGCAGGAGGCAGGCGCAGTCCCCAGCCGGCATGACCAGCGAGGTGGAGGTGCTCAGGGCGCTGAAATTGCTGTTTGAGCACCACAAGGCCCTGGATGAGAAGGTACCAGCCCCCTGGCCGTCCTGGATTTGTACACTTAGTGCCTTGTTTTGACCTCACCAATTGCCCGGAAGTGCTGTGTTCCCTCCCTCTCAAAACAAGGCTGTCTAAGGCTTCCTTTCCCCCTCAGAAACCCTCCGATGGCTCTCTAAGCCATGAGGAAGACCTGGCTAAGGTGATCGCGCTCAGGAAGTCCTAGAGAAGCAGTCGCAGGAGCAGAGCCAGATGAAGGAGCGCCTGGCAGCTTTCTCTGCCCACGTGACAGAGATGGAGGAGGACCTGGACACAGCCAGGAAGGACCTCCTCAAGTCCGAGGACGTGAACATGAAACTGAAGCGGGACATCTGAGAAGTGAGTGACGGCTGCCGTGTCTGTTGTCCTGAGGTGGACTGTGGGTCCCTTCTTCTCCCGGGGACTCAGCCTTGGGATGGCTGCGTGAGTAAGAGCAGAGCACTGGAGACACCGCAGCTGGCTGCCTCCCCGCCTCTGCATCGAGGTCTCTGGGGTAGAAGAGGCCTGGTCCAGGCGGTCTGTTGGCAGTGGACCAACATGAGGGTAGCCCTGGCGCTGTGCTGCACCCTGGGTGTGGACTCCCCATTTCCACAAGTTCTAGGGGGCCCACTGTGGTCCTTTTGTAAAAAGTCATTCATCCATCCATTCATTTATTGGCGTATAGGTGCTTCACACTGCTGTGGCAGTTTCTGCTGTGCAGCAAAGTGAGTCGGTCCTCTGTCTGTCTATCCCCCTCTCCTTTAGATGTCCTGCCCGTTTACTTCACCACAGAGCACTGAGTGGACGCCCCTGTGCTGGACACTAGGTCCTTACTCGTTCACTGTATGTGAAGTATCAGTGCTGTATGTGTGTCAGCCCGCCTCCCAGTTCAGCCCTGCCTCCACCTGCCTGTCGAATGTGTTCCTGATGAAGCTGAAATGTCCTTCTGATTCACTCAGGCGAGTCTGGCGGCGACTCTGGAGCCCGTTCTCTCGGAGAGATGGGAGCATGCTGTGTGGGCTCTGCTGAGGCAGCTTGCCTGGCCATCTTCTCTAGTTTTCTGAGGTTCCGCTCCTTGAAGGGATGTGTGACAGTGATACCGGCGGTCAGACAAGTCCAGTGACGTTTGCTCACCCTCAGATCCTCAGGCCCGAGCTGTGTGACCCTGTGGAATCGTGATGTTTCTGGCGGTCGTGTCTGCGGGGGTCATGATTTATGAGAAACATCCCGGGGATGTGGTGTTGCTGGGGGCATCGTCCCCACTACCAGCCAGCCGGCCACCCCGTTCTTCTGGCGGGAAAGGTGTTGTTGCCCCGCTCTGCCGGTGGGCACTGGCTGGGCTTGGAGAGTCGGGCCAGGCCTGTGCTGGCGCGGCAGCCGGGAGCGTTGCCCGGAGCTCAGTGACCGGCTGAGACACCATCGGTTGGCTGGCGGCCGGCGGTGTTGGGTGCTCGCAGACCCTCCCAGAGCAGGGTCACGAACCGCCGCCAGGGGGCGCCCTTCTGCCTGTGATCTTCCTCTCCAGGCTTGGTTTCTCCCCTCCCCCAGCATCTCTGCTGTCCTTCCCCGTCGGCCTTTGTAGTCCGACCGTTTGTCTTCCGGAAGTTCTGCCACTAAGGAGGCTAAACGGTTCCACTTCCCTCCCAGCTTAGGAAGGTAGAACGTGTGCCTCGCGCGTCCCGCACTTGCCACTGCCTGCTGCCCGCGCTGGCTCGCCACAGGCAGTCCGCGGCGGGGGCGCAATGGCCACGGGTGTGGGGCCCGGGGCAGGGGGAGCACGTCTCCTCTCACGAGCCGGTCACCAGCACCCGCCGTGAGCCACGTGTCACACACGAAGCCGCGCAGGCTGCGTGAGCAGGCATGCAGGCGTGCTCCCCGGGAACCCGGGGCCCGTGGTCTGCACAGAGCATGGCCCGCTTGCCGCCCCTACGATCACAGCCCCCGTGCCATCAGGACAGGGGCGATGCGAGCGGAGCTGACGCTGTTCTTGGCGGACAGGCGGAAGAGAGACGGGGCAGCATCGAGGAGAGGCTGCGCCAGATGGAGGCCCAACTGGAGGAGAACAAGGAGCTGCATCAGGTACGTGTGCTGACCGGGAGGCGGCGTCTGGGTGGGAGCCGCGGTATCTGGGCGGGAGACACGGCTTGGGCGAGGGCCAGCGCTGCCTTTCTCTGCCGCCCCCGTCTCTGCCGCCCAGTGTGTGCGTGTGTGTCCCCATCTGCTGATCCGGGCACCCACTTCTTCTGGAGCAGGGCCAGAGGTGGTTGCCCATAGGCGGTGGGCAGGGGCCAGGGCATCCCCACGTTCAAAGAGGCTGCTTGTTGCTCTGACCAGCCAGTCTGGGGAGCTGCTTGGGATACGGGTGGACCTCACAACTGCCCCTCAGACAAACCTGAGGGTGCCAGCCCGGGGCCCATGAAGCTGAAGGCATGGCGCCCAGGTGTGGAGCCTGCTTGCCTTGGATGTGGCGCTGGAGCCCCACACGGTGTGTGTGTAGCATGGCTGCTCCTAGGCAGGAGGAGAACAGTAGTTGCACTGCGACAGAAGGCACGTCAGGAAGGGGTGATGATGGAGGCTCGCATCACCCAGTCCTGAGAGAGGTTTCCCGGAAAAGTTGGCCACACGGCGATACAGACCATCCAGGAAATGGAGTGGGGATCCCGGGTCCAGCCTCATGTCTCAGTACTGTCCCCACCATCCCTGCGTTCTCGGGCCTGGACTGCAGAGCCTCACAGGCGGGCCCCCAGGGGGCAGTGGTTCTGACTCCCATCCTGAGATGGGCGGTGAGGTGCCTTCCCTGCTTAGGCAGAGAGCTCAGTGTCTCCCAATCAGGGGTGCACTTCCTTACTTTCAGAACTGCTGCTCAGAGGCTGTTGAGATCGGGATGCTGTTTATGACTAAGCCAATTCAAAGTCAACTTTTGTTTTGCTTTAAAAATCTTTGAATGCCGACGCCTTATTGTGGAAGGTGTGACAGGTTTTGTTTCCTTGGGCTCAAAAATCACTGCAGATGGTGACTGCAGCCAGGAGATTAAAAAATGCTTGCTCCTTGGAAAGTTATGACAAACATAGACAGCATATTGAAAAGCAGAGACATCACTTTGCCTACCAAGGTCCATATAGTCAAAGCTATGGTTTTTCTGGTAGTCACGGATGGGTGTGAGAATTGGACCATAAAGAAGGCTGAGCACTGAAGAATTGATGCTTTCGAATTGTGTTGCTGGAGAAGAATCTGTTTTAACAGAAAATAAACTGTTTTTAAATGTATTACGATGGAAAATTTCAAACATGCACAAAAGTGGATGGAGTAGTATAATAAATACCCATGACCAGTCAATTAGTCTCAGCAATTTCTAACACAGAGCCAATCTCAAATGGATCATTCTTTTGTCTTCTTTCCATTTTTTTATACAGTAGGTTCTAAAACAGCTTTTTAAACCTTGAAATTGATGCTCATTTTATAAAACACAGACTTGCCAACTTTGTTATTACATTTAAAAATTGCTTGAGGTAATTATTTCCAGTTTTTTAATATGAATTTCCATATTGGAAAAGACCCTGGTGCTGGAAAAGATTGAAGGCAGGAAGAGAGTGGATGACAGAGGATGAGATGGTTGGATGGCATCACCAACTCAATGGACATGAGTTTGAGCAGATGCTTAGCAGAAGTCGAGTTAACGTTTTCCTTATGGCTAATCCACTGCTGTAACACGTACAGCATTTCTGGTTTTGAACACTGAATGTGTTTGCATTATAGATGAATTTAGAGTCTGTGGCAGTTGTGTGTGGTTCAGAATTCTGTGTAGTCCTTTCTGGGTTCACCCGAAAGCTGAGACAAAGTGTGAGCCTTTCATGTGGACTGTGCTGTGCGTCAGAAAGATAATACGAGCCACATACACAATCTAAAATTTCCTAAACACCAACGGGCTACTTGACATCTTTCTTTCACCGCGAGTCTTGAATTCTTCCATGTGATTTCCACATCGAGCTTTGCACCAGCCTGTCTCACGTACTCAGGGGCTGCACGAGGCGAGTGACTGCCGTGGCCGACAGCACAGAGCTGCCAGGTTGAGTCGAGTGACTCGGAAACTTAGCCCGTTTGACTTGTTTTACTCCGTGAGGAAGTGAAGTGGGCTGTAGAGGAATGAATGTGAGGAATGCCCAGGAATGCAGGCGAGCTCCATGGAGGTAGTTTAAAGCAATGAGAGGAGCAAGGGCAATAGAGTGAGTCGTGTCCCCCTGACCCGAACCCCCGCCCCAAGTCCAGCTTCTCTCTATAGACTTCATCATTGTTAATGACTTGCCATGTTTCCCCCAGAGAAACCTTTTCTACACCTGAGATGGAACTTCCTCTTCAGTATGGTTTATGGGTTAATATTGTTCTGAGTGTTTATATTTGCTACGGGACCCTTAGAGAACATTTTCTCAGAATTAAAATGGTCGGAGTTGATACCTACTAATGTAACCTGTTCTGCACATTCTGGTGCAAGTCATTTTACATCCAGAAAGCAAGCGGTGTAGGCTGTGTCATTTGCTATTCCGTAGGACCAGCTGATTCTCAGCCTGGAAACCCGGAGAGCCGAACTGGACCAGACGAGACTGCGAGGGGCTCCCTTCCACCACGGGCAGGCCGCTCCCCTGGGCAGCTCCCCTCAGCGCTGTCGAGTGGGACAAGGGCCTGTCTGGTGTGTGCAAAGTATGACTGGGTGTGGCTCATGGTCGCACCTCAAGGAGCCTGTAGCTTCATGGCCAGCGAGAGGGAAGAGACAAGCATCGTTCCTTAGGGTCAAACTTGGTACCACGGAGTAGTGGTCACAGGATTGACAACACTCAAAACCACAGGTGGAGGTTTGGAAATGGGGGACCGACCAGTTGATATTTGGGTGTATGCATTTGAGGGGCCTGACAGACTGTGACACTGATGTTTCTGAAGAGTCACAGGAGGTTAACGACCTGTAGTCTTTCTTACGTGAATGGAGACTGAGACATGATTTGCTGTTGACTGCGGTGGGAGGAATCACCTGGCTTATGAATGAGGCGAGCAGATTACTGCTGTTGCTGCTGCTAAGTCACTTCAGTCGTGTCCGACTCTGTGTGACCCCATAGACGGCAGCTCACCAGGCTCCCCCGTCCCTGGGATTCGCCAGGCAAGAACACTGGAGTGGGTTGCCATTTCCTTCTCCAATGCATGCAAGTGAAAAGTGAAAGGGAAGTCGCTCAGTCATGTCTGACTCTTCGCGACCCCATGGACTACAGCCTACCAGGCTTCTCTGTCCATGGGATTCTCCAGGCAAGAGTACTGGAGTGGGTTGCCATCGCCTTCTCTGGCAGATTACTGAGCATCCCGATATTTTCTTACTCATTGTTATAGGGGCGGTAATTCTTATTAAGTATTGAAATGTTTCTTTGGCTTCTTCACGGAAAATGGTCACAAGTGAGAGATCAACTTTAGCAAAGGTTATTAAGGGCTTAACTGGTGACATCCATTCATCTGTAGGAAAGCGACTACTGCTTGAATCCGGAGTTAGGAGACAGTTTGGAGCCCATACGCATATTTCTGTGTTCATGTGCTTAGGGGATCCTCGCAGTCCAGGGCCTCCACCCAGCCTTCTTCTAGAGTAAGGGGATATCATTTGAGACAAATGCAGACCCAGAAACTGGCGGGTGGAGTTCAAGGATAGCACGTGCCCTGCAGAACGAATAGGGGACATGGGCCGGATTTGCTGGCAGAGCTCCTCCAGGGTGAGGGGCTGGTTCTGTCAGAGGTGGGGAACCCCTGCTTCCGGGGTGGATGAGGTGAGTGTGAGGAGGACTGTGTAGACAGTGGAGGAAGAGGAGGTGGACACGGCCTCCTGCTCTTGGGGGTTTTGGGTAACGAGGAGGGCCCTGGTGCCAGGACCTGAGGCCTGGGACAGTTGAGGGGTTCAGATGGAGAAGCCTGGGGCCTGGTCACCAGGACCCTGTGTGTCAGTGAGTGTGAGAAACGAGAAGAGGAAGCAGCCGTGGGGCAGGAGGGGCTGCTGTGCTCTGGACAGTGGGCCGCAGCGGCTGGTGCGAGGGAAGGGTGTTTCCAGGAGGCAGCTCTCGAGGGGTCACGGCAGTGACTTAGCAGCACAGGTGGGGCCTCGGAGTGGGGCTCGTGGGCAGTGTGGGCTGGGTGGGGGGCGCTGTGCTGGCTCAGGAGGGAGGGAGTGGGGACTGAAAACCTGCCTCACAGGCAGGGCAGGCACAGCGTATTTAGCAGGACCTCCCAGAGGAATTGGTCACCTTGTCTCTGAGACCTTCTCCCGGAAGAAAGAGCTTTGGGCGAGGAGAGGGAGAGAGATGGAGCCTGCACCCCACGAGGGGACTGGGAGGTGATGGTAGGGGGCAACCCAACCCGGAGGCCCCTGTGGCCCTCAGAGGACCCGCGAGGGTCCACGGTCCATGGTGGGACTGGGTCGTACCCCCGACCCAGTTCCCTAGTGTGCTCTGGCCCCAGGCCTTGGGTGGAGTGGAGCAGAGAAGGGAGCAGCTCCGTCAGGAGGGAGGGGGTATGGGAGGGAAGACAGGCGTGGCTTGGGGAGATTCCAGCCCTCCGCCTCCTGTGCAGCACAGCTTTCCTCACAAAACCGTTGAGCAGGGCGGCGTGTGACCCCGAGCAGGCTGAGCTGGTGGTTGGCCCTGGCTGCTCTGCAGATGGATGGGGTGTCCTGTCCTCGGAGGAGAGCCCTGTCTCCCGGTTTTAGGGACTCCTGCACGTGAAGGCGCCACCCTCTTCCCAGAGACAAGACTGAGCAGAGCCCGGGAGGTCCTGCAGTGCAGGCGGCTCACAGTCAGGGCGGGGCCGCCCTGCCTCTCAGCAGGCCCCTGCTGAGTGAGCTCCTGGCACCTGCAGGCCCAGGCCTTAGTGCTCAGGGCCTGAGCATCTGTACTGGGCCTTGTTCAGCCCAGAGTCTGGTGATATGCTCACCTCTGCTTTAATAGGAGACACCAATGGTGCTCAGCTCCGAGCTGTGGGTCCAAGGCCTTTCTGCTGCGGGTTGTCTGAGGCGCCTTTAATAACACTGAGAACAGTGCAGACAGTGTTCCAGGCAGACAGGTGATTGTGATCCACGGACTTCACACGGGAGGGGGAGGTTAGAGCAGGTGCGGGCCGGAGGGGAGGTGGGGTGCCAAGGAGAAAGCAGAGCAGGTGCAGGCCCCGCCCTGGGACCTGAGGGTAGGCTCTGGGGGGACCCTGGACCCCCAACCCCAGACAGCCGATCCTGTCCTAGTCAGCTCCACGCCCTCGCGGCAGCACTGCCTTCCCCACATACAGGAGTTTTCCAGCTGCTGGGGATGAGGCCTGAGTGTCTGTGGAGCAGCGGGCAGCCTGTTGCTGTTGTTGGAGCCAGGAGGGCAGTGCCCTCCTGGGGGCTCTTTTGCTGTGAAATTGCCGATCTTCCAAATGGACAGGCTGTGGCTTGCCTGACAGAGTGAGCTCTCTTTTTCTTCTAACAGCGCTCTTCTTTCCTGTGTGTTTCAGGCGACCCCACTTGGGCAGCGCCCTGGACCTCAGGTTCCCTGTGGCGGACCAGCCGGCAGACTCCTAGGGCAATGGGGCGGTGCTGCAGCACCCCTAGAAAGGCTGGCTAGCAGCGCTGTGTGACAAGCTATCCAAGGCAAGGACCCCACTGCCCCCTTCCCGTCCCTGGTGGGCACCTTGTGAGGCACCTGCCCCCCCTCACTGAGGTGGGTTTGGAGCACAGCGCTAACAGATCGCTTTACGTCTTCCCATTTTCCTTTTTCTGGCTAAGAGTTTACTTCTAAGGCATGCTTTTTTTTCTTAAAATAACCAGTTTTGATAACTTGTGGCCTACTGTGAGGCCCAGCATGGTACTAATTAGCACAGTTTTGAAATCGTCCTACAAATAAATGGATACACATATCCATCAGCTTATGGTGAGAAGAATTCTCATTGGAAGTTTAAGTGCCTTTATATTTTCACCTCATTCATGGAGTGTATTTCTTCATACAGGTCTGTGTTTTCAGCTTCCATATTCAGTGAGCAGTTAGTTTCGGCCAGACATGGTCAGAAGTAGGACTCCAGCAGTGAATTAGAAACCGTGTGCGCTCTTTACCCACTGCTATGTAATGAATCACTGCCAAGCTGAGTGACTTCCCAGTGAGCAGCTCACAGTCCACAGTTCCTGTGCATTGTAGCAGGCGGGCCTGGTTCAGGGCCTCCTGAGGGCACAGACACGGGAAGGCCCCCCAGGGCTGGATGGCAGGCTTTCAGACTCACCCGGCTGCTGGGGACAGGCCCAGGTCCCTGCCGTGTGGACCTCTTCATGGCCTGGCTTTCCTCGGAGCGCCCTCTGAGAGCTAGAGCGTGGGGTGTAGTCTGGGGCCTTCGCGCCCTGGTCTCGAGGCCACACACCTTGACTTCTGTTTGCGAGAGTGAGCTGCAAAGTCCTGCCTCGCTCAGGGGCTGAGCAGGAGTCGCCCCTTCTGCCTCTTGAAGGGAGGAGGATGGAGGAATTTGTGGCCCCTTTTTTAAACCTGTGCAGCCTGTCGAACAGTAATGAGCAGGGAAAGGACACCAGAGTGCCCGAGTTGTCCAAGGAGGAGGGCACGATCGTGTGTGAACAGGGTGGCCAGCGAGGTGACACCAGGAGGGTGACCTTGAACCAGAGACCCGGAGGCAGGAAGAGAAGTAGCCACTCGGAGATAGAAAAAGGGTCGTGTCAACCAGCAGGGACAAGGGAGAGAGCGGGCCGCATGAGGGAGGAGCCCGGGCTCAGGCCTGAGCAGCTCGAGGCCGGAGCCTGTTTCCTGAGGTGAGGAGGGCTGCCGGGGCAGGGAGCTAAGAGCCGGGCCTCAGCCCTGTTGATGTGGATGAACCCATGGGGTGTCCCGGGGATGGTCAGGAGAGCAGCTGAGTGTTCTGGCCTGCATCCGGGAGAGGACTCACTCAGCTCAGGGTGGACTTGGGGTCGTGGGCACACAGATGGCATTGAAAGGCACGAGCACAGTAAAGTGGGTGCCCAGGCGGGTGGCGGTGGAGAGAGATGGGGTTCAAGGTAGAGCCGTGGGGCGCCCCGCATCCCAAGGTTGAGAAGGGGCACAAGGGACTGAGGAGTAACCGCAAGGAGGGCGGGGCCTGGAGCCCAGGGAGAGACATGCTGGGGGGGCATGGGGGAGAGCAAGGAGGGGAGGGGGCTTGGTAACATGGGTTCCTGGAGCCCCCAGGGAGCTGCCCTGCGGGGCAGGGCACACCGCCTGCTGGCAGAGACTTGGAGACCAGGCGGGGAGGGGGACCATAGAGGCCGCTCGCAGGGAGCTTTCAGAGACCCACAGTGGGCACTGCAGGGAACCCTGGAGGAGGAATCTGCTGGTTCCCCCTTGTGCGACTGGAAGGCGAGAGAAGGGAGAGGACGTGCTGACCCGGCTGATGGGGGTGAACCCATAGGCAGCTGGTTCGCTGGAGTGGAGCAGAAATGATGGCGGGTGGTCCTGGAGCCAGCAAAGTGGGTGGCCCAGCCCTGGGGCGGGGTCGTTATGAAGACAGGAGGCGAGGGCACTGGCCATGGGGACAGGGAGCCGGCAAGCCAGCACCTGGAGGCTGCCCCTTGGTTGCTTTGAGGTCATGTCTGGGAAAGAAGGCAGGACTGGGTTGAGAGTGTGGCAGAGGGGAGGTTTGCAGAGAGAAGGATGTGAGGTGTGAGAGTGGGAGGGCGGCGCGGGGCCCTGCGGGCACTCTCCTGTGTGTCTCTGATGACAGAGACGCCCTTGCGGTGCGAGGGGCCATCCCCCAGAACAGCTCTAGGGCCTGTGCCCTGAGAGGAGAGTCACGGGGTTTGGGGGGGCGGCTGGCCCTCCCGTCCCCTGGCTGAGCCTGTTCGCTCCTGTCTGTGGGTGTTCAGACCAGCCTGGGAAATGGAGGGCTGGGAGCCTGTGAGGACGGCACTCTCCAGTGAACTGGTACCAGTGATGACCGCTGATAGGGACCCAGCGGCTGGCGAGGTGAAGGGTTCTTTTTTCTTATTTTCCTCCAGCCTGGCTGATGGAGGCATGGATGTATTTTTGTAATTTTCGGTTTCTGTCTCTGACTCCATCAGCCCACCCTTGTGAATAACCTCATAGGTTTGACTGCCGTCCATGCTGAGACCTGAGTGTCACCAGGCCATCTAGGAACTGGATTCTCCCCCTGCCCATTTCTTCAGTCCTGCTCGCTGAAGAGATGGCAGTGTCTTGTAGGCATCGCCCATTTATCCACAGTCAGGGCTTCCATGTAAAATTGTGTTCAGTTCCTGATAAACTTGAGCTGCCCTGAATGTCGCTGATGAGATGCGGTCCTCTCGTGCCCAGGTGCAGACCCTGAAGGAGCAGGACTGGGAGCTCGCGCAGCAAGCCAGCGTGCTGGCCGACGTGGCCCAGGCATTCGAGAGTGACGAGGGCATGTCTGACGGCGAGGGAGACAGGGTCACCCTCTTCAGCTCAGCCACTCAGCTGTTGCCCAGCGGGCAGGCCAATGCCAAGGCTCTGACTGTGATGCTGCAGGAGCAGCTGGATGCCATCAACGAAGAGATCAGGTGGGTGATCCCGAACTCAGCTCCCCAGAAACTCGGTTTCTCTGAGGAGCTGCCTTTTCCTAGGGAAGTCTGAGTGTTCCATAGTAAGAAACCTGACCTCAGGTCTGCTTCAAGAATTTTCAGGTTTGAGATTGCCTTGATTATAGAGCTCGGTCAGCCGGGGCGTTCTGTCCACAGTGTGGTGTCAGCACTCTGTTGGGGGGGGGTGTTGTGGGGTGTCCCCCTTCAGCTCTGAGCCCCAAGGTGGGTGAGGTGCCGAGGCAGTGTCCCCTGCGGCCCGTGCACCCTCCTGTGTCACTCGGAGCCCCCAACGTGCTGGTGAAAAGCCACCTGGTGAAAGCTGGGGTTTTGGGGTCGGCAAATTCCCACTCAGATCTGCATTTTCCTTTTTAACTTACTTAATACAGTGTGAAGATTGGCTTGTTGTAAGACAGTGGTCCAAGGACGTGTGTTTGAGTTTTTCTCATCTCATCAGTATATTTAAGATGTTTTCTTTAGATACCGTCTTGGCAGTTATAACAATGTACAAAACGGGATAGAATCCAAAGGCCGGCCTTGTGGTGAGCAGGGGCCCTTGGGTCTGGGTGCAGCCAGATGGCTGGGGGCCCCGAGGCCTGCCTGGTGCCACACCCGCACAGCTATGCTCGTGTCCCGAGTCCATGTTCAGAGTGGCCGCAGGCCGATGACCCTGCACAGCACCAGGCAGAGCTGCTGCTCAGACTGTTCTCATCACGTCAGCCCAGGCCGAGGTGCCCGTTCCTGTTGGCCGAGCACGGGGGGCCGGGGGAAAGGCAGGGGGTAAACGGGACAACCAGCAAACGCAGGTGGTGCCGCCTGCCCATTTGACGGCGAGACAGACAGGTTTGTGGGCCGTGTTTCAGCATAGACGAGCTCAGAAAGATAGTCTTTCTCCGTCCCCGCAGGAGGTATGGAACGGTTATATATTGATATTTTAATTTTTACAGCAAGTTGTCAGGTAAAGGTGATTTTTCCTTATATAACAAGTTGACTTGATGTAAATGGTAAATTCTGTCCATCAACTTATCAACAGTGAAAAAACTTTCAAGCTATATAAATAGAAGTAAAGCTGGGGAGTTTACTTCCTTTAAGAATTTTGTACTTTAATTTGAAAATCATTGTATTTGGATAATCGTGTGTTTAAACTGCTATATAAAATCATCCACGACACATTAGAGGAGAAGAGCAGAAACCGTGAATTCTAGGTTAATGCAGCACATTGACGTGAATCCAGAAACTCACACAAAGCTGGTGCAGAACTTCATCTAGTGATGCGTGTGTACATATTCAACCTTACATAAAAATAAAACAAGAAAGATCAGCTCAGCACTTCATCTGGTCTGGAGACTTGTGTTTACAAACTCCAGCTTGTTCGTGAATTGCTGTTTTGATTGTACCGAGTTCCCGATTCCCAGTGGAAAAGACTTGTGGCACTGACGTGCATCTCTGCCCTGAGAGGGGGAAGGTAAAGGTTGTCAACATCAGGTATCTCCTCACAGGAAGAGCGTCGCCACCAGGGTCCCTTCAGAATGTTAGAGGAGAGAAGTGAAATCAAGCGTGAATGATCAGGGGCCAGTTTGTAAGACTCAATGCTAAGTTATTCTAAGTTTGAGAATATTCAAAAGAGGAAAAGTTGAACCTTTTGGCTGAGATGTTAATTGAGCAACTGTTTGTGGAATTTGCTAATCGTGACACAGAATGCCAGCCCGAATTTGTTGTCAGACACGTTCCTCTGCTGACAAAGGCAGGTGACGGGTTTTATTCTATTTTACGTTGATCGAAGAAGAACATGGAGCAGCCAGCCGAGGAGACTGAGAGCAGGGAGGGCAGGGGGAACTTAGGCAGCCTCCGTCGTTTTAAATCAGTGAGCTCCCTCAACCTGCATCCACCTCCTTGCATGCCGGCTCCTGCCTGCCCCGCAGTGGGCACTCCAAGCCCCGAAGGAGGCAGCACAGCCCAGCTCGGGAGGGAGACCAGCTGGGCATCATGACTCTGGTATGTGTCTGCCTCCTCCCTGCCGCATACTTCTCCCAGGACACTGGTTTTCTTGTCTTTGTGTTTGGTTTTTCTCTTTTTACCCAGAAGAAAATCAGGTACATTTGCTATGCTCAGAAGTCTAAAATTTTTTAAACTGCCTAGTCGTTAATCATTCCACAATGGCACAGTGACATAGTCTTGATATTTGGACCACTACTTAGCCCGTCATCATGAACTCAGCCAGAGCTTGCCTGTGTCGTTGGGCCTGGCCTGTGCTGGGCACAGCAGCTGCAGGGAAGTTTCTGTTCTCAGGGAGCAGACGGCTTCGTGAAAGTAACCATAGGCAGCCCTCGTGGCGTGGGAAAGCCGTGCAGCACATTTTCCATTGGGGCTGCCTGCCTGCAGAGTGCAGGGCATGTGGTGGGAACAAAACCAAGAATCTCCATGGTCTGCTTGCTGATGGACCCGGCCGCATGCTCAGGCCAACTCTGTGTGTGAAACCAGCTTAACAGCCTGGTGCCCCAGGGCCCCAGGGAAGAGGTTGGGCTGCCTCACTTTTCTGAGTCTAAAACTGGAGTGAAGACCTAGGGCTTTTGGTGACAGAGTGTGCGGCTCTAAAGTACATGTTCCAGCTTTCTTCCATGTTTAGCTTAGGTTTTGTGAGTGCATTGCTATTTACCCCATGAAATCACGTGTACAACACTCTGCTTTGTAACTGGACTTGTATTATCTCTTTTTTCTGTGACCACCCATTTCATGTTAGCTGCATTGTTAGTCAGCTTATCATTAAATTAACCGTGAATCCTTTTAGCAGCCTGTGAAGTAACTAGTCCATTTTGTGGCCTTTTGACACACTGTTTTTATAATTTGCATCATTGGCTAATTAATTGCTATTTAAAATTCTTTGAGGATTTCTCTGTGGTTTCTTGCTTGATTTCTTTCCGAGTATTTGTTACAGAACAGTTCTGTATGTTTTCCTTGCTGTTGGAGTGCTCTGGCGGTGTGTCTGCTATCATCATTGGTTTAGATTTCCTGTCTCATCCTGTTGTCTGCTTGGTCGTCATCAATCCAGACCCCGCCCCCGCCCCCGCAGCTGTAGTTTACCCGTCCATCTCTCCTCCCCCGTCCCCCCACTTGCTCTGGTCATAATGAATTTGCCTAGTCTAAGAACTTCATAAAAGTGGAGTCAAACAATATTGGTCCTTTTGTGTCTGGTTTATTTCACGTAGCACAATGTCTCTAAAGTTCATTCATGTGAGTAGCTTGAAACAGAACTGCCTTTCATTTTAAGGCTGAATACTATTCCATTGTTTGCCTAGACCCCATTTTGTTCATCCATTTCTCACCAAATGGACATCTGGGTGTTTACATTTTTGACGATTATGAATAATGCCACTGTGAACATTAGTGTACACATTTTTGTATGACCATGTTTCCAGTTCTCTTGGGTGGAAGAGACTCTCAATGAGACTGTAGAGGAATTTGATGAGTAATACACATCAGCCAGAGATGGATACAGTAAGTCCCCTCATACAAACATTTGAGTTTCGAGCTTTCTAAGATGCGAATGTGTGTTCGCATGTCCAGTCACATTAGTTCATGTGTCTGGCATGCACGGTCACGTGTGTCCATCCTCTGCAGGTGGCTGTGCTTTTGTGTACTTTATAGTACAGTAGAGCAGTTTTGTAATTTCAAGCCCAAGATGTCTGGAAGCAAGCTTACAAACAGTGGGGTGTAGCCAGTTGTGTTAGTTGGGTACCGAGGCTGACTGTGTTGTATTTACGATCAAACTGGACCTATGAACTCACTTTTGGAACAGAACTCATTCATACAGAGTGGACTTACTGCACTCTGATCATGGACAGTGGTCATTGAGACTGTGTTTCCTCTGAGGAAGTGTGAAAGTAACTTAGATATGCCATGGATGGAGGAGCCTGGTAGGCTGCAGTCCATGGGGTCCCTAAGAGTAGGACACGACAGCGCAACTTCTTTCACTTTTCACTTTCATGCATTGGAGAAGGAAATGGCAACCCACTCCAGTGTTCTTGCCTGGAGAATCCCAGGGACAGGGGAGCCTGGTGGGCTGCTGTCTATGGGGTCGCATAGAGTCAGACACGACTGAAGCAACTTAGCAGCAGCAGCAAATTTATATACATTCCTTTGTTAATGTTCTTTTTCATTATGGTTTCTTCCAGGATACTAGATATAGTTCACTGTGCTATACAGTAGGAGCTTGTTGCTTAGCCATTCTAAATGTAATAGCTTGCATCTACCAACCTCAAACTCCCGGTCCATCCTGCTCCCTCCTCTCCTCTCGCTTGGCAACCACAAGTCTGATCTCTACATCTGTGAGTCTGTTTCTGTTTTGAGGGTAGGTTCATAGGTGCCACAGTTTAGATTCCACATACAAGTGATATTCATATGGTGTTTGTCTTTCTCTTTCTGACTAGTATCAAGTATACTTTAAATTGTTACCCATTTTCCAAGCAGAGCTCTTCTTTCTTCAAATGCCTACAATTAAAAAAAAAAAGATGGAATGATTTCATATTTTGTGGTTCAAAATACTCATTAAAAAGACATCATTAGGACTTCCCTGATGGTCCAGTGGCTAAGTATCTGCCTGCCATTGCAGGGGACATGGGCTCAATCCTTGATTCCAAAAGATTCCACATGCCTAGGTGCAACTAAGCACAAGTGCTACACGTACTTAAGCCTGCCTGCCCTGGAGCCCCTGCTCCCCAACCAGAGAAGCCACCATAATGAGAAGCCTGCTCACTGCAGCCAGAGAGGGGCCCCTGCTTGCCAAAACCAAAGCAAGCCCGTGCACAGCAATGAAAACCCAGCACAGTCAAAAATAAAATAAATAAATTTTAAAAAGACATCATTAAAGGACCAATTACTAAATATTGCCAGTCTTTTCCATTTTATCAACTGAGTATAAAGAGACAGATTTTGTACCTGAAAGGGTAGCTTTATTTATAACTTGGGCAAACTTTCCTTTTGCTCAGTTTCTCCATGTGAGACAATTCATCTTAGAGGATAAATAATTTTTTAAAGGCAGGAAATAAGGAAAGAATGGAACCATAAAGTGAAATCACTTTTGGAATATGAAAGGCAATGACAAAACTGACAGAGGAAAGATAAGAAAACGGACAACCTCCCTCCAAATATTTCAGCATTACTAGTATTAGAACTTGTGAAATTTATGAGTGAGTGGCTCTGTTTTTTAATTTCATGAGTTCACATACCAGTGGGTGTACATTCCATATGTGTTTGCATATGTGCGCCTCTGGGCTTATAGCTCAGTGTTTATCTGTATAGGTTTGTTGTTATATACCATTGAGGACAGAAATCATGTCTTATTCACCTTGACTTCTCCACTGCAGAGTGCTGTATGTGGCATATTAGAGGTGCTCAAGCTTGCTGGAAGGAATGAATATGCTTGTGACAAATGAATATCCTTTGGATGTATTGCTACCATGTGAGTGTATTTACATATTAGTGGAGAGGTGTTTTCCTGAGCTTCAGTCATTTGTGTATCTATCTGAATGGGTGAGGAAGAGACAACTCGAGTGAGAAGGTTTGACAGAGGAGGGCAAGCTGGAGCCAGGAAGCAAGAGACAGCAGGTAACAGACGTGACTGTCTCTCTGGCGCCCACCCTGTGCTCTGTGGGCTTTCAAAACAAGGCTCCATGTTTTCCCTTCCTCCTGGCACTTTTTAAATTCTCTCGCACCATCAGGACACTCCTATTTAGAAACCAACTCAGGGCTATTTCTTCCCTTTTGTGGAGGAGGATGAGGAACTGGTTTCATGCTTCCAACAGATCTGTTTTCCTTCCTTGGTTTAGGCTCTCAAATTCTGCTTTCAATGGGCAGGCAAAATGGAGACTGAAATAATTGATTCAACAACAACCTCGAGGCCTGTAAAATGCCATCTTTGCTACTAACCAGGGAATATCATATATCACAGATAGACACTTTTTATACTTTAGAGAAGAAGAAAAAGAATACCATTTTCTCCTCCCTCCTAATTAACTGCCCCCTGGGCTACTAGGACCCTCAAATAACAGTGACAGATAATCTCAGAATTTCTAGATGACAGTAGAGGAGGGGATTTCTCTGGTGGTCCAGTGGTTAAGACTCTGTGTTTCCACTGCAGAAAGCAAGGGTTCAATCCCTGGTTGGGCAATTAAGGTCCCACAGGCCAAAGGAGTGATCAAAACAAGCAAACAAAGAAAAACAAAATAGAAGAGAGCCTATTAAAAAAAAAAACCTATAGAATGTTTCAGAAGATTGAAAAATCAGGATTCAGGACTTTCATGGTGGTCCAGGGGTTAAGAATCTGCCTGCCAATGCAGGACATACAGGTTCCATTCCTGGTCGGGGAAGATTCCACATGCCTTGGGGCAGTTAAGCCAGTGATCCACAACTATTGATCCCGCACGGCCTAGAGTCCACGTACTGCAGCTAGAGAGTAGCCCCCACTCGCTGCAACTAGAGAAAGCCCTCGTGCGCCAACGAAGACTCAGTGCAGCCGAGAAAAAATAAAGAATAACAAAAAAAGAGAAAAATCAGGATTCACTCATTTGCTGAACTCTTCTCTTGTGTCTAACAAAGTCCTATCAAACCTCTAATTCCCCTCCCAAGTCTCGGGCACCGGTAATTTTCTGGCACCCACTGGTCTCACTCTTCCCAACTCCTCCTCCGCTTGCAGCCCATGCTCCACCTGGTCTTTCTGGGAGTCGCTATTGCCCGCCAGGTCATTCTGTTCATTTTCTCTTCCCAGGTAGATTACAGCTACTTTCCCTTATATGATCCACAGGTTCCAGGGGAAGCTCTCAACAAAACACCTGCTGACTGAACAACAACAGGAGATTCACGTGTCATAGAATTTTAGGGCTAAAAGGAATCTTAGGATCTTTTTGTTCACTTTTTCTGTTTTAGAGAGGATAAGCAGAGGCCCAAAGGGTTACCTTTATAGATTTTAAAGAAAAATCATTGGTTCCAGACTGTATGTTCAGCTGAATAATATACCTGGTTCCTCGTTAAAGCCACGTGGTGCAAGCATGCTTAGTCATGCCCAAGTCTTGGAGACCCCATGGACTGTAGCCTGCCAGGCTCCTCTGTCTGTGGGATTTCCCAGGCAAGAATACTGGACTGGGTTGCCATTTCCTACTCTAGGGGAATCTCCCTGACCCAGGGATCAAACCCACGTCTCTTGCATGTCCTGGATTGACAGGCAGATTCTTCATCACTAACGCCTAGGAAACCCTGCTAGAACCATGCTCTTTCTATTCTGACCCCCAACCTTGATCTTCCCTATTCTGACCTCAAGCCCTACATTCTCAATGAATTGCTGCCCATGGTTTGACCTGACAGTGGGGGAAAGAAAAAACAAAACAATTAGGTCCAAGGATGACAATCTCCTTTCAAAAGGAGGTTGGGAGGACCGTTGTGGTGTCCAATGACAACAGAAGGCATCAGAAAGAAAGGGGCACTGACTTGAAGGGGTGTGGAGAGTCAGCAAGAAAGTGGCAGGGGGACTTCCCTGGTGGTCTAGTGGCTGAGACTCCACACTCCCTATGTAGGGGCCCGAGTTCCATCTCTGGTCAGGGAACTAGATTCCACTTGCTGCACCTAAAAAGATCCCACACGCCGCATCTAGAGACCCTGCATGCCGTAACGAAGACCCAGTGCAGCCAAACAGATAAAGAAAAGAAATATTTAAATAAATAAATAATAAAGTCAGTCATTGATAATAAAATCAAATAAAGAGGGTAGGAGATAGGGTCTTTAGAGGGCCAAGGACCAAGTCTAAGCAGAGTCCAAGCAAATGCAGTTCTTCACCAAAAGGCGGTTAGAGTCAGGTAGGAACTGATAGGCATGAGGGGCAGAAAGAGAAACACTAGACAAACCCAGATCTGGTTCTGACTCTACCCTTGACAAGAAGTTTAATTTGGAACAAATTATTTAACTGTCAGGCCCTCAGGCAGACTCAGAATCTTATAGTCTCTGGTTGGGAGCAAGTCTTCATTCCAAGGATTTGCAATCAGATTTTTGATCTTAAAAAGCTGGAAGAGGGTTGGAAGGATAAATTGGGAGTTTGGGATTAACATATACAAACTTATATATAAAATAAATAACCAACAAGGACCTACTTGTTGGACATACACTGCTCAATATTGTGTAATCACCCACAAGGGAAAGACTCTGAAAAAGAATAGATATGTATAACTGAATCCCTTTGCTGTACACTTGAAACTAACACAACATTGTAAATCAGCCATATTTCAATTAAAATTTAAAAAGAGCTGGAAACAGTATCACTTCAAGTGGAAAACATTAGAGAGAATCATCTTTCCTTGCAGAATGTCGCAGTTTGTTCACATCACAGTTTACTCAGAGCCTGCTGTTAAGTCAGAATCCCACGGTTGTTATTTTAGTCTGTTGACGCTGTGGTTGCATATTTCACCAAGGGCCATCATTACCATGGAGGAGTAAGACATTTGGGGCTCCTGAATTATGACCGATGGATGGTGGTTAGGTGCTTTTTCTCAGAACACCCTTTTAACTACATGTGGACTGTACTACATGTGTGAACCATATTAAAAAAAAAAAAAGAAATGTTGATCACTTTCGATTAAAACACTAGATAAAAAAAAAACCTACACTAGACAGCAAAGAGATACATACTTATAAAACATTCCTTCTCTCAACATTTTCACAAGGCCTGAATTATCTTGTAATCTGAGGATGCTATAATTTTGGCATCTACATTTGAATTCAATCTCTCTGCTTAAAGCCTCTTGTGAAGTTAAAATCCTATGAGGTTTATTTTAGACTGAAACAGTTTCATATTTTTCATTGTACTACAGAATAGAAAAAAGGCAAAATTAAAACAAAAACCAGGGACTTCCCTGGTGGTACCGTGTTTAAGACTCCACGCTTGCAATGCAGGGTGCCTGTGTTCTATCCCTGGCCAGCAAACTAAAATCCCATATTCTGTGCAGTGTGGCCAAAACAAAAAAAGAGGACCTCAAAATTACGCTGATCATTGGCAAATGCCCTGTTGTAGAAGTGTAGAAAAGCCCTTGAAGTTATCATATGGACACGGTCTGCCCAGCTGTAAACTTAGGTATCTATTTTGAACCCCTTTCACAGTGTCAGAATGTTAGAACTGGAAGGGGCCTTTGAGGTCATCTGATCCAAGCCACTCAATTTCCAAAGGCAGGTAGTAAAGATCAGAGGTATAAGAGACTCGCTGAAGTCCAGCAGGAGATTATTTAGTATAGCTGATCTGGAACCTGTGTTTTTCCATTCTCGGCATTACTGTTCTTGGCTCGCTTTTACTTCTATTTGTTTTTTAAATTGTTAAATATCATTGCACTGTATACAGTAAAAAACAAAAACTCTCTCTTCCAATAGACTTCCCTCCCACTCTTCCATGTCATCCAACTTTTTAGGGGAAACCACTATTGATAGTTGGGCTTCTCTGGTGGCTCAACCGGTAAAGAACCCACCTGCCAATGCAGGAGACATAGAGACGTGGGTTTAATCCCTGGGATGGGAAGATTCCCTGGAGGAGGGCATGGCAACCCACTCCAATATTCTTGCCTGGAAAAGTCCATGGACAGAGGAGCCTGGAGCACTACAGTCTGTGGAGTTGCAAAGAATCAGACGAGACTGAGCACATGTGCACACACTATTAACAGTTTGCTGTATACATATGCAAATTCCATGTGTGTGTCTGAGCACTGATACATTCATTCACATACAAATGGGTATACACATGGGCCAAGATTTTTTAAATTTGTATTATATTTAATTTTTATTGAATTATAATTGATATATATTGTTAGTTTCAGGTGTACAACATAGTGATTTGACAGTTTTTAAATTTTAATTATTTTTTTATTGAAGAGATTTTGCTTTACAAAATTTTGTTGTTTTCTGTCAAACCTCAACATGAATCAGCCATCAGTTCAGTTCAGCCACTCAGTTGTGTCCGACTCTTTGCGACCCCATGAATCGCAGCACACCAGGCCTCCCTGTCCATCAACAACTCCTGGACACTCAGACTCACGTCCATCAAGCCAGTGATGCCATCCAGCCATCTCATCCTCTGTCGTCCCCTTCTCCTCCTGCCCCCAATCCCTCCCAGCATCAAAGTCTTTTCCAGTGAGTCAACTCTTCACATGAGATGGCCAAAGTACTGGAGTTTCAGCTTTAGCATCATTCCTTCCAAAGAAATCCCAGGGCTGATTTCCTTCAAAATGGACTGGTTGGATCTCCTTGCAGTCCAAGGGACTCTCAAGAGTCTTCTCCAACACCACAGTTCAAAAGCATCAATTCTTCAGCACTCAGCCTTCTTCACAGTCCAACTCTCATATCCATACATGGCTACTGGAAAAACCATAGTCTTGACTAGATGGACCTTAGTCAGCAAAGTAATGTCTCTGCTTTTGAATATGCTGTCTAGGTTGGTCATAACTTTTCTTCCAAGGAGTAAGCGTCTTTTAATTTCATGGCTGCGGTCACCATCTGCAGTGATTTTGGAGCCCCTCAAAAAATAAAGTCTGACACTGTTTCCACTGTTTCCCCATCTATTTCCCATGAAGTGATAGAACCAGATGCCATGATCTTTATTTTCTGAATGTTAAGCTTTAAGCCAACTTTTTCACTCTCCTCTTTCATGAAGAGACTTTTTAGTTCCTCTTCACTTTCTGCCATAAGGGTGGTGTTATCTGCATATCTGAGGTTATTGATATTTCTCCCAGCAATCTTGATTCCAGCTTGTGTTTCTTCCAGTCCAGCATTTCTCATGATGTACTCTGCATATAAGTTAAATAAGCAGGGTGACAATATACTAGGTATGCATATATCCCCTCCCTTTTGAACCTCCCTCCCCACCCCACCCCTCTAGGCTGATACAGTGCCGCTGTGTGAGTTTCCTGAGCCATGCAGCAAATTCCCATTGCCTATCTATGTTACATATGCCAGGCTAAGATTTTTGAAAATACTTTTACTCCAAACTAGAACCTAACTAAACCAAAATTAAAATGGCTGGGTGGTGGGTGATAAAATGGGAGTTCTGAACAACAAAATAAATATCATTTCTAATAGAAATTGTTGTTTCTCTTATCATTGCTCACCTAGAAATTATCATGAGATTTTTAAACGTTTTTATTTATTTGACTGCACTGGGTCTTAGTTGTGCCATGTGGGTTCTTTTGCTGCAGCATGCGAACTCTTGCAGCATGTGGGATCTAGTTTCCTGAACACAGATGGGACCCAGGCCCCCTGCATTGGGAGCGCAGACTCTGAGCCACTGGGCCACCAGGGAATTCCCTAGAAATCCTCGTAAAGTTTGACAAAAGCTATTCAATCTTCCCAGGTGGAGCCAGTGTTAAAGAACTCACCTGCTGGGACTTCCCTGGTGGTCCAGGGGCTAAGACTCCATGCTCCCACTGCAGGGGGCCTGGGCTTGATTTCTGGTCAGGGAACTAGATCTCACATGTTGCAACTAAGGGTTCACATGCTTCAGCAAAAATTGCAACCAAATAAATTAAAAAAAAACTCACCTGGTAATGCAGGTGATATAAAGGACACTGGGTTCTATCCGCGGGTCATGAAGATCCCTTGGAGGAGGTCATGGCAACCTACTCCAGTATTCTTGCCTGGAGAATCCCACAGACAGAGGAGCCTGGCCAGCTATAGTCCATGGGGTCTCCAAGAGTCGGACACAACTCGGTGACTAAAACACATGAAGGGTCCTCAGTGCTATGCACGGTGGGTAGGGTGGAATTTATCCTTTGGACCACTGTGTTATCGCTTTTGCTTCATAGGATTAGTTTGGTATTTTAGAAAGATCGTTCTGGGACCAGAATAGAGGATGGATTAGAGACAGTGAAACCAGCTGAGGGGTTACTGCAATGTGCCAGGCGAAGGGGGGTGAGTGTGTGAACTGAGAACGTGGACCTGGATGTGCGCCAGTCAAAGGAGAAGACGGGTCTGGGTGAAGAGGCCTCAGAGGGAGACTCACAGAGCCTGAAGACCAGGTGGGTACAGAGGTGAAGGGGAGCTGGCAGACACTCTGCCTTCTATCTCCTAAATCTTTTTAAAAATATTTATTAATTTATTTGGCTGCACTGGGTCTTAGTTGCAGCACACAAGGTCTCTAGTTGCAGTATGTAGGACTGAATTCCCTGGCCAGTGATAGAACCTGGGCCCCAGCCCTGGGAGCCAAGAGTCTTAGCCACTGGACCACCAGGGAAGTCCCTAAGATCTTCCTTTCTAAGCAGGAACTCTGTATCTCTTGCCAACTCTGGCCATGTAACTGGGCTCAATTAAAGTTTTCTTTATTTTTGTTCTAAATTTATTTCAGTTTTTTTCAGTTAAAATTTTTGAAGAAATCCTTCATTTTTTTTTTATCCACTATACAATCCTAAGCAATTCCTGTTCATGTTTTGATTACCAAAATTTTAATGTGTTTTTTTTTTTCCTTTAAAGCATGATTTCAACTAATAAACTAGTTCTTATTACTTACCCAGTCATTCAAAAGCTGATGGTTTAGGGGTGTCCGGGTACCCATCTTATCTGCATTTTGGGACCATTTGTGTTTTTCAGAGGTGCAAAGCCCATCATGAAATAACTGGATATTCTTCTGTAAGAAAAACTATACCTGCAGAAGAAATGAATCATACAATCTTCAGAATACTAAGAACACTCATACCATACAATCTTCTTTAGTACACTGGGGCAGGGACTAGGGGGAGAGTAACATTTACTGGGAGTCTTTTATATGTCAGGCACTTAACAGGTTTGCTCAATTAAAACCCATAACAATATGGTAAGGTGGTGGGTTTTAGCTTATTCTACAGATGAAGAAAATGAGGCTCACTGAAGTTACACGCTTTGCCCAGAGTTATACAGACAGTAGGTGGTGAAACAGAGAATCAGACCCTGGTCTGTTTAACTCTGTTTGATTTTCATTGGACCAAGGGGAAAAAAATCAGAATCACTCTTAGCTAAGAACATACCATATTGGTCAAAAAGAAGTATTTATAAAATCACCGTGCAATCTGAACTACCCCATTTTGTCCCTTGTGACCTCCTTCTTCCTCTGTCAACTTTCTGACATCTAGCTAACAAGGGCTCTAGCTTGCTACCATATTTAAGAAGTAGAAGAGTACAATGGACAAGGCCAAGAATTTACATATGGACAGATTTGGGTTTATTGGGAAAAATACACTGGGTAAAATATACAGTACACCCAGTACTGTATATGTCTGCCTTCATTTTTGTGGCCTCACGGCATGTGGGATCTCAGTTCTCCCACTAGAGATGGAACTCACATCCCTTGTATTGGAAATGTTGAGTCCTAACCATGACTGCTGTTGTTCAGTCACTAAGTTGTGCCCAACTCTTTGCAACTCCATGGACTGAAGTACACCAGGCTTCCCTCTCCTTCACTGTCTCCCAGAGTTTGCTCAGACTCATGTCCATTGAGTTGGTGATGCCATCTAACCATCTCATCTTCTCTTGCCTCCTTTCTCCTCCTGCCTTCAATCTTTCCCAGCATCAGGGTCTTTTCCAAGGAGTCAGTTCTTCACATCAGGTGGCCAAAGTTTGGGAGCTTCAGCTGCAGCATCAGTCCTTCCAATGAATATTCAGGGTTGATTTCCTTTAGGATTGACTCATTTGATCTCCTTGCTGTCCAAGGAGTCTCAAAGGTCTTCTCCAGTACCACAATTAAAAAGCATCAATTATTCAATGCTCAACCTTCTTTATGATCCAATTCTAGCCACTGGACAGCCAGGGAAGTCCCTAGGTCTGCCTTCATTGGATTAAAGCACTCTAATTTCCATGAGGGATTATTTTTCCCTCAGAGTGTAGGGTCTGCTGGATTGGTTAATCAAGGTGGCCTCCCCTTGCCCAGTCATGAGACTAAGCTAGGCCAGGTAACTGATGCTGGCTTATCCTTGCTTTTCAGCCATGGTGATCATTCAAAGGACTGTAGATGCTCTGAGATTGTTAAGCTGTTCTCAGACTCTTCTTGGAGAGGCTTCCCAGGTGCTGCTAGTGGTAAAGAATCTGCCTGCCAATGCTGGAGACCTAAGAGATGCAGGTTTGATCCCTGGGTCAGGAAGATCCCCTGGAGGAGGCCATGGCAGCCCACTCCAGTATTCTTGCCTGGAGAATCCCTTGGACAGAGGACCATGGTGGGCTATGGTCCACAGGGTCACAAAGAATCAGGCACGACTGAAGCAACTTAGTATGCACGCATGTCCTTTCCATCTTGTGAGCCACCTGAGAGCCTTCAATAAATTTCACCTCCATTAGCTAGAAGACCCTTCTTGTAGGGGCATCCCTGGGGGCTCAGATGGTAAGGAATCTGCCTGCAATGCGGGAGACCTGGATTCGATCCCTGGGTTGGGAAGATTCCCTGGAGGAGGGCATGGCAACCCACTCCAGTATCCTTGGCTGGAGAATCCCCATGGACAGAGGAGCCTGGCGGGCTACAAGAGTTGGACACAACTGAGCGACTAAGCACATAGCATGCACACATTAGCTAGAATCTATTTCTGTTGTTTGCAACCAAAACTTTTTACGTTACACAGTTGGGATCCTGGCTCTAAAACTTACTAGCTTTGAAACTTTTTGCAAGTAGTCACTCAGTCATGTCCGACTAACCCCATGGACTGCAGCACGCCAGGCTTCCCTGTCCTTTACCATCTCCCAGAGGTTACTCAAACTCATGTCCATTGAGTCAGTTATGCCATCCAACCATCTCATCCTCTGGCATCCCCTTCTCCTCCTGCCTTCAATCTTTCCCAGAATCAGGGTCTTTTCTAATGCGTGGGCTCTTTGCATCAAGTGGCCAAAGAATTGGAGCTTCAGCTTCAGCATCAGTCCTTCCAATGAACGTTCAGGACTGATTTCCTTTAGGATTGACTTGGACAGGTACACACTGCTATATTTAAAATGGATAACCAACAGGGACCCACAATATAGCACAGGGAACTGTGCTCAGTGGCAGCCTGGCTGGGGGAGAATGGATACACGTATATGTATGGGTGAGACCCTTCATTGTTCATGTGAAACCACCACAACACTGTTAATTGGTTATACTCCAATACAAAATAGAAAGTTGAAAAAAAAATTAACAGCATCACCACAGACTTTCTTAGAACTTCCTGTTATTTACAGAGTTCTTCAAAGCCTGTCCTTGAAGGGGGCACAACAAAATATTTTAAGGTAAAAAATATTTAAAGCAGATTGATGGCATTTTCAGTATATATCCTCAGTGTTTCTGTTTGTTTGTGCCTTCTTCCTCTCTGAAGGTATGCTTCATATCCAAAGCAGTGGTGCTGAGTTGAGGACTGCACAGGATTTGCCTGCCTCACCCAGGGCTCCAAAAATTATAGCAACAAATATAAGAAAATTTAAAAACATACTTATTTTTATGTATTTATCTGGCTGAGCAAGGTCTTTGTTAGGGCATGTGGGATGTAGTTCCCTGACCAGGGATAGAACCCAGGTCCCCTGGACCACCAGGGAATTCACCTGGACAATTTTTTGATCCAGATACCACAGCTAAGACCTGGCACAGCCAAATAAATAAAAATAAATATTTTTTTAAATTAAAAAACCGTTACCTTTTTACTTACAGAGGATTCCCCCAAATGCTAGATGTGAAATTTTGTGACTCTCACTTGACATGTAATATTCCCTCTCAGGTTTAAATTAGAGCTGAAGAGAAAGCCAACGTTTTAAAACCTCAGGGTTTTAAACCATAGATAACATCTTCCTGCAGTTGCCTGCTGATACCACTCTGCTGGAATAAGGGGGAATTAAGGAGGTTCAGATGAGCCCTCACATTCTTAGCTCCTAACAGCTAAGTTGCAAAGGTGTAAGAAATGATTTCATTATAGTATTATGAATTGGCTGCTATAAAAATACACATGAGCAGGCAAATATATAAAGCACGGTCACTGAGTCTAGATCTGCTCAGTTAAAAATCAGATATTTCCTTTTTTATTGCTAGTTATTCATGTTTGATGTTTCTTCTATTTAAACTGATTGAAGGTGTGTGTGTGTGTGTGTGTGTGTGTGTGTGTGTGTGTGTGTTTTAATTTTTATTTATCTGTTTAGGCCAAGCCACTGGGCTTACAGAATCCTAAGTCCCCAACCAGGGATTGACCCTGGCCCTCGGCAATGAAAGTACAGAGTCCTAACCTCTGGACCGCCAGGGAATTCCTTAAACCAATTGTTTTCAATCTTTTATTTTATTTTTTTCAGGGCTATAGAACTCTTTGAGGATATGATGAAAACTATGAATCTTCTCCCTAGAAAAATGCATATAAACGTTACATTTTGTTTATACTAGGTTAAAAACTTCTGTTGTAAGCTCAGAAACTCTCTTTTCCCAGTATGAGTAGAAAACAATCTGACTGATTATAAGCATGATTTCTGATTAGGACAAAGTAGCTTTTCCAGGTCCTCCCTAAGGTTTTGCATTGTTGTTGTTTTATTCCTTCCTGGTTCTTCAGAGCTAGAAATTATTTGAATCAGGTTTTTTTTTTTTTCAAATCAACTTGAATAAAGTTTGGTTTTCAGGAGATGGGGCCTGGCTGAGAAAAAGAGCCCTCATGGTAATAGTCTTCCTGAAGCAGGAAATGGAGGTGTCCTGCTCTGGGTTTTGTCATTATCCTTTCACAGTTTTCCCTCTGCCCACTCTAGAAGACGGGCAGTGTGCACATCTGCATGCCCACACTGGTTCACAGTATAGACCACTCAGGCGCTTTCATACAACATGCAAAACAATTACAAGACAAAGCAAGTTGCCTTCCCTCCTTCTACATACAAACCTTGCTGTTGTTTTTTCATGACCTCTTTCCCCTTAATGGCTGTCCTTGCATGTTCCCCTTTAATTTTTCTTTGGGTAAACGGGAAGAAAAAGGGCTTATGGCCCTTATCCCCAGTGTGTGCTTCTAGTGTCATGTTTAAAGGCAAGGATAGGTCCTCTGGTAAAGTTCCAGTGGTTACACACCTCCTGTCCCATCTTCAAAGCCATTCTTCACACTGTCACCGTTGCACAACTTCACTAAAGACTTATCAGGTCTGTATTAGAGGTATAAAGACAAGTCTTGACTAGAATGGAGATTACAGTCTACTACAGGAGGGTTTTTTTTTAACAAATAAAAATGTATATATTTAAGGTGATGTTTTAGCATATGTACACATTGTGGAATGCTTACACAATCAAACTATGTAACATATCCATCACCTCCCATAGTTACTGTGTGTGTGTGCATGTGTGCATGTGTGTGCTTCTGTGTGTGTGATTACCCTTGAGATCTACTCTTCTAGCAAATTTCAAGTATATAATATATTATTATAAACTATAGTCACCATGATCCCTGGGCAGGAAGATCTCCTGAAGAAGTTAATGGTAACCCACTCCAGTATTCTTGCCTGGAGAATCCCATGGACAGAGGAACCTGGTGGGCTACAGTCCATGAGGTTGCAAGAGTGGGACACAACTTAATTGCTAAACTACCACCACCATCACCACATAGTCACCATGCTGCACATACGGTCTCTAGAACTTATTCATTTTCTAACTGAAGGTTTGTACCCTTTGATCAATATCTCCACGCTTCCCTACTCCCCAGCGTTGGCTAACCACTACTCTATTCAGGGAAGTATTTTTCAAAAGGTCTGTTAATCACTTTTCAGCTCAAAAACCTTCGGAGACTCGATCATGGCTACAGAATGCTTAGCATGCTCACCGCACACCTGACACCTCAAGCTGGGCTCAAACTAGGAGCGCTCGGCGAGCGTGCGCAGCGCGCCTGCGCCGTCCGTGCGTGCGCACGCGCCCGGCCATCGCGAAAGCTCGCGGGCGCTCCGAGGCGCGCGCTGGTGGGCCTCGCTGGCTCCGTTTACTTGAGGGACCTGCGGCCGCCCCCGGCCGGCGCCGCAGCCCCCCGGGAGCCCGGCCCCGAGGTGTGGGGTGAGCCCCGGGTCGTGCAGGCCCCTTCCCGTCCGGCTCCGCGGGAAAAGGACTCGGGAGTGGGGACTGAGGAGGTGCCGGCGCGGCTGCCCGCTCCTCGGTCTAACCCTGCGCCGGAGAGCCACCAGCCGCCGCGGCACCTCCTCCTCAGGGATCCTTATTCTCGTCGCCGCCGAAACAAAAGCCTTGGGCGCCGCGCTGTGGAGGGGTGGGCGGCGGGCCGGCGAGGGAGCCCAGGTTGGGGCTGGGCGGACCGGGCGCGCCGACTGGATTAACCCTCTCGGTCCCGAGCCCGCGCCGAGCAACCTGTTCGAGTGTGGCCCGCGCTCCCTGCGCGCCGCCCTCGGCCCCGCCTGGGGCTCGGTCGGCGCCGCGGGAGCGGGTGGCGCTCCTGGGCCGCTGGGGGCTGTGGGTGGAGCACGCGGCCGCTGGCCGGGAGGACGACGCTCCGAGGGCTGGGTGCGGGGGCGCGGGCGGCGTCGCGGCATCTGGACTGCTGCCTGTTTCTAGTCCTGAAAGTTGTCCCCTCTCCTCCCTCCCGTCAGTTTTGCAAAGTCTGCTTATTCCTCCTCGAGGCTTCCCCCGCTTCCCCCATGGACGCTCTGTTTGCCCTGGGGTTCCGCAGGGAGGTTCATCCATAGCCTCTGAAATAAGGTGCTGTTAAACATTTCAAGACATTTAAACATCTTCCTAGAGGCCTTTTTCAGAATTAGGTGCCTTCCTCAGTAAGAGAATAAGGGGTGGTTCGTTCGTTCGTTCTTTCTTAAAAGAAGAAAAACATATGCCACTAATTTAGGCAGAGGCGTCAACACGAAGTTCCAAAATATCTGGGAAGGACAAAAAGTCTGGTTTTTGGCCCAGAATAAATGAACTTTTGAATTTTGGTTCCCTTCTGAATGTAGCCAGACAGAGCAGCAGAGCAGACCTGCAGCTATAGGAATAAATGACTGCTCTATAAGGTTGATCAAACAATATTTTATTTTATAGAAGTAGTTTGGAGAGACCTGTAATGTTTATGTTCGGGAATTGCGTTACTTGGCAAAGCCAATACCGCAGGAGCAGGGAAACAAAGACTTGACAAGGGGGATGTTACCTCCCTCTTGAGCCTTCTTTTAACCTTTAGTGGTGTGCTGACAGTCAAAGGGATAGATAAATCTGTAGTTCTGTTATTAAGAACCATTTACTCCTGAAGATAATGCTTTCCATCTGTCCTTTTTTTTCTCTCCCATCCATACTTTTAAGCAAATCAATACCATCTTTTTCCTCCATAAGAAGAAGGAAAAAAAAAATGTTTGAAGTACCAAACCACAACATAGAGGTAATGATAGGAAAGTGACTTAAAAACTTAAGTGGGCAGGCTTGCAAGGATAGAGCTGAAAATAAAAGATAATCGAGATGCAATTCTTCTTACAGTGTTGCCTTTTATTTAGTGAAATAACAGGTTCCTCCTCTACACCCCCCCCCCCCCCAAATGCTTTGAAACTGTCAGGAAAATAAGGGAATTAGTGTCAGGAAGCATTGAACAGGAGGCTTCCTGTGTGCTGTTTTGGATCTGTCAGGAATTCTCTGTTCCTTATTAATTCCTGACTACTCAGGAATTAAGAGGAGAGGCAAGCCTCTCCCCGGGCTGAGGAATCCAGGGATTTCCTTCACTAGTTTTTCTATACGGAGAGAAGTACCCTCTTCCTTCTTGTGAACCATAGGGTAAAAGTAATTGTTTACAACTCTCTCTTTAATATGAGAGAGATCTCTCTCTCTCTCTCTCGCCTATGTTTTGTAAGTCTCGAATTTTAATCTTTATCTTTGCTGAGAATAACTACGTTGTAAGACAGTATATATGCCCACACCATGTTAATTAAAACACCTTTGCTCCATCAGAGCTCTGTTCCTCGTGTGTGTCTTTCTCTCTCTCTATCAGGCTATTTGTTTGGAGCACAGAGGCCCTCTGAATTCACTTTCCTGCCCGGGCTTCTAAGACCCTCTCAAGAAGGCACTGTGTGCCTTCACCACATCGAGAGGGTGCCTGAGGCCTCCGTGAACTGAGCGAGCCCCGTGCCAGGGGCTTTATTGGCTTTCTCCATAAATCAAGGACTATCAGCCTCTTTCTCTCGTTTACTTTCTTATCATCGATTCCGGACCCCCAGGTTCCGGTCCATTAAAGGACCTCAACAATTAGGAAAGCCTATCGTCTTACCTTCTCTTTCCTCCTCCTCTGTGTTTTCTTTTTTCTTTTTCTGTTCCACTAATATTCCCTGCTTCTACATCTCTCCTAAATCTACCAGTGCCCTATTAATAGAGGAAGAACGGACTTTAGGTTCTTTCATCCCTTTTTTCATCTTAGGTACTGCATTGCTCTGAGCTTTATTTTGTGCTTTGAACATTTAGGTGGATTTTTCTAGAGAGATCCCCAGCCATGATTGAGATATTTGAAGTAGGGAGGCTTGAGGAGAAGATAACTAGTAAAGTGCATGTTCTTTTTTTGTATAGCACAGTGTTGTGAGCGCATCATCATTGGGCAGGGAGAGGGGGTTTTAAACTCACTGTAAGTCCTCTGTTGCCCACTTGACAGGCAAAAAAATCTCTCTCCCCGTCTTAAATTTCCGATGTGTTAGTAAAACTATGAGATTTCATACTGAAAGCTTATTCCGTGCATGTTAGTTTGTTGATGTTAGACTGCTGTTGACTTTCTTTTCTTCAGGAGACATGTGATAGGAAACAGTTCTTACTGCATCTTTACCTTCTTTCACAGGGAAGAGCAGTGTTGGCCTCAAGCGTTTTTTAACCCCTAAATCTCTAGAATTAGAGACGTTTAAAGCTGCAGTTGCCCACAAAAAGAGCAGTAGTGCAAATGAAAAACAAGACTTTGAAATATGTATGAGAGGAATTGTTCAGTATAAATTTGGGAGAAGAAGGGTCACAGCGTCCTGAGGAAAGAAGTGAAGGTTTTTAATAGTGGCATTTCCAGAAGGTTAGGTGTGAATGTTTGAAGTGTAACAACTCCTCTTTGAGTAGAAATTAGTTTTAACTGACGGTTGCACCAGAAACAATGAATCTATCTTTGAGTTACAGTTTGTTATGCTGAGAACTAGCAACAGTTTTGGAGGATCCAAGGAATGCGCTGTGAATGAAGTTTAAGAGAAAACAACTAGGCTGCTGCTGCTGCTCAGTCACTTCAGTCGTGTCTGACTCTGTGCGACCCCATGGACTGCAGCCTACCAGGCTCCTCCATCCACGGCATTTTCCAGGCAAGGGTACTGGAATGGGGTGCCATTGCCTTCTCCGAACAACTAGGCTAGTAGGCCTAAAAAAAAATCCTGGTCCCCAAAGTTTATCTCATTAAACTAATTTTATAGTTAAAACTTGCAACCATGCTAAAGGGGGAAAAAAAATCAGGAGCTTGATATTAGAGAATTTTCTGAAGACATGTTAATGGAAAAGGGAAACGAGGCTGGAATTTCAACCTGATTTTTTTTAAGTCCAGACTCTCGCCATCTTTTAACTTTCCAGTTTTGTTTTTAGTTTTAAAAGATCTTTTGCTTTCTCTAGTATTAAAAGTAATGTATAATTTGTAAGATGGGCTGGATTTTGATGCCTACTATTCATTTTTGTTTTGAACTTTATTTGTTTTTCCTGTATTTTTTTTAAGCCCCATCACTCAGCGCACTGGAAGAATAGATTATCTTGTGTAATCCGTAGAGAACAAGGTATAAAGAAGGTTGAGAAGTGCTTGCAAACGAGACTCTCAACCAGGGCTGAACATTCTTGCAAACGAGATGTTCTGCCCAGTGTAGGGAACTAGGTTTAAGGAAGGTTGAGAAGTGCTTGCAAACGAGACTCTCAACCAGGGCTGAACATTCTTGCAAACGAGATGTTCAGCTAAGAATCCTGTTTGTTCCCGTGGGAAAAGAACATTTCTTGCACACAAGGATGTTTCTCTGATTCCTCAAAAGGAACAGACCCTGGGACAAAACGGATTCTAAGTTGATAAAAAAGTTCCCCAAAACAAAGTCTTAGCTGCAGTAAATAAGTCAAGGTAAAGGTTATCTTGCCCTGCGCCTGCGCACTGTATAGTCTCTGAATCCTAGTGCTTGGCAGCTTGCCCTGTAGGTTGTTGTGCAAGGGATATAAAATAAAGTAGCTGTAAGAAGCAAGTGTTAAAATATAAAGATTTAAACCACTCTGCAGTGTTGGTGTTTCATTCCGTCGCTGGCAGTAATTCGATAAAGTAGCAAAGTGATACCTTGAGATTAGTAAGAATCTAGGCCCTATGAATTAAATATGCTGCTGCTAAGTCGCTTCAGTGGTGTCCAACTCTGTGCGACCCCATAGACGGCAGCCCACCAGGCTCCCCCTGTCCCTGGGATTCTCCAGGCAAGAACACTGGAGTGGGTTGCCATTTCCTTCCCCGATGCATGAAGCTGAAAAGTGAAAGTGAAGTCGCTCAGTCCTGTCCCACTGTGACCTCATGGACTGCAGCCTACCAGGCTCCTCCGCCCATGGGATTTTCCAGGCAAGAGTAGTGGAGTGGGTTGCCATTGCCTTCTCCGATGAACTAAATATGGAGCTATATACCCTTTAGCAACCAGAAAACAGTATCCTGAGAATGAATTTATTTTTTTAAATAAGATATGGAAAACAAAAGGCCAAAACCCACATGAGTTTTAGGAGAAGGAATCTAGCACTTTGAGCAGTGATATGCTCTCAGTGTGTACTTTGCTCTCTAAGAAGATGATAATTTCCTTGAGAGAAGAAGCTTCAGAGGTAGTGATTGCTAATCCTTATAATGCAGTCTTGGAAAACTCTGAAAGAAGACAAAAGAATATCCTCCTGTTCCCATTGTAGCCAGTGTGTTTGAGGCAACCTTTAATTTCTGAATTGGAAACACAAAATGTTACATACATGTGTAGTGTGTCCAGATAAGTAAATCTAAGCTGAGAGAGAGGAATCACTTTCTGTACAGAAAGTGTGAATTGGAATAGAATTGCTAACCTCTTTTGTTGTAGGGCCTTGCTGACAAGCCCCCAGGGCCCATTTTTGTCATTGTCTCTTCTGGGATTCTGCCTGCTTTCTTTCCTCTTCACAGTTGCCATCTCCTGCCTTTCCCACCTGAGTTCTTTGGGTCTGGCTTTGTAGCCAGCCTCTGAAGACAGTCTTCCAAGATTGCATCCCCTTTATTGCTGCTCTTCAGAACAAATACTCAACTTATTTTAGGGGCTTTTACTTTTTAACATCAAAAGAGAACTGGTAAATTGGGGAATATCAGATTCCTGATGTTACACATCGATAAAAATTAAACAGAACTGGACATGGAACTACAGACTGGTTCCAGATAGGAAAAGGAGTACGTCAAGGCTGTATATTGTCACCCTGCTTATTTAACTTCTATGCAGAGTACATCGTGAGAAACGCTGGGCTGGAAGCACAAGCTGGAATCAAGTTTGCTGGGGGAAATATCAATAACCTCAGATATGCAGATGACACCACCTTTATGGCAGAAAGTGAAGAAGAATTAAAGAGCCTCTGGATGAACGTGAAAGAGGAGAGTGAAAAAGTTGGCTTAAAGCTCAACATGCAGAAAACAAAGATCATGGCATCTGGTCCCATCACTTCATGGGAAATAGATGGGGAAACAGTGTCAGACTTTATTTTTGTGGGCTCCAAAATCACTGCAGATGGTGATTTTAGCCATGAAATTAAAAGACGCTTACTCCTTGGAAGAAAAGTTATGACCAACCTAGATACCATATTAAAAACCAGAGATGTTACTTTGCCAACAAAGGTCCGTCTATTCAAGGCTATGGTTTTCCAGCGGTCACGTATGGATGTGAGAGTTGGACTGTGAAGAAAGCTGAGCGCCGAAGAATTGATGCTTTTGAATTATGGTGTTTGAGAAGACTCTTGAGAGTCCCTTGGACTGCAAGGAGATCCAACCAGTCCATCCTAAAGGAGGTCAGTCCTGGATGTTCATTGGAAGGAATGATGCTGAAGCTGAAACGCCAATACTTTGGCCACCTCATGCAAAGGATTGACTCATCGGAAAAGACCCTGATTCTGGGAGGGATTGGGGTCAGGAGAAGAAGGGGACAACAGAGGATGAGATGGCTGGATGGCATCACTGACTCAATGGATATGAGTTTGGGTAAACTCTGGGAGTTGGTGATGAACAAGGAGGCCTGGCGTGCTGCGATTTACGGGGTCGCAAAGAGTCAGACACGACTGAGCGACTGAACAGAACTGAACTTTTTATCATCAAAAGGGAACTGGTAAATTGGGGAATATCAGATTCCTGATGTTACACATTGATAAAAATTAAAGTGTAGGGTTAAATGTATCTAGTCCTTTTTGTTTTCTGATGAAATAGTCATCAGTTCACTTAATCGGAAATTAGTTTTCCACATATCTTATATTGCTCTGTAGAAAAGTGAATGTCTTTTCTTAGGGTTAGGGCATGAAAAACTGTTGCCAGTGTTGGGACCTAACAAATGCCATGATAGGCTTCAGGGACTAAGGTAGGACTCATGGGAAAAGCTGAGTCATTGCCCAGTGAGGTCATCCCCTCGGATGCCAGGACTTGTCTAATCAGCACACTCCCCGTAACCTGGTTTGAGTTTATCAGGACGTAAAAGACATCCCCCTGCAGCCAATAGCCAATTAGTAAATACCAGGAAACCCTGCAGCCAATAAAGATTAGCCAATTAGTAAATACTAGGAAACTTCTGCAGCCAATCAGCCCTTGCCAACTCTCTGTCTTTGTTCTAAACCTATAAATACTGCTGTAAATCTGGGCTCGGGGCTCTTGCTCCACTCCACTGCATTGGATGTGGCAGGAGCCCTAGCTCGAGCTAGAAATAAAACCCCTTCATGCTTTTACATTGCTGTGGACGTCTTATTCTGTCAGTTTTGGGGACTCGGACTCTGGGCATAACAGCCAGACCCCTCATTTTTTGCTGGTTCTTGATGCCTCAGACTGTTCCCTCCAGTTAATCCAGCAATTCCCTTTATTCAGCTGAGATTCTGCAGATTGCTATAGTAAAAGATATTATATCAAAAAGAATGAAAAATTCTTTTAACCTTTATGTGATCAGTTGCTGTATTTTGTCAGTATTTCCTGGTTTCCTCAATCTTCTGTGTCCTCTCTGAAACTTACAGCTTCTTCAAGGATGGTTCTCTTAGGAAAAAGGACTGCTGCTATCCATACTCACGTGGTCCTGATTAGAAGCATTTATTTCATTGTGTTATTGAAAAGCAATTTAGAATATATATCAAAAGTTTTTTAACTGTGCATAATATTTGGTTCACCCAAGAATGTGTCCCGGAACTCTTCGGTCACCAGTGAGGTGTGAGCACCCGCCATCTCCCCCCCTGGCTGGCTCTTCCAGGCCTCCTGGCCCCAGCAAGGGGGGACAGGGGCTGCCCAACCCCCACCCCACCCCATGGTCCTTGGCAAAAACTAAACAGCACCCTTATTCCCTCTTGAGGACTCAACCCCCTTATAGCATACCCACCCAGTGAGGTATGAGTGCCCACCCTGCCTCTGCCCCGCCACCTGGCCACTCTGAGCCCCAGGCCCAGCCCCACCCATGTCCCTACAGTGCCCACCCACCCAACCTGCCTATGCCCACTCCTACCACTTGGTGTCAGGGGCCTGGCCCCACCTTATCCCATCTCTCCAGGAAGGGAACCCCACTTGAGCCCCTCCTGGCCACCACTTCCAGAGGGTCCACCTCGGCTGACCCTCTTCTTCCTCCCCATGTCTAGGCTTCCCTCAACCAGCCCCCCTTATCATGACCACCTATAGTGGTGTGTGGAGAAGGAAATGGCAACCCACTCCAGTATTCTTGCCTGGGAAATCCCATGGACAGAGGAGCCCAGCAGGCTACAGTCCATGGGGTTGCAAAGAGTCGGACACGACTGAAGCAACTAAACAAACAAAACAATATTTGGTTCAGCTGAGAGGTGATCTGATTTTTTTCAGTATTCAAAATCAATTTTTGACCCATTCTAAGTTGGTCATCATTTTTTTTTTTGCTTTTCTTGCTACCTGTAGTAGGGTATTTTTGTGTCCCTTGGCTTGTTATTTAATCAACAGCCAGCAAATCATTGATTGAAGTAGTAGTATTGTCAGCACACATTCATAGATTTCCCATACACAAATAACATAATTTTCTCATACACAAATAACATGCGACAGACTTTAAAATAACATTGCAGCATTTATAATACTTTACTACTTTTTTGTTTTGTTTTTCCCATACACAAATAACATGCGACAGACTTTAAAATAACATTGCAGCATTTATAATACTTTACTACTTTTTTGTTTTGTTTTTCCCATACACAAATAACATGCGACAGACTTTAAAATAACATTGCAGCATTTATAATACTTTACTACTTTTTTGTTTTGTTTTTGTTTTTTGACCATGCTGTGCAGCTTGTAGGACCTTAATTCCCTGACCAGCGATCAAATTTGAGCTCCCTGACATAGAAGTGGGGAGTCCTAATCACTGGATTGCCAGGGAAGTCCCTATAATATTATATTTTTAAACAATTCAGGTAGTTTTATCCTGTTCCATGTATGTATATTTTTGACAAAGGTGAGAGACTGATATGCTGTTTTGTAAACCATTTAAAATTTTATTTTTCACGTATTGTATTGTTACTGTCTTTTCAAGTCAGTATATACAGATCCTGCTCATCATTTTTAGTGAGTGTGTTATGTGTTGGTCGTACCTTAGTTTAACCAATTCCTTCCTTATTGGTAGACTTTCAGATTGTCTCTGGGTTTTTGTACTAACATTTCAGTTATATATCATGTGTACTTGTGTTTACTTTCTTAGCATAAATTGTAGAATAGGTCTGCTGAATCAAATTATATACATTTTAGGGGCTTTCAATGTCCATAGCTATTTTTTTTGAAATACCAACTAGTTTGCTTTTCCTCCAGTAGTATTTGAAAATGGAGAATTTCCTGGCAGTCTAGTGGTTAGACACTTCACTACTCTGGCCCAGGTTCAGTCCTTGTTTGGGGAACTAAGATTCTGCCAGCCGTGTGAGAGAGCCAAAAAAAAAAAAGTATTTCTAAGTGTTGGAATGTTGAATATATTCCTTTCTCTGCACCCTCTCCTATACTGTGTTCTGTTATTCTTTGCTCATCTGATTGGCAAAAATATTAAATATCATGTTTGTATGTTTTTATTAGTAAAGTTGAATATCTTTCATATGTTTGTTGGCCATTTGTAAATTTATGACCTTTTTCCATTTTTCTATTAAGGTAGTATTCTTTATCTGCTTTTTTAAAAATTCATTTTATATATTACTTTTGCTAAGCACATAATTATGTGCAAATATCCTCTATTGTTTGAAGTTATTCTATTTTAGGATAGCATTTCTCAAAATGTGACTTATAGATCACTTGTAACAGTACCGAGATAATCGTTAGAAGGCATGTATATCGTTCATTTTCCAGAGGTTCAGATTTCTTAGACCCGTGGGGTTTCTATGAATCTGCTGCACATTAAAATTAGGGAACCTCTGATTTGGAAGAAGTATGAATTCCTTAATATTTTTACTGTTCCTGTTTTTCTTCTTGTCTCATGGCATTCTACTGTTTTTTCTTATTTATCTTAGTAATCATAAACTAGTCTTAATGTATTGAGGTTTTATCCTATCCCAGCCTAACAATAATTTTACAAAAATGTTTTGATATATGGAAATTTGAATGTTAAAGTACATAAAGGAAAGCACTTTTGTAAGTCTGTGAGAAGCATTGTTTGTAAATGAGGCAAAAGGAATAACTGAGGGAAAAACAAGTAAAATCGAGTAGACAGAAGTATAAGGGGGTTTCTCATCTAGTTTAAAAAACTCAATATTACTTTGTTTCTTCCTCAGGTTTTGTGCGGTAATCTTCTTTGAACCGTAAATTTGGAACCCATACTGCTATAAAAATAGTCTAAATGAAAAATTTGAAATTCTCATTGTTATATACATATTCAGTAGGGAGCAATGTTCCCTTTAATTTTTTTAAAGTTGCAAGCAGATGAACATGCTGCATAAGCAGCAAACTACAAAAATGGAGCTTGTATGGCTGTTTGATACTGTAGCCAAATAAAGCTTTCAGGGCTCATGTGACACATTTAATGATATGCAGAATTGTTACCGTGCTGCATGATAATTAAGCTTAAATGTACATGACTGTATTTAATATCACTTTTCCATAGCCAGACATCACATTTCTGGGGCTAGCTTGAAGGAGGAAAAAATATGGCAAGCCAAGAAGTTTTAACACATATTTCTGATTTAGAGATTTCAGTATTAGAGAGATGAGACGTTTGGGGCAGAGGTTGCTTGTAACTTTGGTGTTTCTAATTCCTAAGGTTGTAGACTTTACTTTTCCCTTCTTCTACTCAAGACCGTATGCTTGGGGGAGAAATTGGGAAGATTCAGCCATGGCTTTACTTTCTCCAAATAGTTTTTTCTGCCCAGCAATGAAAGCTTGGGATGCAGAGGTCCCTGTCATTGGTAGTGCACAAAGCACAGTTTCTTTCTCTGTCTTAGCTGAGCCAGTTCTAGTTCTCTGTCACAGGCCCTAATATCTATTTGAGTTGTCCTGTTAACCTGGGTCTCTGAGAATTTCTGAAGCTGACTTTCTCATGTTTTCCCAGCCAAGGTTGTGTACTTCAAACAGAAATATTTGACATCTGTGAAACAAAAATAAAGTAAAAGTGACTTAACATTCTTACAAAACCAAGTGGAGGTCTGATAGTTTTAGAATATGCTTTTTTTCCTGCCAATCCCGCCTTCCACTCTACCTACCCTTCCAGCCCCCAAAGAGATGCATATTTTTGTCCCTAGGAAAAAAGTGAATGTGAAAGTTGCATCCAACTCTCTGCGACCCCATGGACTGTAGCCTGCCAGGCTCCTCTGTCCATGTCATTCTCCAGGCAAGAATCCTGGAGTGGGTTGCCATTTCCTCCTCCAGGGAATCTTCCCAATCCAGGGATCGAACCCATGTCTCTAGCATTGCAGGCGGATTCTTTACCGTCTGAGCCACCAGGGAGTCCCCAGGAAAGGCAGTGTCAAACCTGACTCTGAAACTTGGTAGAAACTCTTAACTGGAAATCATTCATATTCCACGCTGTAACTTTCTAGAGTTGACTTTTCTCTGCAGCCTGACTGTGTGTTAAGCAGGCTTAACATCCTTACAAAACCAAATGAAAGTCTGATAGTTTTAGAATATGCTTTTTTCCTGCCAACCCTGCCATCCACTCTACCTACCCTTCCAGCCCCCAAAGAGATGCATATTTTTGTCCTTAGGAAAAAAGTGAATGTGAAAGTTGCATCCAACTCTCTGTGGGTCAAACGTTTTCTCTATCTATGTACTAAATTTTTGTACTATCTAAAAGGATGAAGCATTGTTGGGAAAATGTCCTGATACTACTTTTAGAATCTTCTGTTTGCCAGTTTAGTATTGGTTGATAGAAGTAAGTCTTTGTATCTGGTGTCATTCAGTAATAAAACTACCTAAAGTTTGATGTTGCTTTACCTTTTATAGAGTATATTATTTTATAATTCACTCATACATCTTTGATAGGGAGGTGCAATTTTTAGAAAGGGAAATTCTGAGCTCGGAGAAGTTAAGTGATTCACATAGTTGGGAAGAGGCTTGAATCCATATCTTTTGATTTGTTTATAGTTTACACCTTTCACAGATACCATCTGCTGAATCATGTAATGATTAAAACATATATAATAAAATTTAAATAACTTGTTATTAAGTGTGGCAGATATTTAAATAAAATTTAGGACAACAGCATGCAAGTTTTTCAAGACGGATCAATTATGTCTTGTGACAAATGAAAAACTACCATTGTAGATGGGAAATTAAACTCTCTGTTATATAAACAACTGAGGGAGGAAATAGTGCTTTCCTTTAAATGCTACTTATGGATTCTCTGGGATATCTATAGCAAGAATGAGAAGGCAGAAAAACTGTCGTATTTTTTTCTGAAATACCCATGTATTTTATCTGCAAGGCAGTATTGTATCTAGTCAAAGTTTGTGATTGTTGTTGTTAGCCACACGCCTGGCACTTGGAATTTTAGTTCTCCACCAGGGAGTGCGCTGGAGCTCCAGCAGTGGATGTGTGCAGTTTTAATCACTGGACCACCAGAAAGTCCCAAAGGCAGTATTTTAAAATTTCTCTTTCTAGAAGCTGATTGTTAGTGTGTAGAAACGCAACTGATTTTTGTATACTGATTTTGTATCCTGCAACTTTACTGAGCTAATCAAAGTTTTGATATCAAGCCTGTAATATTATAAGAGGAAATTGCTAATTTCTCCCATTTTTAAAAAAAATTATTTTTCAGATATTTCAGTCAATGGAAGAAATAGCTCTGCATCTCCTTAGATGGAATCTGTTGTTTGGGAATGTGTTTGATCAACTTGACATGTTGGCCACATGGTTGTTGTGTGAAGTTGCTCAGTCGTGTCCGACTCTTTGCAACCCCACGGACTGTATCCTGCCAGGCTCCTCCATCCGTGGGATTTTCCAGGCAAGAATACTGGAGTGGGTTGCCATTTCCTTCTCCAGAGGATCTTCCCAACCCAGGGATCGAACCTGGGTCTCCCGCTTTTCAGGCAGACGCTTTTACCGTCTGAGCCACCAGGGAAGTCACATGGTACCCGATGTAATAAAATGAAAAGAAGAGGCAAGATGATGTCATTTTCCCATATCGTGAAACCAAAAACAAATGCGTTTTGTGAGACCAAGCTAACAAACCTCTGACGGTGCAAAGAGTAATTCTGTTTGAAGAACTTAACAGTAAGATAGAAGAAGTCCTTCCAAGCTGAGACCTGCAGGTGTACAAAGATCTAAAATGCATATTGAGTAGGCCTGATCATCTGAATCCCATTCCATCGAGAAAGCATGGCTGTGAGTTGGATCGTCTTCTCTCTGTGGCCCTTGACTGTGTGTGTGGGCCATATAGGTGGACACAGTTTGTTTTCTTTGAGCCTATTACCTTGAGGATGTGTCAGGATTTGCCTTATAACACTGCCTTCACACCCAATCTTCTGAATCACTATGCCCAGCAGACGGCAGTTTTAGCAGTGGAGGTAAGGCTTCATCTATTACTTGGCAGGTCGTAGACAATGATTCTTGGGGTGCCCTTAATCAGTCCAACGAATGTGTCTGCTAAACAACAGGAACAACTAACATGTTATTTTTAACTGCATCTTGCACATTAAAAAGTTATCTATTTAGGTTCAGACTCTGATAGACTGAAGATTTCCTGTTTGGGGATGTTACTCATCTTAGTTTTCAGATATTATTCTTTTATGAAGAACTTTGAAACATTGGAACTGGGGAAGTAATAGCCTTTCAGAAGTTTAAATTGTCCAAGTTATGGTTACATCTTTTCTGTTATTTGATAATAAGACTTTAAAGAGCAGACTATAAGAATAATATTAATAATTCACTTAGTAAATATTGAAGGTAACATGATTTTGAAAATGGGTTCTTTGGTTCAGCCTTTAGGCTGGTGGGTTTACAGTATTGACATTGTCTTAAATACTTAAGATGGTATCCTGGTCTTACTATCTTTACATTAATTTAAGAACAGTAACTCCCAAGCAGTGATAGAGGTTTTGTTGTGTGAATTATCTGTTCTTGACCTCTCAGGACGTCATGAAACTCTGTTGCCTTACTTGAATTTTTCTAATGATAATTCTTTAGGCACTTTTTAATTATTTTACTTTAGAAGCTATGACAAATTAATGGATATAGTTAATAATAGGTTTAAATAATTTTGTATGTGTTTCAATAATGGTTTTAGAATTGTGGACAAAGATATGTTTACCGGATAGGAATTAGGGGGCAGCAAACTGTGACAATAAGAGGTAAAAGCTTTGGAATTGTATAAACTGCAGCAGCAGCTACCACTTTCTCTCTGTATTACTTTGGTCAAGTTACTTGAGCTTTCTTACCATTGTCACTTTGCTTGTAAAATAGAGTTAACACTTTGGAAGATACAAAATGAAGCGTTTATACAAAATGAAGCATTTATAAAGTATCTGGCACAGTACTTTTGGAGTAAGTTCTCTTAAAGTGATAGCTTTTACCATTTTCTCATATTCTAATATTAATGTAGCTATATTGTACATAGAATTTAAAGGTTTTTTTTTAAATTTTAGTCTTTAATCCTTTGTTACAGTGCTTTCAGCAAATCGAATACTACTTGTTTTGGAATCTTCATTTTATAGTAAAATTCAAAGATTTAGTACTTCCAAGTAAACTAACGTAAATCTGGGAAATTTTGTAGAAAGATGATTATTCATAGATTTTGAAACGTAGAGGGCAACTTATATAGTCCAAATACTTGAAAATATTGTAGAGGTTGAATAAAATATTTCTGCTCTTCCACTGACTACACACAGTCTAACTGGTAAGGAGAGATTTGGTATAGACTGTTAGATTAGATATATGAAAATGGGTATTGGTTTAATATAGGAATTTGGTTCCTGGCATGGTAGTCCCTGTTGAGCATTAAAACTACCCAGTTCTCTCACCAAAAAAATGAAGGAGGACTATCTTTGGTTCTGGTATCATTTAAAATCAGTATAACTCCTTTGGAAAGCAAATAGAGTTGTAAGAAATAAGTCATAAAGATTTATATACTGATTCGGATTTAACTTTTGCCTCTTTCACGTAGTAGCTTTCAGACTTTGAAATTAAGTCAGCTAACATCTCTGTGATCTGGAGAAGGAAATTATAACCCACTGCAGTACTCTTGCCTGGAAAATCCCATGGACAGAGGAGCCTGGTAGGCTACAGTCCATGGGGTCGCAAAGAGTCGGACACGGCTGAGTCACTTTACTTCACTTCAACATCTTTGTGAAAATCATTTGTGAAAAGACACTAATAACAAAAATACTTTGATTAAATGAGAGATTTAAGTAGCTAGCACAATGCGTGATGCAGAATAGATGATCCAGAAGTGTTAATTCTATTCCAAATTTCATTTCCAAGTGACCCTAGAGAGAAAGTACTGGAAAGATGTTGACAATTAAGTAATGCTTAAAATTCTCCAAGCCAGGCTTCAGCAATACGTGAACCGAGAACTTCCGGATGTTCAAGCTGGTTTTAGACAAGGCAGAAGAACCAGAGATCAAATTGCCAACATCCGCTGGATCATGGAAAAAGCAAGAGAGTTCCAGAAAAACATCTATTTCTGCTTTATTGACTATGCCAAAGCCTTTGACTGTATGGATCACAATAAACTGTGGAAAATTCTGAAAGAGATGGGAATACCAGACCACCTGACCTGCCTCTTAAGAAATCTGTATGCAGGTCAGGAAGAACTGGACATGGAACAACAGACTGGTTCCAAATAGGAAAAGAGTACGTCAAGTCTGTATATTGTCACCCTGCTTATTTAACTTCTATGCAGAGTACATCATGAGAAACGCTGGGCTACAGGAAGCACAAGCTGGAATCAAGATTGCCGGGAGAAATATTAATCACCTCAGATATGCAGATGACACCACCCTTATGGCAGAAAGTGAAGAAGAATTAAAGAGCCTCTTGATGAAAGTGAAAGAGGAGAGTGAAAAAGTTGGCTTAAAGCTCAGCATGTAGAAAACAAAGATCATGGCATCCGGTCCGATCACTTCATGGCAGAGAGATGGGGACACAGTGGAAACGGTGGCTGACTGTTTTTTTGGGCTCCAGAATCACTGCAGATGGTGATTGCAGCCATGAAGTTACAAGACGCTTACTCCTTAGAAGGAAAGTTATGACCAACCTAGACAGCATATTAAAAAGCAGAGACATTACTTTGCCAACAAAGGTCTGTGTAGTCCAGGCTATGGTTTTTCCAGTGGTCATGTATAGATGTGAGAGTTGGCCTATAAAGAAAGCTGAGTGCTGAAGAATTGATGCTTTCAAACTGTGGTGTTGGAGAAGACTCTTGAGAGTGCCTTGGACTGCAAGGCGATCCAACCAGTCCATTCTAAAGGAGATCAGTCTTGGGTGTTCTTTGGAAGGACTGATGCTAAAGCTGTAACTCCAATACTTTGGCCACTTCATGCGAAGAGTTGACTCATTGGAAAAGACTCTGATGCTGGGAGGGATTGGGGGCAGGAGGAGAAGGGGACGACAGAGGATGAGATGGTTGGATGACATCATCGACTCGATGGGCATGGATTTGGGTAGACTCCTGGAGTTGGTGATGGACAGTGAGGCCTGGCGTGCTGCGATTCATGGGGTTGCAAAGAGTTGGACTGAGTGACTGAACTGAACTGATAAGCCTCTTAATTTATAGCTTCTCCTTCCGTTTCCCATCATCCTTTTTTCTTGTAACACACTTGCCCTGCAGATTGTCTCAGGCTTTATTTTGCTGTTTGCATCCCTGTGGTGTTTTTGACCATGTTCCTCTGTCTGTTTTTGTTTTGAAAGAATAGTTCCAAGGCACTGTAATATCTGCTTGTTACTCTGTATAATTTTAGCAGCCTTTGATCTTTCCCTAGGTCAAGAATCTTATTAGGGGTTTGTCAAATGGTGATATTCTGTCATTCTTCATTTCTCAGCTAGATCACTTTAGAAACAGAAACTTCCTCATTTTGATTATTGGACTGTTGAGTTACTCTTATGTTCAGTGTATATAAAAAACACAGTAAGTATGCAACTGTTCTCCTTTGTTTTTAGGATAATAAATTGATTCATAAGAATCTTTCAAAAGTGACTAATGAGATCTTTCTCCTTTCAAAGATCATCGTTCTCCTTTCAAGTATCATGAAGTCGTGGATTTTTACCGTATGCTATGTGTTTCCATCCATTGCAGTTAGTATTTTGTTGTGGCGCAGTCTGTTCTGTCTTTGGTAGTGAGCACCTCTTCAGGATCGCTCCTAAGTGTTTTCGATACTCCCCTAGTGGTTTCTGATAGCTTCCTTGCTTTCTGGTATGATCCAACCTCATTTCGTAAAATTCTGCCTCAGAACTTAAATCATCACTTTCCTTTGTGAGCGCTGGTTCCTTTTAGTTGGAAAGAATTTTCACCGCTTTTTACAGACTGCTATCTGGGTGCTATGCTTATTGATACTAGGTTAGTAATTTATAGGTCTCCCAAAGATGGAGCTAGGAAATACTTTTTTTAAAAAAGAAAGTTCAGCATGTGTTTATACTGATAACTTGTAATTAGATAATATTGGAGAGTTTTTATTTAATATTTTAGAATTTTTGTTTCTTCTCATACTGAAACCTTATGATATGCAGACATTACATAATTTCAGAATAATATCAGTATCATTATTGAACGCACTGTAAGGTTTCTTTGTATTTCTTACGTCCTTAGGATGTATTTCCCCAAAGATGTGCAGTCAGATTGCTGTGTTTTAGAGTTAAGCACTTCTCTGTTTGCTTTAACTCAATACGCTGTTTAGGTTTGTTTTTCATTTTGATTTTGAGGAACGACTTAAAAATTTTTTTGTTTAAATTTATTTTATAATCATGTTTAAAAACTTGATATCTGTGACAAGGTACATTCAGAGGAGTCTAGTTTCTGGACTATGTTTGTGCTTAGTCACTCGTTCATGTCTGACGCTTTGAGACCCAATGGCCTGTAGCCTGTTAGGCTCCTGTGTCCATGGGGATCCTCCAGGCAAGAATACTGGAGTGGGTAGTCATGCCCTCCTTCAGGGGATCTTCCCAACCCAGGGATCGAACTCAGGTCTCCTGAATTTCAGGCAAATTCTTTACCATCTGAGCCACCAGGGAAGGCCATGAATACTGGAGTGGATAGCCTATCCTTTCTCCAAGGGATCTTCCCGACCCAGGAATTGAACCAGAGTCTGCAGGTGGGTTCTTTCCCAGCTGAATCCTAACCTTATTCTTTCCTTCCCTTGGGGGTAGTTGTTTTTTTAAAGCTTTTTGTTTATCCTTCCATTAAAAGTTACAGTAATTGTAGAAAATGTCTGTATAATATCTGTGAATAGCTATATAATCTTTCACATTCTTTTAGTATAGTGTCATACTGTTTGTTTTCTCCACATTCTTTTTTTTACTGAACAATATATCCTGGCTATTTCATAGTAGCACTTATAGATAATATTCCTCAGAATTTTTTGTTAAATTGTGGCAAAATATACATGTTGCACTAGTGGTAAAGAAACCGCCTGACAGTGCAGGAGATGTGGGTTCAACCTTAGGGTTGGGGAGATCCCCTGGAGGAGGGCACGGCTTCCCAATCCAGTTTTCTTGCCTGGAGAATCCAGTGGACAGAGGAGTGTGACAGGCTACAATCCATAGTGTTGCAGAGTTGGACATGACTGAAGTGACTTAGCATGCATGTATGCGAAATACATATAACATAAAATTTACCATTTGAATCTTTTCTTGTTTGTTTTTTGGTATACCATGCAGTTTGTGGGATCTTAATTCCTCAACCAGGGATTCACTCCAGTCCCCAGCAGTGAAAGTTCAGAGTCCTAACCATGAGACCACCAAGGAATTCCCCCATTCCAGTCATTTTTAAGTGTGCAGTTCAGTGGCATTAAGTACAGTCTCCTTGGTATGTCATTACCACTATCCCTTACTTTTTCAGCTTCTGAAACTGAAACACTATACCTATTGAACAATAATTCCCTGTTCTCCCCTCCCCTCAACCTTTGGCAACCACCATTCTACTTTTTTTCTTTCTCTCTGAATTTGACAACTCCAGTACCTCATTTAAGTGAAATCATAAAATATTTGTCCTTTTATGATTGGCTTATTTCACTTTGTACAATGTCTTCAAGGTTCATCCATGTCATAACAAGTGTCAGAATTTCCTTCCTTTTTAAGACTGAATAATATTTCATTGTATATTTTTGCCCAACGTTTAGGTTAATCATTCATTCATGAGACACTTGAGTTCCTTCCACTTTTTGGCTATTATGAATATAGCTGCTATGAATACAAATGTATAAATATTTGTTCCAGTCTTTGCTTTAAAATTTTTTGGGTTATTCTCAGAAGAGAGATTTTAATTCTGTTTAATTTTTTGAGGAACCTCTGAACTGTTTTGTATAGCAGCTGCTCCATTTTACATTTTTGCTAGCGATGCACAAGGGTTCCAGTATCTCTATATCCTCACCAACACTAGTTATTTTCTGGGCTTTTGTTTTGGAATAATAGCCATTGTATTGGGTACGAAGTTGTCCTCATTTCTTAGTTCAGCTCCTACTGCAGGGCATTTGCTTTTGAAAGCAGAACTTGCTATTGAGGTCCTTATTCATCTTTGTAGGGCCAGCAGGTAACATAGTACCTAACACATAATAACTGCTAAATGAATGTTTGAGTGAGTTAATGAACTTCATAAACTGTGAATTCCGGAAGAGGTGGTGGTAGTCGTGGTTGGGGTTGTAGAGCTGTACCCAAGCACATGATCTCCTGGAATTGTAAGCAGCTGTGGGTTTGTTGGGAATGGTAGTCCTGACAGGAGTACCAGAGATACCACTTTCCTGTGAACACCAGTGTTTTACTTGGCCCCCCCCCCCCCGCCCTTTTTTTTTTTTGGAGCGGGGAAAGGTCAAAGTGACTTGAAGCTTTTGACAGTATGTGTTTACACTTGTAAGTAGTAAAGTAAAGTAAAGGAATAAGCAAACCAGCTTTCTTATCTTTAGATCTCTCATTCTCTTTCTGCCTAAATAATCTCATCTCCATCTTTGCCTGTCAGATTCTAATGGTTGTACTTGATGGATCCCTCCAGGCTTCTCTGTCCATGGGATTTCCCAGGCAAGAATACTGGAGTGGGTTTGCCATTTCCTCCTCCAGGGATTCTCCCTGACCCAGGGATTGAACCAGTGTCTCCTGCTTGGCAGGTGGATTCTTTACTACTGAGCCACCAGGGAAACCAAATTTGATACATTAATTAATAGGAAAAAAATAGGAAGAGATAGTAAAATAATATATATGGTATCATCCTGTTTTTGTTGAAGAAAAGAAGTGTATTCCTGTTCATGTAGAGTAAGTGATCTGGAAAGATTTTTGTCAAGACCAACAGTGATTGTTCTTGAATTAGCACAATTTATTGTGTTTTCTGTGTTTTTCATTTAATGTTTGTGTTTTCTGATTTTTTGGGAAGAAACACATTGTATTTTAAAAATAGTAAAATTAGTACAGAAACTTTTTTAAAAATCCCAGCTGTCCTTTTTTGTCTAGCTCCCAGATGCAGTGTCTAAGAGTATTTATTCCATATGTTTTTATCTGAATGACTGAAACTTAAGGAAGAATTGGGTAAATGCTATAATAGGCATATAGTTCTGAGAAGATTCAACGAGAAGGATCATGTGTGGAAAGGATCAGTTGCAGATGATGTTTGAATTGACCTTGAAAGACAGGGTTTTGTGTTGTTTTGTTTTTAAGAGCGTACTGTAATACCCCTTTTGTACCAGTGATTAACATTTTGTGGATAGGCATTTAAGGAAATGAAATTTCTTCGGTTGTATTTATTCTTTAAACTCATGGCTTCTATTTTTAGGATACATGCATTATCCAGCAGACTGACTTATTCTCTTCTATTTAGCTGAGTATTATTACGGTGGTTTTTCCTAAGCAAACAGCAGACTGGTGAAGTGGACTGAAGAGCCTATCGTGTGATAGGGAAACCAGCCAGGAATTAGGAAACTTCTAAATCGAAAAATGTAGAAAATACACAAGTAGTGGAGAATTAATTGCATTTAGTTATTTCTGACTTTAAGAAAAAATAAGCTTTTAGAATTTTAATTGATTTTGGTGCATTTTAGATCACTTTAAAAGAATGCCTTAAAATGCTTATTTTAAAGTATTAATTGTGATGAATTTGGTTTGTAAAGTTTTGAGTCAGAGTATAATTCACAACCATTCATGATCCTTGAAATGTTCAAAGTACTTCCTAAAGAAAAGTCAGATTTTATGGGCTGCTCCAGGAGCTCCCCTTTGACTTAAGATAAATATACTCCTGTGATAAAGTCATATTTCTGCAAACTAGCTCACTGAACTAATATTCAGTTCAGTTCGTTCACTCAGTCGTGTCCAACTCTTTGCGACTCCATGAATTGCAGCACGCCAGGCCTCCCTGTCCATCACCATCGCCCGGAGTTCACCCAGACCCACGTCCATCGAGTCCGTGATGCCATCCAGCCGTCTCATCCTGGGTCGTCCCCTTCTCCTCCTGCCCCCAATCTCTCCCAGCATCACAGTCTTTTCCAATGAGTCAACTCTTCTCATGAGGTGTCCAAAGTACTGGAGCTTCAGCTTTAGCATCATTCCTTCCAAAGAAATCCCAGGGTTGATCTCCTTCAGAATGGACTGGTAGGATCTCCTTGCAGTCCAAGGGACCCTCAAGAATCTTCTCCAACACCACAGTTCAAATGCATCAATTCTTCGGTGCTCAGCCCTAATATGCTGTCATAAAAGATTAACAAAATAAATTTGTAAAAGAAAAGCAAATCTATGGGACTAAAGGTATTTTACAAATGTAGAATTATATATATATATATATATATATATATATATATATAAAAAGTAATTCTTAAAGTTTTAGACCTTTTCTCTTGAGAATTTTATTCTTACAAAAAAGTTTTTAAAGGTCTTATTTTATATCACTTAAAATTATTCTAAAAAGTTTTTAAAAATAATTTCTTACCCTAATTTGGATCTGAAATAGAATGAATACCATTTTTGAATTTTCAAGGCCATTCCACATTTGGTTTCACATTTAGTAAATTTAGTCGTAATATTCCCAAACCCAGTAGGATACAGTTTCTATGGTTATCAGACCCTTTGTAGAGTGACAGAGATTGGAATTCTGATTCTCATGAGTCAAATTTTGGCCTTTGACTCTGTTCTCCTTTCACACTCCTTGGTAAGCTTGGGCTGTTGCTATGCTTGAAGGCTTGTCAGCTAGCAGGTTCCTATGGTAACAGGAATGGAAATTTCAAAGAACGAGAATAGGAGCACAAAGGCTTGGTTGATTTGAATTTTACAAAAAATAGAAGGTTCCCTGTCTTGCACTTTTGTTGAAGAAACCAGAAATTTGATTTTAGAAAGTTATTTTTCAGTCTGTAAACTTCATATACCCTGGTCTTAATTTAGTGAATAAAAGTACTGCTGCTTAGGGGAGCACTCAGTAAGAATCTTGTAAAAATTTGATCAGCTAAAGATTCTTTTTTCCTCCTTTATAGAGCTTTGATAGTCTGCGTTCCTTCTGTATATTCTCAACCTGGCAGTATGCTGGCTAACATTTAATTTTTACTTTGATGAAGTTAAACATTGTTAAGAGTTATCATCAGGGCAGTTTGCTTATTTGAAAAATATTAATGTTTTTTGTTTTTACATAATTCTGTTGAGGTATGATTTGTATACAGTTAACTGCACCCATTTAACAGTGTTCAGCTTGAGTTTTGACAGAAGTATATATCTGTGAAACTATCATCACTATCAAGATATCATACATTTCCATCACCTCAGAAGCTCCCTAGGGATCTTCCCTGTGGCTCAGACACTAAAGAATCTGCCTGCAATGCAGGAGACCCAGGTTGGATTCCTGGATTGGGAAGATCCTCTGGAGAAGGGAATGGCAATCCACTCCAGTATTATTGCGTGGAGAATCCCATGGACAGAGGAGCCTGGTGGGTCATAGACCGCGGGGTCGCAAAGAGTCTGACACAACTGAGCAACTAACAGCGGCTGCTGCTAGGTCGCTTCCGTCGTGTCCGACTCTGTGCAACCCCATAGGCGGCAGCCCACCAGGCTCCCCTGTCCCTGGGATTCTCCAGTTGACTAACACTACTGCACTCCAGAAGCTTCCCTGTGCCCATTGTAGTCCACCCCTCTGAGTTGACTCCCTGTGGAAGCAACCACTGATCTTTCTGTCACTGTGGATTCAGTTCAGTTCACTCACTCAGTCGTGTCTGACTCTCTGCGACCCCATGAATCGCAGCACACCAAGCCTCCCTGTTCATCACCATCTCCCGGAGTTTACTCAGACTCATGTCCGTCGAGTCCGTGATGCCATCCAACCATCTCATCCTCTGTCGTCCCTTTCTCCTCCTGCCCCCAATCCCTCCCAGCATCAGAGTTTTTTCCAATGAGTCAACTCTTCTCATGAGGTGGCCAAAGTACTGGAGTTTCAGCTTTAGCATCATTCCCTCCAAAGAAATCCCAGGGTTGGTCTCCTTCAGAATGGACTTGTTGGATCTCCTTGCAGTCCAAGGGACTCTCAAGAATCTTCTCCAACACCACAGTTCAAAAGCATCAATTCTTCAGCGTTCAGCCTTCTTCACAGTCCAACTCTCACATCCATACATGACCACTGGAAAAACAGCCTTGACTAGACGGACCTTAGTCGGCAAAGTAATGCCTCTGCTTTTGAATATACTATCTAGGTTGGTCATAACTTTCCTTCCAAGGAGTAAGCGTCTTTAATTTCATGGCTGCGGTCACCATCTGCAGTGATTTTGGAGCCCCCCAAAATAAAGTCTGACACTGTTTCCACTCTTTCCCCATCTATTTCCCATGAAGTGATGGGACCGGATGCCATGATCTTTGTTTTCTGAATGTTGAGCTTTAGGCCAACTTTTTCGCTCTTCTCTTTCACTTTCATCAAGAGGCTTTTTAGCTCCTCTTCACTTTCTGCCATAAGGGTGGTGTCATCTGCATATCTGAGGTGATTGATATTTCTCCTGGCAATCTTGATTCCAGCTTGTGTTTCTTCCAGTCCAGCATTTCTCATGATGTACTCTGCATAGAAGTTAAATAAGCAGGGTGGCAATATTCAGCCTTGACGTACTCCTTTTCCTATTTGGAACCAGTCTGTTGTTCCATGTCCAGTTCTAACTGTTGCTTCCTGACCTGCATACAGATTTCTCAAGAGGCAGGTCAGGTGGTCTGGTATTCCCATCTCTTTCAGAATTTTCCACAGTTTATTGTGATCCACACAGTCAAAGGCTTTGGCATAGTCAATAAAGCAGAAATAGATGTTTTTCTGGAACACTCTTGCTTTTCCCATGATCCAGTGGATGTTGGCAATTTGATCTCTGGTCCCTCTGCCTTTTCTAAAACCAGCTTGAACATCAGGGAGTTCACGGTTCACGTATTGCTGAAGCCTGGCTTGGAGAATTTTGAGCATTACTTTACTAGCATGTGAGATGAATGCAGTTGTGCGGTAGTTTGAACATTCTTTGGCATTGCCTTTCTTTGGAATTGGAATGAAAACTGACCTTTTCCAGTCCTGTGGCCACTGCTGAGTTTTCCAAATTTGCTGGCATATTGAGTGCAGCACTTTCACAGCATCATCTTTCGGAATTTGAAACAGCTCAATTGGAATTCCATCACCTCCACTAGCTTTGTTCGTAGTGATGCTTTCTAAGGCCCACTTGACTTCACATTCCAAGATGTCTGGCTCTAGATTAGTGATCATATCATCATGACTATCTGGGTCATGAAAATCTTTTTTGTACAGTTCTTCTGTGTATTCTTGCCACCTCTTCTTAATATCTTCTGCTTCTGTTAGGTCCATACAATTTCTGTCCTTTATCGAGCCCATCTTTGCATGAAATGTTCCCTTGGTATCTCTAATTTTCTTGAAGAGATCTTTAGTCTTTCCCTATCTGTTGTTTTCCTCTATTTCTTTGCATTGATCGCTGAGGAAGGCTTTCTTATCTCTTCTTGCTATTCTTTGGAACTCTGCATTCAGATGCGTATATCTTTCTTTTTCTCCTTTGCTTTTCGCCTCTCTTCTCTTCACAGCTATTTCTAAGGCCTCCCCAGACACCTAGAGTTTTATATGAATGTACATATAGTATCTACTTTTTTATGTCTGCTTTCTTTCACCCAGAATTGTGATTTCGAGTTTAATGCATGTTTTATTTTGCTTTTTAAAAACACCATTACAGTTGACAATTGACTTTTCACTTGATAGTTGAGCACAGGGAATTGAGCAGGGTTCCTGGTGCCCATCAGATAAGCCTTCTGCAGCTTTATTAATTTGTAACTCTTTCCTAATCTTTTTAAGCTGTCATTTACTAGGTGCTGTCTCCTATTTCATATATTCTTATTTGTATATGTTGTTGTTGTTCAGTCGCTAAGTTGTGTCCGACTCTTTGCAACCCCATGGACTGCAGCATGCCAGGCTTCCCTGTCCTTCACCATCTCCCAGAATTTGCTCAAACTCATCTCCATTGAGTCTGTGATGCCATCCAATCATCTCATCCTCTGTCATCTCCTTCTCCTCCTGCCCTCAGTCTTTCCCAGCATCGGGGTCTTTGCTAGTGTGTCGGCTCTTCACATCAGGTGGCCAAAGTATTGGAGCTTCAGCTTCAGCATCAGTCCTAGCAGTGAATATTCAGGGCTAATTCCCTCTAGGATTGACTGGACTGGTTTGATCTCCTTAATACATCTATATATATTAACACCATTTTATAGAGGAAAAGCTGAAATTCAGAGAGGTTACAGAGAACAAACTGGTTAATAAGCTCAAGGGCTCTGGATAAGAATGCCAAGGTTTAACTCTTGGGACTGTCTTTGTAGCTATGTGATCTTCAGTGAGCTACTTAACTTTCTGTGTCTTCTTTTCTTCACATTTATTATAAAATGGTATGACTAATGATAGTACCTGCCTTAGGGGATTGTTGAGAAGATTAAGTTAGGTGTGTGAAGCCCTTACAGCACTGCCCAGCCGGTAGTGAGTGTCCATCAATGCTAGCTGAGACACAGCACAAGATACTTGCAGCTAGTGAGTGACAGAGCATACACTTAAAGCCTTATACTCAGTGCAAGCAGCACAAAATGGTGCTTCAAGTCAGTTTTATAATTCATGATGGGGCTCACAAATGGAGGTTTTACTAATGTGGTAACATATCAATATCAGATTAGTTGAGGACGAAGCAAGTTTGAGACTTCCTTAAGGCATACATATGCTTGTATGTATGATGTCTATACATACCTCATCAGCATGTGAATATGATACATTTTTAAGCTTTGAATTGTTTTTTCTTGGTGGCACTGGGTCTTTGTTGCTGTGCAGCGTCTGTCTCTAGTTGTAGTGTAAGAGCTTCTCGGTTGCAGTGGCTTCTCTTGTTTCAGGGCACAGGCTCGAAAGTGCGTAGGCTTCAGTAGTCGTGGAGCGTGGGCTTAATAGTTGCAACTTGCAGGCTCCAGAGCTCAGGCTCATTAGTTGTGGTCTTCTGGCTCAGTTTCCCTGTGGCATGTGGGATCTTCCCAGACCAGGGATTGAACTGGTGTCCCTTGCATTATAAGGTGGATTCTTAACCACTGGACCACCAGGGAATCCCTAAGCTTTAAAATCCCTAAGCTTCTCCTTAAGGGAGAAGGCAATGGCAACCCACTCCAGTACTCTTGCCTGGAACACCCCATGGATGGAGGAGCCTGGTAGGCTGCAGGCCATGGGGTGGCTAAGAGTCAGACACGACTGAGTGGCTTCACTTTCACTTTTCACTTTCATGCATTGGAGAAGGAAATGGCAACCCACTCCAGTGTTCTTGCCTGGAGAATCCCAGGGACGGGGGAGTCTGGTGGGCTGCCATCTATGGGGTCACACAGGGTTGGACACAACTGAAGCAGCTTAGCAGCAGCAGCAGCAGCAGCACAGGAAAGTAAAGTAGTGTAGAAATTCTATATACTGTAGCTAGTTTCACTGGGGGCGGGGGCGGGAGCAGGGGCACGGTGCCTTGCTATCTTATGTAGCCATTAGCATCAAAACTGGGACCTTGGACTTCCCTAGTGGTCAAGTGGTTAAGAATCCTCCTGCCAGTACAGGGGACACCAGTTTGATTCCTGATCCAGGAAGATCCCCCATGCTTCGGGACAGCTAAGCCCATGTACCGCAACTACTGAAGGCTCTATGCCCTAGAGTCTGTGTTCTGCAACAAGAGAAGCCGCTGCAATGAGAAGCCCGCACACTGCAACTAGAGAGTAGCCCCCACTCACTGCGCTACAGAAAGGCTGCACTCAGCAGTGAAGACCCAGCACAGCCAGATGAATAAATAAAAATTAAAGGCTCAGGTGATCTAAAAAAAAAAAAACGAAGGTTACCATAGGTATACTCTTTAGCCCTTTATCATATTTCACCCGTTTTTACATGTACTCATTTTTGTGTCTGGATATGCACATGTACATGCATTTTTATTGTCTTTGCATTTTTATCACATGTATAAGTTCATGTAGCCATCACTTTGGTTAAGATACTGTGGAAATTCCCTGGCAGTCCAGTGGTTAGGATTCTGTGCTTCCACTGCAGGGGGCATGAGTTCAGATCCCTGGTTGGGGAACTGAGATCCCACAAGACCCGCAGCATGGCAAAAAGAAAACAAAACACCAAAACGATACAGAACTGTTTTTATCACCATATCTTTCTTGTGCTTCCTTTCTCCCTACCACCCTTTCCTATTCCCAGGCAACCACTAATTTGTTCTCTGTCCCTATAATTTTGTCGAGAATGTTATATAAATAGCTTCATGCAGTGTATAATCTTTTGAGACTGACTTTTTTCCAAGTTGCTTCATGTACCAGCAGTGACTGTTTTTAATTGCTGAGTAGTATGCCATGATAGAGATGTTCTGCAGTTTGTTTAGACACCCACTGAAGGAGACTGAGTTGTTTCCGGCTTTTGCTATTATAAATAAAGCTGCTCTGAACATTCATGTACAGGTTTTTGTGCAGACATAAATTTTCCTTTCGTGTAAATAAATGCCCAGGAGTGTGATTGCTGGGTCACATGATAAGCATGTATTTGAATTTTTAAGACACTACTCAACTATTTTCCATAGAAATTCTACCATTTTACATTCTACCGGCAGTGTACGAGAGACGTATGTTCTCAGCATTCTTACCACCATTTGGTATTTTCACTATTTTTTATTCAGCTTTTCTCAGATGATGTGATATCTTACATGATTTCAATTTGCATTTCCCTTATGACTAATAATATTGAACATCTTTTCATGTGCCATTCATACATCTTCTTTGATAAAATGTCTGTTCATGTCTATTGTTCATTTTCAGTTGAATTGTTTTTTACTTTTGAGCTTTGAGAGTTCTTTATGTATTCTAGATACAAATCCTTTGTTGGAAATGTAGTTTGTAAATAGTTTATTCTAGTCTATAGCTTGTTTGTTCATCCTTTTAACAAAGTCTAGGAGAATAGAAGTCTTAAATTTTAACAAAGTCCAGTTTACCAAGTTTTTTTCCTTTTAGGGACTGCATTTTTGGTGTCATTTATAAGAATTCTTCAGTGGGACTGCAAATTCTCTGAAGTTTTATAGCTTTATGTCTCACATTTAAATCTATGATCAATTTTGAGTTAATTTGTATAAAGTGAGTTTCATTTCTTTGCCTGTGAATATCCACTAGCTTCAGTGCCATTTGTTGGAAAGGCTATCTGTCTTTCCACCATTGAACTGCTTTTGCTTCTTCCTCAAAAATCAGTTATCTGTCCTTGTATAGGTTTATATTTGGGTTCTCTATTCTTTCTTGTTGATCTTTGTGCCTGTTTCACCACCAATCCACAGTGTCTTGAATTTTGGAGTGCCGAAGAATTGATGCCTTTGAACTGTGGTTTTGGAGAAGATTCTTGAGAGTCCCTTGGACTGCAAGGAGATCCAGCCAGTCCATTTTAAAGGAGATCAACCCTGGGTGTTCTTTGGAAGGACTGATGCTAAAGCTGTAACTCCAATACTTTGGCCACTTCGAGCGAAGATTTGACTCATTGGAAAAGACTCTGATGCTGGGAGGGATTGGGGGCAGGAGGAGAAGGGGATGCCAGAGGATGAGACGGCTGGATGGCACCACCGACTCGATGGACGTGAGTTTGAGTGAACTCCGGGAGTTGCTGATGGACAGGGAGGCCTGGCGTGCGGCAATTCATGGGGTCGCCAAGAGTCGGACACAACTGAGCAACTGAAGTGAAGTGAACTGAACTGATACAGTAAGTCTTAAAATTGGATAGTAAGATTTTCCCCAGTTATTTTTCAAAATTGTTTCATTTATTCTACTTTTTTTCCATATTAAATCTAGACTAAGCTTGTCTTTAACTACTAAAAGTGTTACTGAATTTTGACAGAAATGTTATTAAATCTAGAGGTCAGATGTTGAATCTCCAATCCATAAACAGTGCTGTTATGGATTGACTTGAGTCCCCCCGAAAAGTGAAAGTGTTAGCCGCTTGGTCGTGTCTGACTCTCTGTGACCCCATGGACTGGAGCCCGTCAGGCTCCTCTGTCCATGGAATTCTCTCCAGGGAAGAATGCTGGCGTGGGTAGCCATTCCCTTGTCCAGGGGATCTTCACGATCAGGGATTGCACCTGGGTCTCCAGGCATATACTTTACTGTCTGCACCATCAGGGGAGTCCTTGAGCCCCCCTAATAAGCCCTCACCTCCAGTACCTCAGAATGTGACCTTGTTTGAAAATAGGGTCATTCTAAATGTTATTAGTTAAGATAGTTTTATACTGAAGTAGTGTTCCAGGATGACAGGTGTCCTTGTAAAAGGTAATTTTGGACACAGGTACACGTAGAGGGAAGATACGTGTAGAAGCATGGAGAGAATGCTGTGTGAAGGTTAGGTTTGTGCTGCCACAAGGCAAGGAGCTACTAGAAACTGAGAAAGATACCTGGAACATATCTTGCCCTATCACCTTTAGCGGGTGTATCCTCTGTAGCACCTTGATCTCAGACTTCTAGCTTCCAGAAATGTGACACAATCAATTTCTGTTGGTTAAGCCACTCAGTTTGAGGGACTTTGTTACAACAGCCCTAGCAAACTAATAAAACATATATCTGTTCATTTATCTATATCTTCCTTAATGACATCAGCGTTTTATAGTTTTCAGCACAGAAGACATATATGTTTTGTGAAGTATATACCCAGGTGTTTCTTTGTTAAAAAATAAATGTATTGTTTTAATTTTGTTTCTACATGTTCATGATATATAAAAACACAATTGTGTACAGAAATTAAATTTTTAGGTATGTTTTTCTCCTATTCTGCAACCTTGTTGAACGTACTCATTCTAGGACTACTGAATTTTATTAGTTTGTTGTTGTTGTTATTAATTTAAAAATGTTTTTCTGAGATTCCTTGGGATGTTCTATGTAGACAGTAATGTCACATGCAAACAGAGATAGGTTTCTTTTTCCAGTCTCTACACTTTTTATTTCCTTTTCTTGTTTTGTGCTGATGGGACCTCTAGTACTCTGCTGAATATGAGTGGTGGGACTAGGCATTCTTCCCTTGTTTCCAACATTGAAGATAGAAATCCAGTGTTTGACCACAAAGTATGATGTTTACTATAGGGTGTTTTAATATATACTTTATCAGGTTGAAGAAGTTACTTTCCATAGTTTGCTGAAAACTTTTAACATCATGAATGCTGTTTCTGCATCATTTGGTATGATCATGTGATTTTCCTCTTCGTTATGTTAGCCTGTTGATTTGGTGGATTACACTGATGTTAGAATGCTGAACCAGCTTTGGATTTCTGGAACAAATCCTACTAAGTTGTGGTGTTGTGTAATACTTTTAATATATTTTTGGACTTGATTTCCTACTATTTTATGAAGGATTTTTGCATTTTTTAAGGGGGTGGTATTAGTCTATAGTTTTCATCTTTTGTATTATCTTTGTTGGGCTTCCTTGGCGACTCAGACAGTAAAGAATCTGGCTGCAATGCAGGAGACACAGGTTCCATCCCTGGGTCAGGAAGATCCCCTGGAGAAGGGAATGGCACCCCACTCCAGTATTCTTGTCTGGAGCTTTCCATGGACAGAGGAGACTGTTGGGCTACAGTCCACGAGATCACAGAGAGTCAGATATGACTGAGTGACTAACACACTTTTGTTTTGCTTTAATATTAAAGAGTTCTTCTGTGTATTCTTGCCGCCTCTTCTTAATATCCTCTGCTTCTGTTCGGTCCATACCATTTCTGCCCTTTATTTATCCCATCTTTGCATGAAATGTTCCCTTGCTATCTCTAACTTTCTTGAAGAGATCTCTAGTCTTTCCCATTCTATTGTTTTCCTCTATTTCTTTGTACTGATCACTGAGGACGGCTTTCCTATCTCTCCTTGCTATGCTTTGGAATAGCAAGATTGTTTGGCTCCAGAAAGACAGAAATGGTATGGTCCTAACAGCAGCAGAAGATATTAAGAAGAGGTGGTGAGAATACACAGAAGAACTGTACAAAAAAGATCTTCACGACCCAGATAATCACGATGGTATGGTCACTCACATAGAGCCAGACATCCTGGAGTGCAAAGTCAAGTGGGCCTTAGGAAGCATCACTACGAACAAAGCTAGTGGAGGTGATGGAATCCCACTTGAGCTATTTCACATCCTAAAAGACAATGCTGTGAAAGTGCTGCACTCCATATGACAGCAAATTTGGAAAACTCAGCAGTGGCCACAGAACTGGAAAAGGTCAGTTTTCATTCCAATCCCAAAGAAAGGCGATGCCAAAGAACGCTCAAACTACTGCACAGTTGCACTCATCTCACAGGCTAGTAAAGTAATGCTCAAAATTCTCCAAGCCAGGCTTCAATAGTATGTGAACCATGAACTTCCAGATGTTCAAGCTGGTTTTAGAAAAGGCAGAGGAAGCAGAGATCAAATTGCCAGCATCCGTTGGATCATCAAAAAAGCAAGAGAGTTCCAGAAAAAAACATCTATTTCTGCTTTATTGACTATGCCAAAGCCTTTGACTATGTGAATCACAACTGAAAGAGATGGGAATACCAGATCACCTGACCTGCCTCTTGAGAAATCCGTATGCAGGTCAGGAAGCAACAGTTAGAACTGGACATGGAACAACAGACTGGTTCCAAATAGGAAAAGGAGTACATCAAGGCTGTATATTGTCAGCCTGCTTATTGAACTTCTATGCAGAGTACATCATGAGAAACGCTGGGCTGGAGGAAGCACAAGCTGGAATCAAGATTGCTGGGAGAAATATTAATAACCTCAGATATGCAGATGACACCATCCTTATGGCAGAAAGTGAAGAAGAATTAAAGAGCCTCCTGATGAAAGTGAAACAGGAGAGTGAAAAAGTTGGCTTGAGGCTCAACATTCAGAAAAGAAGATCATTTTCTTATTCAGATCATTTCAACATTCAGAAAATAAACTAAGATCATGACATCTGGTCCCATCACTTTATGGAAAATAAATGGGGAAACAGTGACAGACTTTATATTTTGGGGCTCCCAAGTCACTGCAGATGGTGACTGCAGCCATGAAATTAAAAGACACATACTCCTTGGAAGAAAAGTTATGACCAACATAGACAGCATATTAAAAAGCAGAGACATTACTTGCCAACAAAGGTCCGTCTAGTCAAAGCTATGGTTTTTCCAGTAGTCATGTATGGATGTGAGAGTTGAACTGGAAAGAAAACTGAGTGCCGAAGAATTGATGCTTTTGAACTGTGGTGTTGGAGAAGACTCGAGAATCCCTTGGACAGCAAGGAGATCCAACCAGTCCATCCTAAAGGAAATCAGTCCTGAATATTCACTGGAAGGACTGATGTTGAAGCTGAAACTCCAATACTTTGGCCAGCTGATGCAAAGAGCTGACTCATTTGAAAAGACTGATACTGGGACAGATTAAAGGCAGGAGGAGAAGGGGACGACAGAGGATGAGATGGTTGGATGGCATCAACAACTCAATGGACATGAGTTTGAGGAAACTCTGGGAGTTGCTAATGGACAGGGATACTGGCTTGCTGCAATCCACGGGGTCTCAAAGAGTTGGACTCTACTGAGCGACTAAACTGAACTGAATATTAAGTAATCCGGACTTCATAGAATTTGTTTGGATTAGTTCTCTGCTGTTTTCTGGAAGAGATTGTGTAGAATTGGTATTCTTTTAAAATTGTTAGATTTTACCAATGAAAACATCAGGCCTGAATATCTTTTTTCAGGAGATTTTAAACTATAAATTCAATTTGTTGAATAGTTATAGGACTGTTCAGATTATCAGTTTCATCTTGGGTGAGTTTTGGCAGTCTGACTTCTGAGGAATTGGTCTACTTCATCTGAATTGTCTGGTGTATATGCATAGAGTTGTTTGTAATATTACTTAGGTATTTTTAACATTTTTATTGGAAAGTAAAAGTTAGTGTTGGCTGTTCTGGGTTTTCATTGCTGCATGCAGTCTTTGCCTAGTTGCAGAGCGTGAGGGCTACTGTTTGTTTTAGGCTTTTCATTGTGGTGGCCTCTCTTGTTGCAGAGCCTGGGCTGTAGAGTGTGTGGGCTTCAGTAGTTGTGGCACACGGGCATGTCATTGTGAAGCATGAGGGAATTTCCTGGACCAGGAATCGAACCTGTGTCCCCTGCATTGGCAGGCGGATTCTTAACCACTGGGCCGCTAGGGAAGTCCTTCCTTCTTATATTTTTAATGTTGGTACAGTCTCTAGTGACATCCTCTTTTTCCTTCTTGATATTGGTTAATGCCAGGGTCCAGCCCCGGTGGATCCAGGGAATTCAACGCGAGGACGGTGTTGGCGAGGAAAACTTATGTATTTAGAGATATAAGATTAGATTAGAAAGAAATAGTCTAGTAGGAAAATTTAGGCGGAGGAAAGGAGGCTGAATAACTTGGCTTATGGGGAAAACCAATAAAACTCCAGACAAGGAACTTGTACCATCCATGTCAGGCCACCAGCGACCGTTTGAATATCGGACAGTGCCCCACCTTGGGCTCTCTCTCTTATGGATCTTAGAAGACAAATAAGTAGACGTGGTGAGCCTCCCTGCTCCAGATGGGAATTCAGCCGGTAAGAGAAAAGAATGACATGGGGAAGCCCAGCATCGGTGCAAGACTCCAAAAACTATTTTTCAAAATCAGCTTATATACCCCAAGTTGTACATAAAGTAATAGAGTTATGCAGGGGCAGCAGTCCTGACCCTCATTGAGACAAGGCTTTCTTTTTGCATACCCTCCCGTATACAAAAGGTCTCAGGTGGTTTACATTATCTTCTGGCCAAGAGGCTTGTTAACATTTTTATGGCTCTCTTCCTGGATAATTGTCTATCAACCAGAAAACTCCTTTTCCCTAGAAGTGTTTTTTCTTTACTCTGCATCACCCTCAAAGTACTAAATAAAGTTACATTCCTGTAGAAGAAAGGTGCAGTGGGTTATAACAAAGAAAGTACTTGACTCAAAGATCTAATGTTGCTAATACCAGCCCTGCTGCCTGTTTTTCTATATACCAACTATATCTAAAAATAGAGGATATGAAAATTTGGCAGCAAGTATTGGCTCAACAAATGAAACCTTTTATCAATCCTATTCTAATGATTTTGACTCCTCGGAAGCCCCTACATTCCTAGGATGCTTTAAGCTTCCTGTGCCTCCCGCAGTCAGGAGGCCTCAAACAATCACATGCGCAGCTGTAGGAGTCCTGCAGGCAGGCTAAAAAGCCATCAGAGGGGTTTTTGGATTGAAACACTCGTATTATGCCCAGGAGATTTATTATCTAAAAGCTCTAATTTTTTCCAGAAAAAGGTGGTGGGGGGACAGTCCCCTGTTAATGACAGAAGAGTAACACAGTAAAGCAGGCAGATTCTGGTCTTGGCGAGTGGATGCTCAGGAATTTCCAGGGGAAATCCCTGAGGCCGATCACGCCCTTGCGTTTTGTCAGGCTTCCTTCCGCATGACCTTGTCATGGGTGGGATTCCTCATGCTGGCTCCTGGCAGGTTAAGTTGTGTTTCTCTGTCGTTTTAAATCATTCGTACTAGAACGTTATCAATTGTACTAAAGTTTTCAAAGAACCAGCTCTTGGGTTGCGTGATTTTTTAAAAAAATTGATTTTCTGATTTCAGTGTCATGGACTTCTCTTCTCTTCTTTATTATTTCCTTTCCTTTGCTTGTTTTGGCTTTATTTTGCTCTTTGTGGTTATTATGAATAACACTACTCTGTTACGAACATTCCTATGCACATTTTTGCTTCAGTTCAGGTCAGTCGCTCAGCCATGTCTGACTCTCTGAGACACCATGGACTGTAGCATGCCAGGCCTCCCTGTCCATCACCAACTCCCAGAGCTTGCTCAAACTCCTGTCCATTGAGTCAGTGATGCCATCCAACCATCTCATCGTCTGTCGTCCCCTTCTCCCCCCGCCTTCAATCTTTCCCAGCATCAAGGTCTTTCCCAATGAGTCAGTTCTTCCCATTGTTATGCCCAGAGTCCCAGTCCCCAAAACTGAGAGAATAAGATGTCCACAGCAATGCAAAAGCATAAAGGGGTTTTATTGCCAGCTCAAGCCAGGGCTCCCGTCTCATCCAGCGCAGTGGAGTCTTGATGAGAGCCCCGAGCCCAGATTTACAGGAGTATTTATAAGTTAAGAACAAAGACAGGGAGTTGGCAAGGGTTGATTGGCTGCAGGGGTTTCCTGGTATTTACTGATTGGCCAGTCATCATCCTGCTGATTGGCCAGAGTTATCATCTCTGATTGGCCAGAGTTACCATCTCTCTGATTGGCCAGAGTTACCATCCCCGGAAGCCCCAGAAGCATGACTCAGGGATTATTTTTGGCCTAGTGCACCTCTCTGAGCCTGTCATGGCTCTGGTGAGGTTGTAACATTCCCCCCTGTCTTTAGATCATATAGAGGAATCTTCCTCTTTGTTTTGGGGTACAGTTTGATATTGCTGTCTAAGCACAAATAGTTGAACTGTATTAATATGCTCTTTTATAAACGTAATGAGCCAGGTGTTTGTTTTTGGGCCTAATAGTCGTACATTATCTTTTCAGGGTGGTACAGGATTTTGGGCATTACAGTCACTATTATACAGAACTCTTTTTTGATTAAAAACTGATGCATGTAAACATGGAGTTAGCCCAATGTGTGAACAAACCCACCATCTTTTGTCTCAGACACAATCTAATTTGTCTTATTTAGTCTTGTAATATTGGCCACCTAGGCACATAGTGGGGCTTCTTACTTTTAAAGATAGAGCATATGGGAGGGGGCTTCTCATACATAACTTTGAAAGGGGTTAAGTCCAGCTTGTAGGGGGTATTACATGCATGGAAGAGGGCGAAGGGAAGGAGAGTCACCCAGTCCCTGCCAGTCTCTACTGCCAATTTTGCCAAAGTTTTTTTAGAGTCTGATTTATCCTCTCAACCTGTCCTGAGCTCTGGGGATTGTATTTACAATGTAGCTTCCATTTGGTCCCCAGAGCTAGGGCCAGTCCCTGTACAATCTGACTCACAAAGGCAGGCCCGTTATCAGAGCCAATAGTCACTGGCAGCCCAAACCTAGGTACTATTTCTTTTAGGATCTTTTTAGCTACTATCATTGCTGTTTCTCTCTTAGTAGGGAATGCTTTCACCCACCCAGAAAAAGTAGCCACCAAAACTAACAGATAACGGTACGCATACTTACCTGGTCTTACCTCTGTAAAATCTACCTCCCAGCGTTGCCCTGGCCTCTTTCCCCAGTACCTCATTCCTGTATGCTGTCCTTTTTCTGGCTTCATCATCTGGCACGCTTTGCAGGCCTGGACTATGTTTCGTACAGTCGCCTGTTGTCAGGGAAACTGCAAACGTGCTGTCTGTAAGAGGATTAGAGTCTTTTTTTCTCTAGATGGGTGGTCAGATGTAGGTGCGTACAGAGGTGTTGACCCAAGTTGGTGGGAAGCATCAAGTTGTCATCTTGGTCCTAATACCATCCGTCTTTGCCCTCCTGAGGACTGGCATTTTTTGAATCCAATTGAGATCAGAAGAGGAATACTTGGGGGTTGGGAGCAAGGTTCCCATACCTGGGGGTGGCAGCCCCACAGTTAGTATAGGGGCTGTGCAGTCCCTGTTAGCCGCCTCATGAGCCGCCATATCAGCGGCTCGGTTGCCTTGAGCCTTAATGTCTCTTCCCTTTTGATGTCCAGGGACATGTACTATTGACATTGTTTGAGGCTGTTGGACGGCTGTTAAGAGTCTGCGGATTTCAGGCAGGTTTTTAACTTTTTTTTCCTCGGCTGTCAAAAATCCCCGCTCTTTATATATTGGGCCCTGGATGTGTACGGTGCCGAATGCATACCGACTGTTGGTATAAATAGTGACTCTTTTCCTTTTGCCCTCTCCAGAGCCTGTATTAAGGCTATTCTGCTTTTTGGGCAGAGGTACCTGGGGGAAGGTCTTCAGCCCATATTATCTTTCCAGAGTCATCAACTATTGCAGCTCCAGCCTTTTTCTGTCCATCTTTTATAAAACTGCTTTCATCTGTAAACCATATAAGCTCACTGTTATTTAAAGGCACATCTGTTAGGTCTTTTCGTATTGCCATCGTCTTAGCCAATATCTCAATACAATCGTGGAGGGGGCTGTCTTCCTCCAGGTTGGGTAAGAGAGTGGCCGGGTTCAGGAAGCAGGGCATCTGGAAGTGTATCCGTGGGGTGTCCAGCAGCAAAGCCTGATAATGGGTCAAACGGGCATTAGAGATCCATTTACCCGGTGGCTGCTTCAGAATTCCTTTGATGGCATGGGGAGTGTAGACCAGGAGTTGCTGTCCATAAGTCAGCTTGTCAGCATCATGGACCAGGAGGGCAGTAGCGGCAATGATTCGGAGGCAAGGTGGCCACCCCACAGCCACTGGGTCCAGTCGTTTGGTTGGTAGGCCACTGGTCACCTCCAAGGCCCCCATTGCTGCGTCAAGACTCCTTTTCCCATTTCCCGTTTTTTATCTACTAACAGTTGGAAGGGCTTGGACGGGTCAGGGAGAGCAAGGGCTGGGGCTTCTAGCAGAGCCTGTCTGAGTTCTTGAAAAGCCCGTTTTATTGGCTCATCCAAGTCCAGTTTTTATTTATTTTTTATTTTTTTCATATAGTGGCTGGGCCTTTTCAGCAAATCCCAAGATCCATAGCCGGCAATACCCAATAGTCCCAAGGAATTTTTTCACTTGTTGAGGAGTTGCCGGCTCAGGGATCTGCAATATGGCCTCTTTTATGGCCTGCGTCAGCCATCTCTGTCTTTGTTTTATTTTATACCCTAGGTATATGACTTTTTGCTTAGCAATTTGGGCCTTTTTTGCACTAGCCTGGTACCCCAAGGTCCCCAAAGTTTGAAGGAGGTTGCCTGTTGCTTTTAGGCATGCTTCCTCAGTGGTTGCGGCTAGCATAAGATCATCAACATACTGCAATAGGACAATGTTGGGGTGATCAACCCGGTACTCATGGAGGTCTTTACCCAGAGCCTCACTGAATAGCGTTGGTGAATTTTTGAAGCCTTGCGGAAGTCGAGTCCAAGTTAGCTGTCTTGAGGTCTGGCTGCCTTTTTTTTTTTATCCATTTGAATGTGAAGATCTCTTGGCTCAAGGAGGCCAAGGGTAAACTGAAAAAGGCATCTTTTAAGTCCAGGACAGTATACCAGACATAGTCTGGCGGGAGGCCACTTAAAAGGGTGTATGGGTTATGGATGGTTGGATGTATATCATTTACCCATTTGTTGACTTCACGAAGATCTTGCACAGGCCTAAAGTCCATTCCCCCTGGCATTTTTTACAGGTAACAAAGGAGTATTCCATGGAGATTGGCACCGTTTAAGAATTTTTGCCTCCAGAAGCCATTGTATATGTGGTGCGATTCCTCGCCGGGTTTCTAGGCTCAAAGGGTATTGTTTTACCCGGATAGGGGTGGCGTCCGATTTAAGTTTGACAATGATGGGAGGGCTCTGCTTGGCTAGTCTTACCCCCGCAGTTTTTGCCTAGGGTAGAGGGTATTTTTGGACCCAAGGTTGTACATTGGGGTCAATGGCCATGAGCGGCTTTGGCTGATACAGTCTGTATTTGTCCCTCAATGCCAGAGACAAAACTTGTATGGGATGTCCGGTCCCATCTAGAACCGATCTCTCTCCGTGGTCAAAGTGAATTTGGGCATTGACTTTAAATAGTAAGTCTCTTTCCAACAAGGGTGCTGGGCATTTTGGTATCACAAGAAAAGAGTGGGTCACCTGCTGGGCTCCCAAGTTCACCTGACGTTTAGTAGTCCATCTATATCGTTTAATCCCGGTGGCCCCTTGTACCCAGCTGGTCTTTTTAGACATCGGTCTGTCTTTTCGACTAAGGACCGAGTATTGAGCTCTCGTGTCCACCATGAAGCCAACCAGTTTCCCCTCCACATGTATAGTTATCCAGGACTCGGGGAGGGGTGCCGGGCCCTGAATTTTTTTTTTTCTCTCGCCTAACACGTTCCTCCCTTTCCTCTGGAGTCTCTCTATGATTAAAAACCCTCTCTGTTGCCCTCACCAGGTCTTGCAGGGATTGCTCTCCCAACCTCTCTATTTTTGTAGTTTTTTCCTGATATCTGGGGCTGCCTGATTCACAAATGCTAGCATGATGGCTGCGTGCGACTCATCGGCTTGTGGGTCCATGGGGGTGTTCTGCCTAAAAGCTTTCATTAATCTCTCAAGGAAAGCTGCTGGGCTCTCATTTGGGTCTTGTCTAACCAGATTTACTTTAGCCAAATTTGTTGGCCTCCAGGCGGCTGCTCGGAAGCCGGCCATGAGAGTCTGGCAGTACACTCGGAGACGCTCCCTACCTTTAGCGCACTCGAAGTCCCAGCAGGGCTGCGTCAGGGGAAATCCCTCATCAATCAGGTTAGGCTGCATAGTGGGTCTCCTATCTACCCCCGGCACATTCTTTTGTCCTTTTAACAAGATCCGTTTGCGTTCCTCTGTAGTAAAGAGCACTTGTAACAACTGTTGACAGTCATCCCAGGTGGGGTTATGAGTGAAAAGGATAGATTCTAAAAGGTCAATGAGGCCCTGAGGTTTTTCAGAGAATGAAGGGGTCTGAGTTTTCCAGATGTAAAGATCACTGGTGGAAAAGGGCCAGTACTGGTATGTCTGTTCTCCGTCTGCTCGGGCAGGCCCCGCCCGAACTGGAAATGCCTGGACTGTGGAGGAGGGGGCTTCTGGTTTGTTTTCTTCCACCATATTGGTGATGCCCCTGGTTTTTCCCCGAGTCCCTTGGGCGGGGCCTCCTTCCCGGGCTGGGGCCAAAGGCTCGGTGTCCCTTTGTATCCCTCCAGAAGAGACCTGAGGAACCTGTGGGGGCAGAAGTGGATCTGCATAGGGGGGCGGGGAGAGTTTGGTCTCCAGGTCAAGTAAATTGGGGAATAGTGAGGATTCCTAGAATACCGGTTTCACCTGGTTGCTGCGCTTTTTGTCTTCTTTCTCTTTGGGTGCTTCCACGACTAGTACCTGTGGATGTAATGAAGCTGAGGGCGGGGAAGAGGGAAGGGAAGTGAGGGGCTGAAAAACAAAAGGTTTTAGCCAGGCTGGGGGGTTTTCCACCAGGTCCTGCCAGACCAAAATGTATGGAGTTTGGTCTGGCTGGGTGCCCCAAAGCGTAGGGGGCGAGCACCTTCTCTCTGACTGCTCGAATAGTATGCAGGCTGAAGGTGCCTTCTTGTGGCCAGTTGACATCAAAAGCAGGCCACTCGGCAGAACAAAAAGTTACTAACTTGCTTTTCTTCACCAGCAATGATAGATTCTGTGCTCTAGACTTAAAATCAGAGAAGTGGTTAATCATAAGAGATAAAGGAGTAGAAGTTGTTTGTCCCATGATCACAGCAAAGTACACTGGGAGCCAACAGAGCACACAAAGAGCAACCCAGACACCACAAATAGACAAACAGATAACAAACACAAGGTGGCCACCGACAATGCACTCAATCTTACCTGCAGGATGTTCACAGAGCCAGCTGCCTCCCCGGCACAATACCGGGCCTTGGCCTTAGGCTGGATTTAATCCAGTAACCAGAGCCAGCCGCCTCCCTGGCACGATACCGGGCCTCCGCCTTATGCTGAACTCAATCCAAAACTAACACTGGTGTTCAGATATCTCTCCTCCTAGTGAGGAAACCCCTTCTACCGGGAGAATGTTATTCTTCCCAGTTAAAGGGATCCCGGACGAGCCCCCAAATGTTATGCCCAGAGTCCAAGTCCCCAAAACTGAGAGAATAAGACGTCCACAGCAATGCAAAAGCATAAAGGGGTTTTATTGCCAGCTCAAGCCAGGGCTCCCGTCTCATCCAGCACAGTGGAGTCTTGACGAGAGCCCCGAGCCCAGATTTACAGCAGTATTTATAAGTTAAGAACAAAGACAGGGAGTTGGCAAGGGTTGATTGGCTGCAGGGGTTTCCTGGTATTTACTGATTGGCCAGTCATCATCCCGCTAATTGGCCAGAGTTATCATCTCTCTGATTGGCCAGAGTTACCATCTCTCTGATTGACCAGAGTTACCATCCCCGGAAGCCCCGGAAGCATGACTCAGGGATTATTTTTGGCCTAGTGCACCTCTCTGAGCCTGTCATGGCTCTGGTGAGGTTGTAACACCATCAGGTGGCAAAAGTATTGGAGTTTCAGTATCAGTCCTTCCAATGAATATTCAGGACTGATTTCCTTTATGATAGAGTGGTTTGATCTCCTTGCTGTCCAAGGGACTCTCAAGAGTCTTCAACACCACAGTTCAAAAGCATCAATTCTTCAGCACTCAGCTTTCTTTATAGTTCAACTCTCACATCCATACATGACTACTGGAAAAACCACAGCTTTGATTAGACAGACCTTTGTTGGCAAAGTAATGTCTCTGCTTTTTAATATGCCACCTAGGATGGTCATAACTTTTCTTCCAAGGAGCAAGTGTCTTTTAATTTCACAGTTGCAGTCAGCATCTGCATTGATTTTGGAGACCCGAAAATAGTCTGTCACTGTTTCCATTGTTTTCCTGTCTATTTGCCATGAAGTGATGGGACTGGATGCTGTGATCTTAGTTTTTGAATGTTGAGTTTTAAGCCAACTTTTTCACTCTCCTCTTTCGCTTCCATCCAGAGGCTCTTTGGTTCTTCTTTGCTTTCTGCCATAAGGGTCGTGTCATCTGCACTTCTGAGGTTATTGATATTTCTCCCGGCAATCTTAATTCCGGCTTGTGTTTTGTGCAGTCTGGCATTTTGCATGATGTACTGTGCATAGAAGTTAAATAAGCAGGATTATTTTTGCTTAGACATGATTTAAAATTATTTGGGGTATATTCCCAGGAGTGGAATTGCTGGATCATGTGGCAGTTTTACGTTTAACTGCTTGAACAGTCAGCAGACTGTTTTCCATAGTGATTGCCTCATTTAACATTCCTATCAGCAAATTTATTTTTGTACCTAGTCCAGCAATCTTGTTCTCTTATGTAGTCGATAGTTCATTTATATATAATGCAATTGGTGATGTACTTGGGTTAATATCTGCCATCTTATTATTCAATTTCAGTTTTTCCAAACTGTTTTTCTTTTTCTCTCTGCTGTCTTGACTTCTTTTGTAGTATTGTATTTCTCTCTGTGATTACCAAGTTCGTTGTGCATTGTTTTATTGCTTACCCCAGAAATTATGATATGTACTCTTGACTTACAGTATTCTAATAAAAATAATAACTTTGATCACTCTCCCATTAGTGTTCCTCTGACCCCTGTCTTTATCATTTTATTATTACACATAATTATTTTGTATTTTATCTGTCTTTGAAGGTATTATTTTTTGTTTTTACAGAGAATATTCATTTCTGTTTTCCCACATATTTGCCTCTTTTGTGGCTTTTAATTCCTTTTGAATTTTCATCTTAGATTATTTTTATCTTTTAGTGTAGGTTTGGGCCAGTAATTTTTCTGTTTTTGCCTGTCTGAAAATGTGTTTACTTTGCCTTCACTTATTAAAGGGTATGTCTGCTGACCATAGTATTATGGTGACCAGTTTTCTCTTAGCTCTTTAAATAAGTCATTCTGTTGTTTTCTAGCATTCCAAAGTCCAGCAGTAGTTGTTCTGTTGAAGGTAAGCTATCTTTTTCCCCGGCCACTGGCTGCTTTTATGATATTTTTCTTTTTTTCCCCCACAGTTTAAATGCGATATGCTTAGGTGTATTTTTTGTATGTATTCTTCTGGGGATTTGCATAACTTTTTGAATATGGGTTGTCTTTAATCAGTTTTGAGAAATTCTTGACCATCATCTTGTTATACATTGCCTCTGTTCATTCTTTCTTCCCTGTTTTGAGATTCCAGTTATGTATATCCTAAACCTTTTCATGTGTTTTACACATCTGTTATGCTTTTTTTCTGTATTTTTCAGTAGGTTTTGATCTGTGTGCTTCTGATTTGGATATTTTCTATTGCCTTGTTGTCCATTTTGCCAGTTCTTTCTTCTGGTATATCTAATGAGCTCTTAATGTCATCATTTATGTCTTTCACTTACAGAATTTCCCTTTGGCCCTTCTTAGGATAGATTCCATTTTCCGGAATCCTTCATCTTTTATTTTCTCAAACATATTTCTCATGTACAGTCTTGGGACTGAGCTGAGTTGAGGCTGGCTTTCAGTTTGATCGGTCTCTGCCTCCCTGCCCTTTGCCTCCACTGCTGAAGGGTGGTCACTCAGGGGAGGGGCTTCCAGCTGCGAGTGAGTTATGCTTATTTCCCCTAGCTGGACTTGAGCCTCTAATTTATGTTTCCTCATACTGATAACACTGCCAAATTCTCCACTCTGCTTTTCAGAGACTTTGTGCTTAGCTTTTTAACCTCCTGCCCTGTGCATCTCCAGAATTTTCAAATATCTTGAAGGGCCCAAACCTAGGAACTTTGCTGTTCACCCATCTGTCACTTTTGTTTTGAATTTTGTCTGTAGTCTTTTTTTTTTCTTCTAATTTTCATTTTATATTGGAGCATCATCTATTAACAGTGTTGTATTAGTTTCAGGGGGGAAAGCAAGGTGATTCCATTACAGATGGTCTTGCTCGACTCCCAGAGCCCTGCTGGTTTCTTGGTTCTTGAGCCTCAGCCTGGGCAGAACTTGCTTCTCAGTCTCTCGCCTTCCACCCAGGCTCAGCAGATGCCTCCTTGGACAAGTGGCCGCACTTAGGCAGGCCACCTCTGCATGCTTCCCTGCTCTCTGATTCCTGGTCTGTCTAGTTCAGTAGTTCTCTAGTAGCCTTCAATAGACACTTTAAAACTTTTCCCATATTTTGAAATTGTTCTTGATGGGCACATTGATTTAATTTAAAGTTATTAATTTAAAATTATTTCTTCATGCTTGGAAGTGCTGGTTGCGTATAGTTATATGTTACTATATATAAATATATGTTATATTTATTACATATAGTGTATATATATAATATTATATGCAGTGTTATTTTATATATTAATATAATTGGTAAAGTGATTGTCACCTATAGTTATGTGTCAGTTATCACATCCCTTACACAGTTAACTTCTTTTCACACCAGTTTCTCTAAGTGACTCTTGGTTTTGTGACTTCGTTGTGTATACAAGTCTTCTGGAAAATGTTTTATATCAATGTAGAAGTAAATTGATTGAGTCTTAGTGGAAAGGCCTTGTGGTGAAAATATGTTATTAGTTAAAAATCAGCAATGACTCTGAAACTGGTTACATAAACATGTGAAAAAAATATTTGGTAGTCAAAAGCCCAGATGTACAATTCTTGGTATAATTGATCTATTCCTGTGGTTATGATGATAATTTTAGTATGGTTTTATGTTTGGGGCCACTATTTTTTCTGTGTCCTTAATGTCAGTTTACAGTGTTATTTCTGATTACATCATGTGATTTCAGAGTTTAAAGAACTCTAGTGTATGTTTTTAAATTTTTCTTTAAATGTGAAAAGAACAGTTTTCCCAGCACCATTTATTGAAGAGCCTGTCTTTGCCCCATTGTAAATTCTTGCCTCCTTTGTCAAAAATAAGGTACCGGTAGGTGCATGGGTTTATTTCTGGGCTTTCTATCTTGTTCCATCGGTCTATATTTCTGTTTTTGTGCCAGTACCATACTGTCTTGATGACTGTAGCTTTGTAGTATAATCTGAAGTCAGGAAGGTTGATTCCTACAACTCCATTCTTTCTCAAGACTGCTTTGGCTATTCAGGATCTTTTCTGTTTCCATTTTGTTCTGTTCCAATATTTGTTCCAGTTCTGTGAAAAATGCCATTGGTAATTTGATAGGGATCGTGTTGAATCTGTAGATTGGGTTTGGTAGTATAGTCATTTTCACAATATTGATTCTTCCTACCCAGAAACATGGGATATGGCTCCATCTGTTAGTGTCATCTTTGATTTCTTTCATCAGTGTCTTATACTTTTCTGTGTAGAGTTCTTTTGTGTCCTTAGGTAAGTTTATTCCTAGATATTTAATTTTTGTTGTTGCAATGGTGAATGGGATTGATTCCTTAATTTCTCTTTATGATTTTTCATTGTTAGTATATAGAAATGCAAGTGATTTCTGTGGATTGATTTTGTATCCTGCAACTTTGCTAAATTCACTGATTAGCTCTAGTCATTTTCTGATACTGTCTTCAGGGTTTTCTAGGTACAGTATCATGTCATCTGCACACAGTGAGAGCTTGACTTCTTCTTTTCTGATCTGAATTCCTTTTGTTTCTTTTTCTTCTCTGATTACTGTAGCTAGGACATCCAGAACTCTGTTGAATAATAGTGGTGAAAGTGGACACCCTTATCTTGTTCCTGATCTTAGGGGGAATGCTTTCAATTTTTCACCATTGAGAAGAATGTTTGCTGTAGACTTATCATATATGCCCTTTGCTGTGTTGAGGAAGGTTCCTTCTGTGCCCATTTTTGGAAGAGTTTTAATCATAAATGGGTGCTACATTTTGTCAAAGGCTTTTTCTGCATCCATTGAGATGATATGATCTTTTTTCCAATGTGTTAATCTGGTGTATCACATTGATTGATTTGCATATATTGAAGAATCCTCGCATTCCTGGTATAAACCCAGCTTGATCATGGTGTATGAGCTTTTTGATGTGTTGCTGAATTCTGTTAGCTAAAATTTTGTTGAGGATTTTTGCATCTCTGTTCATCAGTGATACTGGCCTGGAGTTTTTTTCTTTATATTGTCTTTGTCTGGTTTTAGTATCAGGTTGATGGTGGCCTTGTAGTATGAGTTTGGAAGTGTTCCTTCCTCTGCATTTTTTGAAAGAGTTTTAGAAGGATAGGTATTAGATGTTCTCTAAATGTTTGATAGAATTCTCCTTTGAAGCCATCTGGTCCAGGGCTTTTGTCTTTTGGGAGATTTTTGATCACAGCTTCAATTTCAGTGCTTGCAGTTGGGTTGTTCATAACTGCTATGTCTTCCTGGTTCAGTCTTGGAAGATAGAAGTTTTCTAAGAACCTGTCCATTGCTTCCAGGTTGTCCATTTTATGACCATAGTTGTTCATAATAGTCTCATAATCCTTTGTATTTCTGCATTGTCTGAGGTAACCTCTCCTTTTCATTCCTGGTTTTGTTGATTTGATTCTTCTCGCTCTCTCTCAATGAATCTGGCTAAAGGTTTGTCAGTTCTGTTTATCTTCTTGAAGAACCAGCTTTCAGTTTTATTCATCTTTATTATTGTTTCTTTCATTTCTTTTTCATTTACTTCTGCATGGGTCTTTGTGATTTCCTTCCTTCTACTAATTTTGGGGCTTTTCTTTTGTCTGCAGTTGTTTTGGGTGTAAAGTCAGGCTGTCTAGTCCGTATTTTTCTTGTTTCCTGAGGTAGGATTGTTTTGTCATGAACTTCCCTCTTAGAGCTGCTTTTGCGGCATCCCATAGGTTTTGAGTTGTCATGTTTTCATTGTCATTTGTTTCTAGGAATTTTTTATTTCCCTTTTATCTTCTTCAGTAACCTGTTGGTGATTTAGAAACATGTTGCTTATCTCTGTGTGTTTGTGTTTCTTACAGTTTTTTTCTTGTAATTGATATCTAATCTCATAGCGTTGTGGTCGGAGGAGATGCTTGATACGATTTCAATTTTCTTAAATTTACTGAGGTGTGATTTGTGACCTAAGATGTGGTCTAGCCTGGAGAATGTTCCATGTGCCCTTGGGAAGAAGGTGTATTCTTCTGCATTTGGATGGAATGTCCTGAAGATATCAATGAGATCCATCTCATGTAATGTGTCATTTAAGACTTGTGTTTCCTTATTAATTTTCTGCTTTGATGATCTATCTATTGGTGTGAGTGTGGCATTAGAGTCTTACTACTATTGTGTTACTGTCAGTTTCTCCTTTGATGTCTGTCAGTGTCTGTCTTAGGTATCGAGGTGCTCCTATGTTGGGTGCATGGATATTTATAATTGTTATGTCTTCCTTTTGGACTGATCCCTTGATCATTCTGTAGTGTCCTTCCTTATCTCTTGTGCTTTTCTTTATTTTAAGGTCTACTTTGTCTGATATGAGGATTGCTACTCCAGCTTTCTTTTCCTTCCCGTTTGCATGCAATATATTTTTCCATCCTCTCCTTTTCAGTCTATATGTGTCCTTAGGTCTAAAGTGGGTTTCTTGTAGACAGCATATATAAGAGTCTCTCTTTTGTATCCATTTAGCCAGCCTGTGTCTTTTGGTTGGAGCGTTTAATCCATTTACATTTAAAGTAATTATTGCTATATATGTTGCACTTGCCATTTTCTTAATTGTTTGGGGTTGATTTTTTAGATCTTTTTTTCTTATGTTATATTTCTTGACTGTATAAGTCCTTTTAACATTTGTTGTAAAGCTGGTTTGGTGGTACTGAATTCTCTTAACTTTTGCTTGTCTGAAAAGGTTTTTATTTCTCCATCAATTTTGAATGAGATCCTTGCCAGGTATAGTAATCTTGGTTGTAGATTTTTCCCTTTCAGTACTTGAAATATATCCTGCCATTCCCTTCTGTCCTGCAGAGTTTCTGCTGAAAGATAGCTGTCAACTGTATGGGGTTTCCCTTGTATGTTACTTGTGGCTTCTCCCTTGCTGCTTTGAATATTCTTTGTTTGTGTTTAGTCTTTGTGACTTTGATTAGTGTGTGTCTTAGCATGTTTCTCCTTGTGTGGATCCTGTATGGGACTCTGTGAACCTCTTGGACTTGATTGACTGTTTCCTTTTTCACGTTGGGGAAGTTTTCAACTATAATCTCTCAAATTTTTTCTCATACCCTTTCTTTTTTTCTCATTCTTCTGGGGCCCCCTCTAATTTGAATGTTGGTGCCTTTGCTGTTGTCCCAGAGGTCTCTGAGACTATCCTCAGTTCTTTTCTTTCTTTTAATTCTTCTAGGTCTTTGTTAATTAATTCTTGCATTTTCTCCATTTTGTTTTCAAGGCTTTTGATTCTCTTTACTATCCTTATTCTGAATTGTTTTTCAGGTAGTTTGTCTATTTCCTCTTCACTTATTTGGAGTTCTGTGTTTCTGGTTTGCTCCTTCATTTGTGTAGTATTTCTCTGCCTTTTCATAATTTTTTCTGAACTTGTTGTGTTTGAAGTCTCCTTTTCCCAGGCTTTAAGCGAAGTTGAATTCTTTCCTTGAAGAAGGTTGAATTCTTTCTTTTGGTTTCTGCCCTCCTAAGGCTGGTTCAGTGGTTGTGTACGCTTTGTGTAGAGCGAGATTTGTGCTGAGTTTCTGTTTGTTTGAGTTTCCTCTCGTGGGTAAGGCTGAGTGAGGTGGTAATCCTATCTGCTGATGATTGAGTTTGTACTTGTGTTTTGTGTGTTGTTTAGCTGAGGCTTCCTGCACAGAGTGCTGCTGGTGGTTGGGCGATGCTGGGTCTTGTGTTCAAGTGGTTTCCTGTGTGTGATTCTCACTATTTGATACCTGCTACGGCTATTCTCTGGTAGTCTAGGGTCTCGGAGTCAGTGCTCCTACTCCAGAGGTTCAGGACTTGATCTCTGGTCAGAAAGAAACATTTCACAAGTGGTTTGTTATGGCATTACGTGAGATTAAAACAAATATCCAACAATGAGAAACCAAAGATGAACCCCAGACAAATGGCAGTTACAAAATCAGGCAAATAATAGTTAAAATCATGGAATATACACATATACATACACACCCATGAGCAAAGTCAAAACACTCCAACAAAAATAAAGTGCAGTCGATTGATCCGGCAAACAAAGGAAATAAAAAAATTAAATTTACCAGGTGAGAACAAAACTAACTCAAGCACAGACTGGAAACAAAACTAAAGCCATGTGCCAAGTGGGGAGTAGAGCAATGGAAACAAAGCTAACAAACATGCTGAGAGGAAAGGAAGGAAAGAAAAGAAAGAATGGATATGCAGATTTAAATAGAGACAGATGAAGATTTATGTACATTAAAGATTCACTGCAAGGGGGAAAAAACAGGAGGAAAGGCAAAGAAAGGGATAAATATACAAAAATACAAAGGGTGAAAAAAATTAAAATTATCAAGAGGAGAAAAGAAAAAAATGGAAGAAGAAAGAAAAAAGGAAAACTCCACAGAACTGCAACAGCCCAATGTAGAGGCAGAGGTTTATAACAACGTTAAAAAGTGTGACTGAATATACACATATACATACACACCCATAGGCAAAATCCAAAAAGTCCAACAAAAATGAAGTACAATAGATTGACCCAGTGAACAAAAGAAACCAAAAATTATATCTACCAGAACAAAACTAGGCAAAGCACAAACTGGAAAACAAAACGAGAGCACAGTGCCAACTGGGGAATAAAGCACTGAAACTAAAAGTGACAACTCTGTTGAGAGGAAAGGAGAGAAAGAAACAAAAGAAAGAAACGATATGCAAACGTAGATAAAGAAGATTTATATATGTTAAAGATTAACTGCAAGGGGAAAAGAACCATAGGGAAAGCAAACTAAGGAATAAATATAGAAAAAATAAAACTAGGTTTAAAAAATTAAAGAGAAAAGAAAAAGGAAAACTCCACAGAACTGCAGAAGCCCAACGTAGAGGCAGAGGTTTATAACAATAAAAAATGTGACTAGAAAAAATAAAGCTCAGAAGCTTAATTGGATTTCATAGTGCCAGTAAAATTGACAGCTACAACAGAGGGGGGGAGAAAAGAGAAAATAGGAAAAATAAATCTACAAGAATCTACAGAACAAGTCAAAAAATAAGAATAATAAATGTTTTTCTTGAGTCATTGCTGTCAGCATCCTTTCCCTGGCTGGGAGTCATAGTCCACTTTACCTCCCTCGGATGCCCTCCAGCACTGTGCTGATCTCTGGACCTGCTGTGGGGGCAGCTCAGAGTCTAATCTGGTCCTACTCCTGTGTGTTCTTGCCTCCGGTGTCCACAGCTATCAGAACTAGTAGTGTTCTTTTGTGGGAGCTCTCACTGACCTTTTATCTATTCCATAGAGACAGAGTCTTCCTAGTTGATCGTGTGGATTTAATCTGCAGCTTGTACAGCTGGTGGTGAGGTTTTAGGTCTTCTTCCTTAGCCACACTGCCCCTGGGTTTCAACTGTGGTTTCATTTCCACCTATCCATGTGGGTCATCCACTGGGGTTTGCTCCTGCGGCTGCCCTGGAGGACTTGGGTTTGCCCCTGTGAGGGCCAAGTGTGGAGGTGGTGCAGCTGCTTGGGCCGCAGGGGTTCTGGCAGCACCAGGTACTCAGGGGAGTTGGCTGAGAGGGCAGCAGGAAATACAGTGCTCTAGAAGGGTATGGCAACCAGTATTGGGCGGTACGCTCCAGTGTTGTTGCCTGGAGAACCCCCTCCTCCCTGACAGAGTTGCCTGGCAGGCCACAGATAACAGAGTGGCAAAAAGCTGCACATGACTGAAGTGGGCATAGACGGAAGACTTTTTTTGCCTGTGGCAGCTCTGCCCCAGTGAGAGCTGAGCATGAAGTTGGCGCAGCTGCTTGGCTTTCGGGGACACTGGCAGTGCCAAGTGTGCAAGGACACGGACTGCCTCCGCTGCAGGAGTTACGTCCCTATCAGAGTCTTTTTTCAAGCCTCTTGTAGCTGGTGATCAAAAGGCATGTCTGTAGCTCCACTTGTTCAGGCACTTAGAGGGCTGGCTACCTTGCCTGGGGTCCTTCTCTGTTGTTGGGTGTGTCAGGCACATAGAGGGGCCCTCCTGGCTGGGATCCTAGTCTGTAGGTTGGCGCCCCTGGCACTTAAAGTGGCACTTTGTTTGGGTCCTGCTCTGTAGTGCCATGTGTCAGGCGTTTGATGGGCCAGCCTCTCTCTATTGTTCAGCTGCCGATGCTGGCGTGTGGGGAGAGAGAGGCTATGGTGATGGCTCCATCCCCTACCCATGACTCAGCAGTATCACCTGGCTTCCGTGGCTGCCTGGCTTTCCTCCCTCATATCCCCTAAGTCCGTCTCTTCTCCCTCACATCCCCTCAGTCCATCTCTCCACAGTCAACAGCAGCCCTCGCCCTGGGACTGCCCCACAATCCCTAAACTCCAGCTCCCGGCTGCTGCACCTTCCAGGGGACCAGTGTCCCTGTCCGGGGTGTGTATGGCTGCGGCAAGGACTGTCTGAGTCTCATTCCATTTAGGCTGCCACAGATCGGCTGTTTCACTCTCAGCCTTAAGTGTTTCTCCTCTGACTGAGACAGTTGCCCCATGCGGGGATTGGACCCCTGCCTCAGTTCCCCCACCCGCTGAGGGCAGGTCCAGTCCTTCTGACATTCCTGTTTTTCCCGTAGTTCCTTCGTCATACCAAGCTTTGCGTGGTTCTCTATCTTCTTTTCCACTGGTCAGGTCCTCTTGCCCCCTGTTAGCTGGTGTTCTGCATGCACTTCTGTCTCTGAGGGTGTATTCCTGATGTGTCCTTGGACAGAGATGTACCCCACGTCCACCGATTCCTCCACCATGTTGTTCTAGGGAAGATTTTTACCTCTTATTTTTAAGAAAGTTCTATTTGAGTCTAGGGTAAATTGAGGACTATCTTATAATTAAACGTTAAAAAAAAACTTTTAGCTACTATTCTACTGGAGCTTTTTATTTATGTATGCTTACTTTATATATACTTATTTATAGTTTGAAATCTTCCTGTAAACTGTGTGTCCTAAATAAATAGCATTAATTACACTATTTATTCATGGCTATGCCTGTTTTAATAAAGAGTGATATTTTTGAAGCCAAAACAAAATTAAGTATACATTCTTCGTTTTTTTTTTTTTTTTTGCCAACTGTGGAATATCTCATTGTATGACCCACAAGTAAGATATTTGCATGATTTCTTCAACATATGGTAATCTTCTCCAAGGACATAAGCATAAATAAGCCACAACTGCTAAATGTGGAAATCCAAATCATTCAGTTCCCAATGAGTAAATGATTCCTGTCTTGTGTTTTTAGGTTCCCAGATTGTGGTGAGCCGTCTCCTCGGCTGGTGGACCTGAATTTAGCTGGCGATCCTACTGATCCCATTGATCCTACTGATCCTCCCACAGTGCAGAGGGACTGTGGCTTTTGGTGTCCCCGAGAGTTGAAAATCGATCCTGATCTTGGCTGTTCCTTTTTGCACGTGCGTGATTGTTCACCTCCTTGTCCAAAGATGTACTTTAGGAGAGGAGAGCTTTCATTTGCTCGGTATTTCATAGGATTGATTTCAGGCATTTGCCTCTCTGCCACGTTGTTTACTTTTTAAACTTTTTTGATTGATGTGATAAAATTCCGTTATCCTGAAAGACCCATTATAATGTATGCCGTCTGCTACATGATGGTGTCATTAATTTTCTTTATTGGGTTTTTGCTTGAGGACCGAGTCGCCTGCAGTGCATCCAGCCCTGCACAGTATAAGGCTTCCACAGTGACCCAAGGATCTCAGAACAAAGCCGGTATCATGCTTTCCATGATACTCTATTTTTTTCACTATGGCTGGCAGCGTTGGTGGGTGATTCTTAGCATCACATGGTTCTTGACAGCTGTGCCAAAGTGGGGTAGTGAAGCTATTGAGAAGAAAGCCTTGCTGTTTCATGCCGAAGCGTGGGGCAACCCTGGAACGCTGACCGTCATCCTTTCAGCAATGAATAAAATTGAAGGTGACGGTATCAGTGGCATGTGTTTTGTTGGCCTCTACGATGTTGATGCCTTGAGGTATTTTGTTCTTGCACCCCTCTGCCTGTGTGTGGTAGTTGGGGTTTCACTCCTTTTAGCTGGCATTATATCCCTAAACAGAGTGCGAGTTGAGATTCCATTTGAAAAGGAGAACCAGTATAAACTGGTGGAGTTTATGATCTGGATTGGTGTTTTCAGCACTCTGTATCTCATAACAGTCATGGTTGTAATTGGATGCTACTTTTTGAGCAAGCTTACTGCGGCATCTGGGAAACAACGTGGATACAAGAACTCTGCAGAGAATATCACATTCCATGTCCATATCAGGTAAGGGAAACCTTGTTCTAAATTTCAAACCATTTAACAGTGAAAAGAGCTAATCTTAGCTGTTTTTCTTTTTTTAACTCTTCATGTAAAACCTGAACATTAAATTTTTGAAGTGAAGTTAATGAACAAATTTATTGTAGTAAGAATGTCATGCACACGTTTCTATTAACATCTTACTTCTAAAAGATCACTTTTCTGAGTCCAAGCCATGGGCTTTTAAGCAGTTTACTTCTGTTACCACAAAATAGTTGCTTGTTGATTACTTAGAAGTCTGCAGGTTTGAGGGGAAGATGTTGATTAAAAGACAGTGTCTGTGGAAATTTTACTGATACTTAGAATGGGAGTTTTAACAGTTTTGAAAAAACATTAGAATGCATTTGTACAGTTTCATCTCTTAGTTGGTCTTAGTTTTTCTTTTTTGCATACTGAATCTTTTGTGACTTACCTTTTAATATAAAGAGATCAGATAATCATAGAATTTTAGATCTAGAGAGGACCTTCAGTTCAATTCAGTTCAGTTCAGTCGCTCAGTCGTGTCCGACTGTTTGCGACCCCATGAATCGCAGCACGCCGGGCCTCCCTGTTCATCACCATCTCCTGGAGTTCACTCAGACTCACGCCCATCAGGTCCGTGATGCCATCCAGCCATCTCATCCTCGGTCGTCCCCTTCTCCTCCTGCCCCTGATCCCTCCCAGCATCAGAGTCTTTTCCAATGAGTCAACTCTTCGCATGAGGTGGCCAAAGTACTGGAGTTTCAGCTTTAGCATCATTCCTTCCAAAGAAATCCCAGGGTTGATCTCCTTCAGAATGGACTGGTAGCATCTCCTTGCAGTCCAAGGGACTCTCAAGAGTCTTCTCCAACACCACAGTGCAAACGCATCAATTCTTTGGCGCTCAGCCTTCTTCACAGTCCAATTTTCATATCCATACATGACCACAGGAAAAACCATAGCCTTGACTAGACGGACCTTAGTCGGCAAAGTAATGTCTCTGCTTTTGAATATGCTATCTAGGTTGGTCATAACTTATCTTCCAAGGAGTAAGCATGTTTTAATTTCATGGCTGTTAGAAATGGTTTATTCAAGTTCCCTGTGTAATTTAGAGTTCTTTAACATCTATCTTATTTGAGGCTTAGAAATGTTAAGTGACTTGCTCACTTTATTAAAGTACTTATGCATTATAGATAACTTCTGTTTACTTGTCTCTTTCCCCTGGTAGACAGTGAAGTCTTTAAATGCAAGAACATCTTTTTCATATTTTTTCAAAGCATGTTCTATATGTTAGCAGATGATGGCATTGAGGATGGGAATGTGTAGATTGAGAAGAAAAGACATTTTTAAGAAAAGTTCCAGTTTCACTGGAAACAAGGAGTGTGTGATTAGCACATAGTCAATTCTGGTAAATACTTGATGACTGAAAATGCCATTTCCTTCTTATTTTGTGGTATCAATAATTCTACACAAAATTACATTTTAATTATTATATCATTATTATTTATATTATATATATATATTTATATTATATATATATTATATTATAATATTATAAATATTTGCTAATGGCTTTTAAATCACCAACCTATATTTGAGAGACCAGAAAAAAATGAATAATTGAAATTTTATTACATTTCTTGATAGATGGTTCCTAAGAACTCATATAATATGAGTTTTCAGGCCTGAAGCTAAGTAATCAAATTTTGCCTCTAATGAGAGAGAAAGAGATGATTGAATTACATCATGTGCTTCTTCATGTAAGGTTTCTACAATTCTAAATATATATTATCTTAGGACTGATACTCAGCGCTCAGCCGGTTTGGGAAGAGTGTTGGGTACGTTTTCTGACATCCGGATTGACTCATCAGGCCTGCGCTCGAATTTTTGTCTCCCCAGCCCAAGGAACCTTCCAGAGCTGTGTTAGCCAGCCCCCTCTCTGCTTGACTTTTTCCCTGCCTTTTCTTCGCAGAGTGGGCTTTGCTCAGATGCCCCGAGGGAAGGAGCGGCCCTCTCAGTCTCTAGCTCCCTCACTGGGCTTCCCTTTTGTTTGAAATCTTGGATTGTGGCTGCCTAAGGACCTCTTTTAAACTGTATTTAGCTTTTCTAGCTCTTGGTAGGCTGAGCTACAAGCTGTTTGCGTCTGTCACTGGCAGTGGGGACACGCTGGGGGTCTTCTGTCATCTGAAGCCACATGTAACAGGCCCAGTAATTGTATTGATCAAGGTTATTTGATACCGGGGAAAACAAGAACCAGGGGTCCTTGCTTGGTACCCACGGTTGTGTTTCTGATCAGAACCCCCAGCTTGCCGAGGCTGTTTCAGTGCCACGTGAACTTGGGAAGGAGGTGGAGCAAGCGGCCCATGCGGCCTGGAGACAGAGGAGCCGGTCTGCCCTCTTCCCTTGCCCCTGCTGGCCCAGGGCAGGCCTTGTGATGACGGGCTGCTGGTGGTGGAGAAGGCTGAGGAGGGAGGGATGACGTGACCTGTGTTCTGGGACATGGTGACATGTGGGTTTTCTTTTTCAGTTGAAAGAATGACTGCTTTTAGTCTTCCCTCCAGTTTCACTTTAAGGTTGAAACTGAAGATTTTATATTAAAGTTGAGCACAGTGACTTTATGGTCTTTTTGAAAGCAACAGTTGAGGTTTAAAAAACACATCTCAGAGAACTCCACTAGATAAAGCCAAAAACAGAACGTGTTCAGGGTGAACTGCGGGCGGGACCCCAAACTGCACTCTGTCTCTCCCAGAGTGTGTAATTGCTGAGATGGGTGGATATAGGACCCCAAGCACCCTGGGGACTTGAGGTCCTCAAGTGACAGCAGAGGTCCGGGCTGAGCCAGGAGTAGTGGGGCCTGTGCCCTGGTGAGTGGAGAGCTGCAAGGGTGGGAGTGGGGCCAGCAGAGGGGTGGGAGACTCAGGGGCAGAGGGTGGGGCACCACCTAGTGGTGTCTGGGAGGTGCTGGCTGTCGCGGCTCAAGGCAGGGACACCCTTGAACCTCCACCACACTACCCCCATGGGGCAGAGTTGTCTGGCAGCCCAGGATGGAAGTTTAGAGGGTGAGTTCACAGCAGGTTGAATGAACCACTGTGGGTTCATTTTAAGGGCCTGGAGTGAGGTTGGTCAAGCCCTTGCTGAGCTCGAGTGAGGGAGTCTGACAGGGAGGACCGAGCTCAGGGTGAGAGTGAGGGGCAGCTAGCGTGGTGAGTCCTCCTCAGCCGGGTGGGATCTGGGGACACCCTTGACTTCAGGGGTGCCTTTCAGTAGCCTCATTGGAGGGTTGTTTGGGGGTTAGAGGGGGCAGAAGCCCACTTAGAAGACGTGCTCATTCCCAGGGGTGGTGGTTTCTGAAGCAGTTTATACTGGTCAGTTTGACTGTGACCCAGTACCTTGCAAGGTCATGTTTTACAGGGGGTCTGAGCCGTGGGCTCGGCCTTCCTTCTCCCGCACCCCACACTCCCCTGTCGTCTTTCTGGCGGCCCCTCCCCCTCTCTGCACCCTTGATGGTTACCCTGAGCCCAGCCCCCCTGTTACCACGGAGCCCCTTGTGACTGAGCGGGTTCCAGTTCTGGGCTCCTGGGAGACGTGCTGGAGGCAGAGCCTTGGTGCCATTTCTCCTTGAGACAGCGGTGCAGGTGGTCCTAGTGTGAGAGCAGTGGTCCTAGTGTGAGAGCGGTGTGTGAGAGAGTGGTGTGTGAGAGCAGTGTGTGTGAGAGCGGTGGTCGTAGTGTGAATAGTGGTGGTCATAGTGTGAGATCTGTGGTGCTATCTCAGGAGCCGAGGTATCCTACCATGAAACAACGGTTGCCCCCGAGTGGGGGGCTGCCCCCATCCGCGAGGATGGGTCGCCAAAGGGCCCACCTGTGGGTGTTATTCCAGTGCTGCAACCCCAAGGCACAGGCCAAGACAAGAAAGAACTTGGCCTCCGCCCAAGTCCTGGAAGGAGAGTGGCCTGAGGTGAGAGCAGCCCGCACCTGGGCCCGTCGGATTGGCCCTCACCCGGCAAAGCGTCGCGGTTGTGTTTCATTTCATTAGCATGGCTGTGGGCCCTGTCAGCCTGGGCATTTTGGCCTTAGTGCGCAGCATTGACCCCAGCAGTTTACCCTGTAAGACGCTGTGCAGGTGCTGCGTGGAGAGTGGGCCGGGGCCCCACAAGAAGGGAAACACTGGCTGGAGGAATCACTGGGGCACATGGACTGAGCTATTGAGTCAGTCCTTGACGCAGAAACGCTAAGCCCCTTAACGATTCCCTTCTTCCAAAGGAAGGATACACTGGCTGGAGGAGACTCTGGGGCATGAGGATCGAGCTATTGAGTCAGTCCTTGACGCAGAAACGCTAAGCCCCTTAACATCTCCCATCTTCCAAAGCACAGAGCAGTGTGTCCAGTATTTTAATCACGGGTACCTACTGCTTCTGTGTATGACATATACCCTCATAGCTACACATGTCTACTACATGCCTCTTACAAGTGCTGGGCACTGTTCTGGGTGCTGAACACTCAGTATGTAGTAGGGGATACGTAGCCCAGGATTTTTTAATTTTTGCAAAGAAAAATAGAGGAACGTGTGGTTCAGCTTGAGCAAGTTCACCACGTGGACGTCCCCGCGTGCACGCAAATTGTGGCAAAATACATATAACATCAGTTTTACATTTTAACCCGTTGATTTAATGACTGGGTGGCTTCCGTGGAGTCAGGCTAACAGATGGCCTTGGGGTGCCATCTGCCTTTTTCCCAGAGGAACACTCCAAAGCCTGGTGGCTTCCCTTTTTCTTCACTCTCCCCAGTGGCTCTAGGTCACTGGTCTGTGTGTCGTTTAAGAATCTCTTTATCCACTTTGTTGTTAGGTTTATCTTTTGGAAAGCTTCTCAGACGTCCTGGGCCTTGAGAAGGCAGGCTTGGATTCCAGGTTCTCCCCTACCGTGTGCCTGCCAGGTCGAGGGGGAGGCTGAAGGCCAGTCTGAGTTGTAGTGGTCTGTGTGGTCTTGGGGTCAGTGGAGCCCCTCTTCTCTGGAGGGGCTAGGAGAGCCTTTGTGTGGACCCTGGAGAGACTTGACAGGGCCAGGCTTCACAGTCTTGCTGTCTTTTTAATTTATGTTTGCATTTAGTTTCTCATTTCTTTGTTTTTTAGGAGAAGAAGAATATACAACTACTTAGGGAGCAACTTCGGAGACGAGAAGAAGAAATATCAGTGCTCAAGGCTGAAAGCAACAACACCAGGGTCAGAATGGGGATTCTCACGTGTTGACATTTGCCCTGCATGGGTCACCGCTAGCCTCCGTGTTGCTGTCCTTAACCTCTGTCTGATTTTCAAGTCATTTTTCACATCTTCCCACTGAGCAGACCTGGGTGGATGAGTTTGGGGTTTTCGTACCTTGTTTCAAATTTATGATGAGACTTAATGTAATTTTAGTACATTTGAGGGGGGAGTGCTCTTAACTTAGATTTTTGTCCACACTACACTTTGTGTGGGATCTTAGTTCCCCAACCAGGGATTAAAACCCATGACCCCTGCAGAAGTGTGGAGTCTTAACTGCTGGGCCCCTGGGGAAGTCCACTCTAAATTTCGACTGAACTGGCGGGATTCTGATGTGCCTTAGCATGTTTCTGGCTATAGCGTGAGGCTGAGAGAGGTTATCGGGCCTGAATTTGAGCATGAGGTTGAAGGTGCTCCTTTGGCCCCGCCCTGCAGCTACTGCTGGACCACCTGGAGTACCTGGTTTCCCGGTACCAGCCATCCTTCCAGTTGACGGAGGGCAAGCGGCAGGCACAGTCCCCAGCCGGCATGACCAGTTAGGTGGAGGTGCTCAGGGTGCTGAAACTGCTCTTTGAGCACCACAAGGCCCTGGATGAGAAGGTACCAGCCCCCTGGCCGTCCTGGTTTTGTACACTTGCTGCCTTGTTCGGTGGGTGATGCACTTATTTATGTAACTGTTAGTTGACTTTTGAGCTTCTTGAATTCTTGTATATATATATTTTTTTCTGTAAGAAGTCAGAGTTTTATATGGTTAAAAAGCATTGCCTGCGTACATGCTCAGTCATGTCTGAATCTTTGCAACCCTGTGGACTGTAGCCCACCATGCTCCTCTGTTCATGGGGCTTCCCAGGCATGAATCCTGGAGTGGGTGGCCATTTTCTACTCCATGGAATCTTCCCGACCCAGGGATCGATCCTGCCCTCTTGCATTGGCAGGCGGATTTTTTTACCACTGAGCCATCTGGGAAGCCCCCAGTTAAAAAGTATTACTTGGCATGAATGTCTCGAGATTTATTATATTCTGTATATCAACTTGCAGTGAAAAACTGGGTAATAGAATTAATTTAGGATAACATTTTGTTCTCTCAAGCTTAGAATTTAAAGCTGTTAACAAGCAGATTTTTTTGACTTTAAGATCAGTGAGAGACATTAACGGTATTCTATTACAGTATCCATGTATTAGGGTGAATATACACTAAGAGTGTACTAACGTATATACACACATCAACACACAGTGACTCGGCCCCTTTTATTTGAGTTGAGAGCGCGGTTACGCGTAGTGCTCGAATTAGCTGCCACACATAAAGAGGTAAGTTTGATCAGTCATCCTGTAATTTCAGTTAAGGGTTTGTCCTTTGAATCCTTTCATTTAAAAAAGAATGAAGGCTCTAGTGGTGGGCATCAGGTGTTCTTTCTCTTTCTGATTGAGGACCCACCCACCTGGCTTATTTTAATGACTAGTAAACTAGCGTTGTGGCTCAGAGCTGCAGATGTCTTTAGTACCCCTTTGTCCTGGAAAAGACAAATTCTGACTCTAATCACCTGGTGGTATTCGGGATGGATAGCATCACCATGTATTTTCTTTTTATGTTGTGTTTTCAGTTTCAAGTTGAGTTTATCCAGGTGGAGTTTTGCTGTCTTTACTTATTTCTTTAGTCTGATTCAATTTTTTGGTTTATGCACATTTCTCCACAGTCAGGGCTTCCAAGTAAAATTGGGTTCAGTTCCTGATAAACTTGAGCTGCCCTGAATGTCGCTGACGAGACGTGGTCCTCTCATGCCCAGGTGCAGACCGCGAAGGAGCAGGACTGGGAGCGTGCGCAGCAAGCCAGCGTGCTGGCCGACGTGGCCCAGGCTTTCCAGAGTGATGAGGGCATGTCTGACGGCGAGGGCGACAGGGTCACCCTCTTCAGCTCGGCCACTCAGCTGTCGCCCAGTGGGCAGGCCGATGCCAAGACTCTGAGTGTGAGGCTGCAGGAGCAGCTGGACACCATCAATGAAGAGATCAGGTGGGTGATCCCGAACTCAGCTCCCTGGAAACTCGATTTCTCTGAGGAACTGCCTTCTCCTAGGGAAGTCTGAGTGTTCCATAGTAAGAAACCTGACCTCAGGTCTGCTTCAAGAATTTTCAGTTTTGAGATTGCCCTTGACTATAGAGCTCGGTCAGCCGGGGGTTCTGTCCAAGGCGTTTTGGGTTGTCCCCCCTCAGCTCTGAGCCCCAAGGTGGTGAGGTGCCGAGGCAGTGTCTGCTGTGGCCCGAGCACACTCCTGTGTCTTCAGAGCCCACCACTTTCTGGTGAAAGGCCACCTGGAACAGAAAAGCTCAGGTTTTGGGGTTTGCAAATTCTCACTCAGATGTGCATTTTCATTTTTCACTTAATAAACAGTGTGAAGATTGGCTTGTTGTAAGACAGTGGTCCAAGGACATGTGTTTGAGTTTTTCTCATCTCATCAGTATATTTAAGATGTTTTCTTTAGACACCATCTTGGCAATTATAACAATTTACAAAACGGGATAGAATCCAAAGGCTGGCCTCATGGTGAGCAGGGGCCCTTGGGTCTGGGTGCAGCCGGGTGGCTGGGGGCCCTGGGGCCTGCCTGGTGCCACACCCACACAGCTATGCCCGTGTCCCGAGTCCATGTTCAGAGTGGCCGCAGGCCGATGACCCTGCACAGGACCAGGCAGAGGCTGCTGCTCAGACTGTTCTCATCATGTCAGTCCAGGCCGAGGTGCCCATTCCTGTCCGCCGAGTGCGGGGGGCCGGGAGAAAGGCAGGTGGTGAACGGGACAACCAGCAAACGCAGGTGGTGCCGCCTGCCCATTTGACGGCGAGACAGACGGTTTTGTGGGGCGTGTTTGAGCACAGACGAGATCAGAAACACGGTCTTTCCATGTCCCCTCAAGAAATGTGGAACGGTTATGTATTAATATTTTTATTTTTACAGGAAGTTGTCATGTAAAAGTGATTTTTCCATATGTGACAAGTTGACTTGATGTAAATGGTAAATTCTGTCCATCAACTTGTTATCAACAGTGAAAAACTTTCAAGTTGTATATGTGGAAGTGAAGCTGGAGAGTTTACTTCCTATAAGAATGTTTTATTTTAATTTGAAAATCATTTTATTTGCATCATCGTGTATTTAAACTGCCATATAAAATCATCCACAACACATTAGGGGAGAAGAGCAGAAACTGTGAATTCTAGGTTACTCAGCACATTGACCTGAATCCAGAAACTCACACAAAGCTGGTGCAGAGCTTCCTCAAGTGATGCGTTTGTACATATTCAAACTTACATTAAAAATAAAAAGAAAGATCAACTCAGCACTTCGTCTGGTCTGGAGACTTGTGTTTAGAAACTCCAGCTTGTTTGTGAATTGCTGTTCCCGATTCCCAGTGGAAAAGACTTGCGGCACTGACGTGTATCTCTGCCCTGAGAGCAGGGAGGTAAAAGTTGTCAACATCAGGCATCTCCTCACAGGAAGAGCATCGCCACCAGAGTCCCTTCAGAATGTCAGAGGAAAGACATGAAATGAAGAGTGAATGATCAGGGGCCAGTTTGTAAGACTCAATGCTAAGTTATTCTAAGTTTGAGAATATTCAAAAGAGGAAAAGTCGAACCTTTTACTTGAGATGTTAATTGAGCAACTGTTTCTGGAATTTGCTAATCATGACACAGAATGCCAGCCCAATTTGTGTCCAGACACGTTTCTCTGCTGACAAGGGCAGGTGACGGGTTTTATTCTATTTTAGTTTGGTGGAAGAAGAGAAGGAGAACACGGAGCAGCGGGCCGAGGACACTGAGAGCAGGGAGGGCAGGGGGAGCTTAGGCAGCCTCCGTCGTTATAAATCGGTGAGCTCCCTCAACCTGCTTGCCGGCTCCTCAGCTGCCGGCTCCTGCCCGCCCCTGCCCAAGCCCAGAAGGAGGCCGCACCGCCCGGCGCAGGAGGGAGACCAGCTGGGCATCATGACTGTGGTATGTGTCTGCCTCCTCTCTGCCCATCCTTCCCCCAGGACATGGGTTTTCTTTATTTTGTTTGTTTTTTGGTTTTTCTCTTTTTACCTAGGAGAAAATTGGGTACATTTGCTGCACTCAGAGGTCTACACTTTTTTAAACTGCCTAGTCTTTAATCATTCCACAATGGCACAGCAACGAATTAGTCTTGATATTTGGACCACAGGCTTAGCCCGTCATCATGAACTCAGCCAGAGCCTGCCTCTGTAACGTTGGGCCTGGCCTGTGCTGGGCACAGCAGCTGCAGGGAAGTTTCTGTTCTCAGGGAGCAGATGGCTTCGTGAAAGTAACCATAGGCAGCCCTCGTGGCGTGGGAAAGCCGTGCAGCACATGTTCCATTGGGGCTGCCAGGCTGCAGGGTGCAGGGCATGTGGTGGGAACAAAACCAAGAATCTCCATGGTCTGCTTGCTGATGGACCCGGCCGTGGGCTCAGGCCAGCTCTGCGTGTGAAACCAGGTTAAGAGCCCGGTGCCCCAGGGCCCCAGGGAAGAGGTTGGGCTGCCTCACTTATCTGAGTCTAAAAATGGGATGACGACCTAGGGCTGTTGGTGACAGAGTGTGCGGCTCCAAAGCACATGTTCCAGCTTTCTTGCGTGTTTAGCTTGGGTTTTGTGAGTGCATTTTTATCCCATGAAATCACGTGTACGACACTGCTTTGTAACTGGACATGTATTATCACTTTTTCTGTGACCACCCATTTCATGTTAGCTGCATTGTTAGTCAGGTTATCATTAAATTAACTGTGAATCCTTTTAGTTGCCTGTGAAGTGGGAACTAGTCCATTTTGTGGTCTTTTGACACAATGTTTTTATAATTTGCATCATTGGCTAATTAGTTGCTATTTAAAATTCTTTGAGGATTTCCTGTGGTTTCTTGCTTGATTTCTTTCCGAATATTTGTTAAAGAACAGTTCTGCATGTTTTCCTTGCTGTTGGAGCACTCTGGCGGTGTGTCTGCTTTCATCATTTGTTTAGATTTCCTGTCTCATCCTGTTGTCTGCTTGGTCGTCATCAATCCAGACCCCTCCCCCGCCCCCGAGGCTGTAGTTTCCCATCCATCTCCCCTCCCCCGTCCCCCCACTTGCTCTGGTCATGGCCGTGCTGTGGTCCACAGCGTGTGTGCCCTTGTCGTGTCTGTGCTTTGTCTTCATGTCTCATTAAATGGTGTTTTTCCCCCATAGCAGTAAGTTGAATTGGTGAATCACTATGCAGTTACAGGAGAAGGCAATGGCAACCCACTCCAGTATTCTTGCTTGAAAATCCCATGGACAGAGGAGCATGGTAGGCTGCAGTCCATGGGGTCGCACAGAGTCAGATACTATTGAAGCAACTTAGCAGCAGCAGCAGCAGCAGCATGCAGTTACAAGCATAATGTAGATGGATCCTAAATGGCATATCATGTATAATTCATAAATGAGATTGTGCTGACATAAAGAAATGATCCTCTTAAGTGTAGAATTAATGGACTTTTAGATATGCAGATGACACCACCCTTCTGGCAGAAGCGAAGAGGAACAAAAAGCCTCTTGATGAAAGTGAAAGAGGAGAGTGAAAAAGTTGGCTTAAAGCTCACCATTCAGAAAACGAGGATCATGGCATCTGGTCCCATCACTTCATGGGAAATAGATGGGGAAACAATGGCAACAGTGTCAGAGTTTATTTTGGGGGGCTCCAAAATCACTGCAGATGGTGATTGCAGCCATGAAATTAAGACGCTTATTCCTTGGAAGGAAAATTATGACCAACCTAGATAGCATATTGAAAAGCAGAGAGATTACTTTGCCAACAAAGGTCTATCTAGTCAAGGCTATGGTTTTTCCAGTGGTCATGTATGGATATGAAAGTTGGACTCTGAAGAAAGGTGAGCGCCAAAGAATTGATGCTTTTGAGCTGTAATGTTGGAGAAGACTCTTGGACTGCAAGGAGATGCAACCAGTCGGTCCTAAAGGAGATCAGTCCTGGGTGTTCATTGGAAGGACTGATGCTAAAGCTGAAACTCCAGTACTCTAGCCACCTCATGCGAAGAGTTGACTCATTGGAAAAGACTCTGATGCTGGGAGGGATTGGGGGCAGGAGGAGAAGAGGACAACAGAGGATGAGATGGCTGGATGGCATCACCGACTCAATGGATATGAGTTTGGGTGAACTCCAGGAGTTGGTGATGGACAGGGAGGCCTGGAGTGCTGTGATTCATGGGGTTGCAAAGAGTCGGACATGACACAGCGACTGATCTGACCTGAGCTGACACAATCTCCTTTCTGTGTTGGTGCTTGTATTTAAGAGTGTAAATCTCATCAGCTTTTGCACAGTTAATGTCTCTATTAGACTCTAGAAAAGTGTCTTTTACGGTTAATAAAATGTAAAGACGGCACCTGCTATTATGCTAGCTTTCATTCTTACATATTTTCACAGGAACCTGTTTTAATGAATTTATTTTGAGAAGTTTTAAATCAAATTCTATGTCAGGATTTTACATTAATGTCCAAGAGGTGGTTAGATTTGTTCAATGTTAAAATAGGTATTATGGTAACTTCCTTATCAGTTAATTTACTAATTTAAAGTATAAGATGTTTTTTATTAAGGGAAAATAACTTATAGAGAAGTTTGCCTGAGAATAGACAATTGTTAAGGGCCTTTGTTGTACGGAATCCTGTGCTTTAATAAATCGTGATGATGTAATAGAATTGTATCTTCCTGAGTAATAATTTCTAGTGTTTCTCTAGTAAATCTTGAATAGCTTATTTAACTTCTGTGGTCAAAAAACTGTTCTGTTTCCAGTCACGTGTTCTCTATATCTTCATGTCACTTACAAGTTTGCCCTCATTTTTGCTTTCCTGTATTTGCCTATTCGGATGCTTGAAATTTTAGCTTCAAAGTCGCAGTGAATCTGGTTTCTCTCCATTTCTTTGCATGCATCTATCAGCCTCATGATTTAAGGAAGCAGCATTGAAAGGTAAACTGTTTAGTAATTTAGCAGGCCTTTCTTTCTCTGTAAAGTATTAAAGAGTCCTTAGGGTTTAACGTGAATGAACACTGTGTGGTTATGTCCTGGTGAATAACTGACGTTTAAATGGAAGTAATGAAACTCACCCACCACTTAAACTGTGTTGATGGTTCTGTTGGAAATAGGTCATTCGTTGGGACAATTGTAACAGTTTGCCTTTCTCCCACTTGTTTGCCTTCTGATCATCTCATGGTTGTTTATAATAGACATAGTATTATTTATTATTTAAAAATTTTTCTTTACTCATTTTTTTGGCCATGCTGCACAGCTTATGGGATCTTAGTGCCCCAGCCAGGGATCAGACCAGTGTCCCAGCAGTGAACGTGCCAAGTCTTAACCTCTGGAATACCATGGAATTTCCACTTAGTGTTTTCTTACAAGGAATGACTGAATGAGAGCCATAGATGTTAGATTTGCAAGAAGCCAATTTAATGATGGTGGGTAGCAGTGTGCAGGAGACTCTGTGCACCAGGCACGTGCTTTCCGCATCTGTCATCTCATCCCCAGGTGAGGTCCAGGCTGCTGCTATCCCCGTTCAGGAGACATGGACACTGAGGCTTAGTGAGGCCGGGCACCCTGCCCAGGCTCTCATACCCAGCAGCGCAGTGCGGACTGGTTTGATCAGAGCCTGGACACTTAACCGTGGTGCCATCCAGCCCGCTTTCCTCCAGAGGCTCTCATGTCCGTCACGGCATCCCTGATGGAGGGAGCCTCAGGAGGGAGCTCACTGCCTCTCCCCTCGGGTCACTTGGATGAGCCCCTGTTGTTGGAGTCCACTGCCCCACGGGCTGGCCTTCCTTTTCCCTCTCCTGCTCCCAGCCCGCTGACCGAGCACTCCTGGGCCTTCCCGCAGGACTGGGGCGGCCACGCTCCAGTTCAGGCCACTCAGTGCCCGGGAGCCCTTCTGCTGGGCACAGCAGAGCAGCGCCGTCCCCCTGGGGTTGGTAACCTGGGTGTGCCGCTCGCCCACTCTGTGGCCTGCTTTGCCCTCCTGTTAAGTGTACACGGTGCTGCCCATCCTGGCCATGTGGGCACCAGTGGGGCAGCTCCCATCCTGGGGGAGGGCAGCCAGGCTGCGGACCCAGAGGCCTTGCTCAGGAGGAGGCCCGGGGTAAGGGGCTGGCGTGGTCCCTGACCTTGAGGCAGGTGTTTGTCTCCACTGAGTCCATAGTCAACCCAGGTGCGTCACTTCCCTGCTCTGTTCATTGTTTTCTGATTTTTAGAAATGCTTATTTTAACTTGAATTTGAGATTGATCCCTGTTCAATTCCATGTGGATAAATTCTAGGCTCTATAGCCTTCTGGTGTCGGAGGGTTCTTGTTAGAGCGCAGCGGAGGGTGCCCAGTTTATCCAGTTGCTGTTAAACGAGTTCAGCTGTGTTTTGCCTTAAGTCACTTTGTTGTCACCAAGCTCCTGTGGAGCTGCCCGGGACCAGTATTCTTTACAGAATCCCACTGAAAAGGCACAAGTTAGTTGGTTAAAACAATGCACTCATTGTTTATAAAAATACATGCCATGCCCGTCTCCTAAAACTTCCCCTAGCTTAACCACACACCCAGATGTATTTGTGAGACCTGTCTGGACCCTGAGGGGTTAATCTGTTCCCTACACTGTCCTTCCTGTCCTCACACCCAGGACCAGCAGAAAAGCTGGGAGTCCAGGAGAGATCTTGTTCTTTTTGTGTTTTTATTAGTTTATTTGTTAATTGAAAGATAATTGCTTTACAGAATTTTCTTTTCTGTCAAACCCCAACATGAATCAGCCATAGGTACCCATATATCTCCTCCCTTTTGAACCTCCGACCCTCTAAGGTAATAGAGGATCATCTCGTAGTGAAGACCTGGGGGTGCTTTATGGAAACCGCTCTGAGTGCATGACCCTCGAACTGCATGTAAGTACTTCAGTGGGTGACCCCAGTCTATCTGTTACCGAGAAATGTGATCCAGGCGCATGGTGTTCGCGTGGAGGGTTTAGGTACCTTTTCTGTGTTTCTCTTGTTGTCATGGGTTCCAGTAACCTGCATCATCTCTCCAAATGACCTTGGGTGGTGGCACAAGCTGTATCTTTTGCTCCTTCAAACAGAAAGGTCTGGACGGCTTTGCTGAGAGGTTTCGTACTCTCGCTGTGGTGCTTCTGAGCAGCATCTGGCGATGAGGACAGTCCTTTCATCAGGGCAGTTCATGCCATGCAGGGTTCACGGGGCCGGTGTCGTTCTGCTGTCCTGCCCGGCAGGGCCATCTGGTCGCTGGATCCAGGGAGGGCGGAGCCTGCCTGCAGGGAGACTCCCGTCCAGGGTCTCTGCACTCTGTCAAATGCTCTCGCTGCCCCATAGCCCCGCTTCTCTTGAACAAGACAGTCCTTAAGGTGGCATTAAGCTAGAACAAGGGTTTTTTTTGTAATTGTGGGAAAGCATAGCTAATAGATTTTCAGATAAGATTCTGGTTATAATGTAAAGCCTGTGTGATTGCCGTTTTCAAAGCACTCTATTGTTAGCCAATGTTACACTTACCTCACTCCCTCAGCTGCCAGCTTTACGGGAAAAGGTAGAAGATGACGAGACTGCTATCAAATATAAAACCTCGACCCTGGCCACGCCGCGGTCCCTACGGCTGGACCGCCTGCACACGGGGTCGCTGAGCACAGCCAACCAAGAGGACATCAGGGACGCCCACAAGTATGCGGCCTGTGTGCGCATCGTCAGTTTCAGGAGCCCTGCACCTCCTGTCTTGAAAGAGTTGCAAGGATGATTTTAAAGGAATACCATTGGGTTCAGTGCCTGTGTTTAGTGGTGAACTTCAGGTGCTGTGGAAGAAGAGCTCAGTGACCTCAGTGATTTTAGAAAATGTCCTTCTCTAGAGATTGACTCCTGTGGGAGCTTTCTTCCTGCTGTTGATAGAAGTCTGCCCTGCCTGAGGCACGTTCCTGACGGTGACAGCCCCGTACCTCTCGGGTTCGCTCTTGAGGGTCCCTCCCTTTTCCTCAGGGGTCTCCTCTCAGGAGATTCTGTCCCCTGCTGTGACTGACACTGTCCTCATTCAGACCACCACCTGAGCTCCATTCCTGAGCCAGGCAGCATGCGATCAAGGGCACGTGTGGTCACCTGACCAGCAGCCCTGCATGGTGACCATCACTCTCCTGCCACGGCCAGGGCCAGTCACCCTGCAGGAAGCGAGGGCAACCGCCCAGAGCAGGGTAGCTCGCCTTCTCCTGAAGCGTTGTCACCTGCCGAGCAACGACCCTGAGGGAGGGTCGGGGCGCCCTCTGCACCAGCTGGCCAGGAGTGAAGCCCTCCTCGGGGGAGAGCTCGAGGCAGAGAATCTCAGCTTCCTGGGGCTGTTGTCTGTGTCCGGGAGCCTGCACTGCTCGTGTGAAGCGTGTTTGGTGAAGGAGACTCCACTGTCTGCTGCGAGGTTGAGGCGCGGGTGTTGCTGGATGTCCGTTTCTCTCAGTAGCTCTTGTGGAGGGGTGTGTGTTTGCACGAGGGTGCCCGTTAAAGGTCGTTTTCTCTCCCCAAAGCTCGACAGGCTCTGAGGACAGCCCTGAGAGCAACCCCAGCAGCAGCACCAGCAGGCAGGACTTGCTGCAGAAAGCCCCGAAGAAGAAGGGCATCAAGTCCTCCATCCGCCGCTGGTTTCACAGGAAGGAAAAGGGCCGGCCTGAGCACCCCGGCAAGGAGGCGTTAGCACCAGGTGGGTGCTTCACTGTTCAGAGAGAAGAGGGCCTGCAGGCATGTCCCTTCTGTGTCTCCCCCATTGTCCCCATGAGGCTCCTGTCACTCACGCTGGGGGTCCTCCTGGGAGCAGGAGCAGAGGAGGTGTCTGTCTTGTCAGTGGGTCTGAGATGATCAGATGAGTTAATGAGTGGGTGAGTGGATGGATGGAGGGATGGATTAGTGAGTGGGTGGATGGATGAAGAGATGTCTGGCTGGATGGGTGGATGAACGGAGCATGGAATGAATACAGCAGATGATTGTACTCCAATGCTAGAAACATATTCTACGAATTTGATTGAGTAGGAGCTGGGCAATGATTGTTTCCTCCTAACAGTGACACGTGTTTCGAAGCGGCCTAAGTGCTCATCAGTGAGGGGTGAAATGCAATCTGTGGACACCCGACAATGAACAGCCCACCCTCCTTCCTGCCACCTTCCCCAGGAGCTCATCATGGGTTCTTCCCATGCCCCCCACCCCACTCCACAGCCACACAGGTCCTCCTGGGGTCCCCTCATCACACAAGGTTATCATTAGGCCTTCATCTCGCTTGGCTTCATCTCCTTGAGGACAGGGTATGTTCCTGCCTCTTCAGCCACAAATGTGTTGAGTCTTGTTTGTGCTGGGTGTGGGATGTACACGGGCAAATGGAGCAGATGTGGTCTGGAGCACAGTTAAGTGGCAAGAGGGAAAAAGAGCAGGTTATTAAATGCTATCCCTATTATTAATAAATACAATGCTGAGATGGATGGTGCATTGATTCTATACCAGATGCTGTGTGTGCCCCTTACCAAGCAGGTGCTGCCCCCTCCCGATTTACAGAGGAGGACGCAGTGACGATCGGCGGTCAGGGAGCGGTGAGGGCAGGTTCACACCCCTGCAGCGGGCCCAGGCACTCTCCCGAGCCCCAGCCACCTCTCTGGCGGATGCAGCAGGAATGAGACGGTTCTGTGGCATGATGATTCAATGGACATGAGTTGGAGCAAACTCCAGGAGCTAGTGAAGGACAGGAAAGCCTGGAGTGCTGCAGTCCACGGAGTGGCAAAGAGTCGGACACAACTGAGCGACTGAACTAAAACCTGAGTGTGTGCTCCCCTGCTTCAGTCGTGTCTGACTCTTTGCGACCCCAGGGACTGTAGCCCACTAGCTCCTGTGTCCATGGGATTCTCCAGGCAAGAATACTGGAGTGGGTTGCCATGCCCTCCTCCAGGGCATCTTGTCGACCCAGGGATCGAACCCACATCTCTGTTATCTGTTGCATTGGCAGGCAGGATCTTTACCCCTGGCACCACCTGGAAAGCCCCAGTGGACGCCGACAACTAGAAATGCAGGAAATCCGGGCTGCTCCCAAGGTAAACTGGGAGAGCAGCAAGCACAGGTTGTAAAGACAAAGACACAGGATGAGCGCCAACAGCGCCGACAGAGACAGGCAGGAATGCGGTCACCCACATAAAGGAAACACCTGCGCCATTCGGAAGAGGGGCCCATCAGCCCTTGGGGGGACAGTTGGAACCGGAATGAAAACCGAGGCCATGGTCAGCAGTGCCCACCCACACGGCCTGGGTGGCGTGGTGTCACTCACCGGGCTTCCCGTGTCCCCAGAGCTGCTGGCGGTAACACCTCTGAGTGCCAGGCCGGGCAGCGTCCCCGTGTGAGCTAAGGCATCACTGCTCTCCTTCCAGTGCTGCTGTGGGCCCTCTGTGGGCGGCCACCCTCATCCCCTGCCCTGCCACCCGCTGGGGCCCGGCCCTCCCCCTGGGATCCTTTCAGCCCTTGAGCTTGGGTGTTCCCAGCCCTCTGCCACGCTGGACTGGGACGCGACTCAGGACTTAGGCTTGAGATGTCAAGGAGACCTTGAATCTGGAAGGACAGCGCCGTGGGAGCAGGAGAGCAAAGGCCGCATGGGGAGGAAGCAGAGCTGGGGAACCTGCCCACAGCCTCCAGTGCCTCCTTCACATGTGCCTCTCTATGCCTCTCCTTGGCCTGGACAAACCCCAGCTGCTGCTGCTCCGCAGGTGATTCCTAAAGATGCACCTGCTGCAAGAGCTATTGTCCTGCTGCTCTGGGGCTGCCTGAGTGTGTTCAGGAGCGTCAGACAAGTGGGGCTGCCACACCTCATACTGGAAGTGAGGGGGCCTGATACTGGGGAAGGGTCGGAGGGTGGGGGAGGGTCTGAGGGTGGGGGAGGGCCTGATGCTGGACTAGGATGTGATGGTGGACTAGAGCCTGATGCTGAGGGAGGGTCTGATGCTGGGGGACGGTCTGATGCTGGGGGAAGCTCTGATGATGGTGGACTAGAGCCTGATGCTGGACTAGGGTCTGATGCTGGGGGAATGTCTGATGCTGGACTAGGGCCTGATGCTGAGGAGGTGTCTGATGCTGGAGGAGGGCCTGATGCTTGGGAAAGGCCTGATGCTGGGGGAAGGTCTGATTCTGGACTCGGGCCTGATGCTGGGGGGCACATCTGATACTGGACTAGCAGCTGATGCTGGGGGAGGGCCTGATGCTGGGGGAAGCTCTGATGATGGTGGACAGCCTGCTCCCAGATGTACATGGAGTTGAGGATAAATCTCTATGAGAAATCTTTTTTTCATACTTTCCTGACCACCTTGCTATGTTCTTTTTAACTTAAAGATAATTTTGTGCAATATCGTTTAATTTCTGCCATACATCAACCTGAATTACTCGTAGGTGTACGTATGTCCTGTCCCTCTTGAATCTCCCTCCCACCTCCCCTTGCTACATTCTTGTTTCTATGGATATATGAATAATAGACTGTTGACTTACATAACATGAACAGCTCCCACACACAAGTGTGCACACACACACTCCCTAGTGCATCATTCGGGTCCGCGTCAGGGTGGCCCTCGGCTCCCCCGCCCTGGGACCGACGGTGAGCCTCGACACCTGCACTGTGTTCCCACCCTCGGCCCGCTGCCCGCGCCTCAGCAGCAGTGGGGCCCTGTCCCCACAGATGCTGAAGTGATGGAGCCTCTTGTCTCCAGAGCCAAGGGCATGAACACACCATCGGTCGTCCTCTGGGGACACCTGCACTTCCGCCTTCTGGCCTTTCCATTGTATCCATCCATTTCTCTTAACACAATGTCCGTGTGGTGACTCGGGGTCCCATTACCAGCTCTGGTCTGTTCTCAGTGAGAGTACAGCTTACCCTCCACACTCTTTATTGGCCCTGGGAAATTTTGCTTCAGTACTTATTGAAAGAAAGCAATAAATAATCCTGTGATAAAAATAGTTCAAAAGTAGACTGTACATACTTTGTCACATATTCGGGAAGTTCACAAAAGATTAATAGGAAAATAGAATGATAACAATGAATTGTACCAGTAAGTTAAAGGTGGAACCCACGTGTAAAGAGACATGCTGTCTGTGTCTACCGAGATACCAGCTGCATAATAAATATCGCACCGTGACCTGAACACATCTCTTGCTGGCTTTTTTAATGTGCCGCTGAAAAAGTAAAAGTTACATTTGATACTTATACAATCCAGAACGGCTGTGTCATCACAATCTAAAAATGTACGCCTGGGTCCATTCTTTAAACATGTTTACAAATGGAGGTAAGAAGATGATTTACATACAAAAAGGCCTTTGTCAGAGCTGCGCTCCGCTGTCTGTCTGGAAAGTGGCACCTTCACTGTCCAGCTCCATGGTTCCACACGGGTGCAGGGCATCGCGATTGCTCCCCGAAGCGTCTCACTGGAGAGGAGGGATCCGGGTCCACAGAGACTAGGTTACGGCAGAGAGTTTCATAGTCTTCTTCTAGTCATCCTTTCAGCCCAAATTTCATTAGAAGCTCACATTTAACACTCAGTACTTTTAAATCACTTCATGCTGCAGACAAAAAGCATTTCTTCCTAGAAAAAGTACAGTTTAGGCCAGTGGTTAAAATCCAACAACAATTGGTTGAAATTAAGTTTGCTTATCTCAGAGTGATGGTTGGAGAGCCTGGTTACATTCTGGAAGGATAGTGCACACTGTGTCATGATGATTTTACAACTGCAGGAAAACCCCTTCTCATAGTTTAACATTTAACAATTAAACAAGAATAATTACAGTAAATGCATTATTTACAAAAGCCCTATATATGTTTATAGGATTTATATAGACAAACACTACAGTACATTCATTTGAAAGACTAAAATCAGGTATCAGAACATGAATTGATCTGAAAGGATATTTATAGTCAGAATATAAAAGAAAAAGTAATAATAGACATGAAGTCATAAGTTTACATAAATATAAGAAACATTAAATTCTAAAGGATTTTCTCTATGGAATTGATGAATTTTTCCACTAATTAAAAACTCTGTAATAAAATATCTTCAGGTCCATGTTACAAGTATTAACAGAGTAAAGATTTCATGGAGTTCAAAATGTAGTCTTTGAAATATACTGGACGCTGTATAATTATCTGGAGAATTAGTGCAGGTAAACTGGAAACACACAGATGAGTCAGTCCTTGGACGGCAGCTGGTGCCCGAGCCCCTGCCCCTCCAGACACCCCCTCCACCCCATTCGGGGCCTCAGCTGCTTTGAGAATTCAGAGAAACATGGAGGACCAAGCAGATCAAGGAGAGAACTCTGTCGCTGACCTTATTCTGACATATAGCTAAAAACTGCTGGTAAAAAAAAACTCAAAAGCCCAATCCAGCTTTCTAGCTGAGATGTGACCAGGACAGAGCAGACAGCCTCCTGCCCTCAGAGCAGCTCCAGTAGGGCTGGGCCCCCGGGCCGGACCCACCAGAGGCCCACCCAGAGCGGCACCTGCAAGGGAGGGTGGCCCCTCAGTGGCGGCCGAACCCCAGATGCTGGTGCACCTCTGTGTGAAACGGTGGCCTCTCCACGGAGAGGCCCAGGGCAGTGCAGCCTCGTGAACCCTGACTCTCTGGGCCCTGCTCCCTCTGAGAACGTGCACGCAGGGCGTGGCCGGCAGCACCGCCGCTGTGGGAGGGACACCCGTGTGCGCGGACGTGAGGGAGCCTCGGCCGTGCTCTCACCACTCAGGCGGCAGCAGGGCACCAGGGTCACATTCTCTGCTGCCAAGGGCTCTCTGGGCCTTCCTCCGGAGACCCGCTGACCCTCCACTCCCGGGGCGTGGGCTCTGTGCCCCCGTGGGACCAGGCCAGCCTGTACTCACCCCGAAGCTCAGCAGGAGCAAGTCCTGACTGTAGCGGAATCCAGCCTCTGCATTCCCACCATGCTGCCCGGTCCCACATGTGCAGGAGGAAGCGAGCAAACACAGAGTGTGGTTCGTCATGTAACATCACAAGGGGCACGAGGACACACACACACACGCAGCAGCGCCCACTCCTACTGAGGGTCTGGGGAAACTTCTTGAGGGTGGATGAGCCAGAGAGAGCAGCCTGGGGGCTGCCACGTGGGGGACCCTGCCACCCGGGGGTGGTGGGAGGGCGGTCACACTAGTGCAGCAAATGGCACATTCAATGACAGAAACGCCATCATGGGGACAACCACTCCCTGTGAGAGCTGCCAGTCTCTCATTAGACCTCCAGATTCACAGGGCTGCTGGACCTCTCTTCCAGCCCTCACAGGATCTGTGAGATGGGACATGGGGAGGGACTGGCTACTTGCGGGTCAGAGGCCAGGCACTGGTGGCCTGAGCCCCGCAATCTGCTGTCCTGGGGGCTGGGCTGCTCTCCCCAGGCCGCTTCAGGGAGGGCAGAGCACGGGGCTCATCTAAGAAAGGGGAAACTCAGTCTCAGCCTCCCTCGGAAATGTCACCACTGACGTTTTCTCGTCACAACACAGGCTGTAGGGCCCAATGGGTCAGCCCTGACCCCCAGCCCCCGCTCCAAGTTGACTAAGAAATCTACAGAAACCGCTAGCAGAAACCCGTTGCTCCCAATTGAACGTTTTCCGTCTTCCCCTGGGCCCACCAGGAACACATCTGATGAGTGTCTGGCCAGGGTTCCAGAGAGGGCTGAAGACAGTGGGGGCTGCTGATGGAGCAGGCCACCTGTCCAAGCCCTTCTGATACTAAGAGCCCCAGACACCTGCTGCACTGTGACTTCAAAAGCCATGGAAAACAGCCAGTTACACGGTTTATGCCCTACCTATCTTACGCGGTTTGTGAAAGGTCACCTCCAATATATTCTATTCCCAACACCTCGCTCTAGGATTGTTTCTAATTTATCTAAACTCTAATGTCTACGTCACCATGTCCATCTGACAGGGAAATGTTGGATTTATAATGAGGAGAATGGAAAATAAAAAAGCAAGCGGTGAGACTCTTCAATCTACTGAAAGCTAAGCTACAGTTAAGAACTGTAAAAATGAGCTGCATGCTCCTTGGAAGAGAAATGCTGTTTAAAAAAGGAGAGAGGCACTGGGTCCCCCCCCAACCGCTGGTTAAGCGTATTATTGAGTTCTGGCAAAGAGATGATGCAGCTTCCCCATAAGCCCCCTCACCAAAAGTGCCCAGCTTAGCACAGGCTTTCCCTAAATATACTTTGCTCTGTGAGAGCAAGTGAGAGCAAAGCTTATTAATCTACTCACGGGAAGGGCTAATAACAGGAAAAAATGCACCAAAGAGACCCTCCAGGCCCCGTTCCCATGGGGTGAGTGCACACTTTTTCTGGGGCGGGCACAGCCAACCGTGGAGAAAGCATCCAGGGAGACACCCCTGTCACAGATGGGACCTTGGGGTGGGAGGGTGCAGGGGCAGTGCACAAGGCATCTCCTGAGCCACAGAGCCTGACCCCAACCCAGGCTGTCTGGCTGTCTATCTTGCCATCAAGTGGGGACACAGCGGCCCTGAGCACCCAGCCTGAACTAGCAGTGTTCTCTGGCAGAGTAGCTGTCAGAGGGAAAACCAGAGCTGAGTTTGAAAGGGCAACTGCCAGGCCGTGTATTTACGGCCCGGCTGAACTCGGGGAGGACCTCTCCCGGCCTCACCTTCTTCGTTCACCCCATTGACTGACAGTGTGCAAGGGACCAACAATGGTTAGGACGGGGGGAGGACAGGAAGGTGGACAATGCTGTCACTGAATTTAGACTTGGCCATCCTCCCAGTGGGGAGAGTCCTTGAGAGGCAACTGGTGTGGCCTGAGAGCGACCCTACTGTTTTATAAAAGAGCTCTTGAGTGCTGCTGGCCACACACACATCTCTACAAGCATGGGTGTCAATCTAATGCTCTGAGAACACTCATGGGTCTTGGTTTTATTAGTTGCAAGAAGATGCTAACAGTCAACCAGACAAGAACTTGAAGAAAAACCAGCACGACTGTTAAACGTTTATAAACAGGTGTTAGGGTTCCCTGTAGAGCACTGCCCCCTTGGGCGTGCGATGGCACTAAAGAGCCCTGTAACCTGGGAAGCAGGCCATTCCAGCTCATCCACATTCTAGCCCAGGGCTGCGCACGCTGTCCGACCTGTCACCTTCCGCCCGGCTGCATCTTCTTTGGCTGCACCGAGGGTGAGGGCAGAGAGGACGGGACCTGGAAGTTTGCGGGCAGAGTCTCTGTGCACCCAGCAGCTAAGCCACGGACATCCTTTGGTCTGAATTGTTTCCTCCAAGAAGGTGCCTTCCTAAAGCTTTTATCTACATTTGGAAATTACACGACAAAGAAAAAGACAAAACAAAGAACAAAACAAAAAGCCACTAGCCCTTTAAAATGGCTGAGTTTGCTACTGCACTTTTGTCCAGGAGTATCTGACCCGTTTGTGATGACCATGTGACTGATCTGCCCAAACTGGGAACAGAGGAGCATGGCACAAGGTGGGATCACACGCGTACCAGGACCCTGACTGGACCCTAACTGGACCACCCTGGCTACCCGGGTGGATGTTCCTCCTGAGAGCAGGAAACATTTCACTTCATGGAAACATTTTCAAGCTGTAACCAGTTCTGTCTCACGCTGGGAAGGAGCCAATGGATGCTTCTGCAGGTGTCCGTTTCTCCTTGTCAAATCAAGTGTCCTTAAGGTCCAATGAAGACAAGAACTATAGTGTGGCCCTGAGCAGCCAACAAAATGCGCAAGCCTGGAGAGGCCCAGGGTGGGAGGGCACCGAGACCTCCACACTGCTCACCCCACCCCCCATGTCCCTGACGCACCCATGCCTGGCTGGCCTCTGGTGGTCATGGAAGCCTTTCTCCCTTGCACTGTTCAAGTAGCCTCAATAGTAAAAATAAACTAAAATGAAATAAAGATTCAAAGATACCAACAAAGGACACCTTCTGCTTATGAAATCATCTTTCCGCTTAGTAGAACACTAGCTCTTTTCTTTGTATTTTGACTAGGGAATTAGCAGGATCCTGGCTCAGATGGGAAGGCATCCACCTGCAGGAGACTCAAGCTTGATCCCTGGGTGGGGAAGGTGCCCTGGAGAAGGAAATGGCAACCCACTCCAGTATTCTCGCCTGGGAAATGCCACGGACAGAGGAGCCTGACGGGCCGCAGTCCATGGGCACATAAAAGTTGGGCCCAACCGAGCAACTAGGAACAGAAGTATTTCCAAGGTCCACACTCGTGTGTGTGTGTGTGTGTGTGTGTGTGTGTGTGTGTGGTGTCTGGCTGTATCTCCCTCTCGCTCAAGTGTGTGTGTGTGTGTGTGTGTGCATGTCGTGTCGTGTCTGTCTGTCTGCATCTCCCTCTCGCCGTCTTGCAGTCTGTCTCGGAAGCTTCCTCTCTTTCTGCCTCTTGTCTCTCCCGACAGCCGGCCGCCGGTCCGTTGCTCTGGCCCCGGCCTCTCATGGGTGCTATGGCTCTGGCTGAGGAGCTTGCGCCGGGACCCTGTCTCCCTTGGCGTGAGTGTGTGTGAGTGTCTGTGTGTCTGCCGGTGTGCCTGCCTATCGCTCGTCTGCTCTCTCCAGAAGGTGGTGTGCTTGGCGGGCGGCCTGGGGGCAAGGGGGTGTGGCCTCAGGAGGGCAAGGGGCGGGGCTGAGGTGCTCCGGTCGACCACGCCTCAGTGGCTCCGGGTATGTTTCCGCACTGGGTAGGTGCCAGGCAGGATGGTTGCTCAGGGCCCCCGCTGGGCTGCGCCTAGGCCCGCAGAAGGCTCCGAGGCCTGCGGGCCACGCGGGAGGGCGGCGGCCCGGCCGGCAGCCAGACACTTCTGGGGCCGCGTGGCCCTAGCAGGAAACAGGATCGGGGGAGGCCCTGTTCACTATGTGAGGCCAGGTCTGGTGAGGCCCAAGGTGGGCAGGTATGGAGACCTCCGCACCCCTCACCTCACCCCCCAGACCCCCGTCGGCGGCAGCCCACCAGGTTCCTCCATCTGTGGGATTCTCCAGGCAAGAATACTAGTGTGGGTTCCCATTTCCTTCTCCAATGTGTGAAAGTGATCTCGCTCAGTCCCGTACGACTCTTCCTGTCTTCATGGACTGTCATCTACCAGGCCCCTCCATCCATGGGATTTTCCAGGCAAGAGTACTGTGGGTTGCTATTTCCTTCTCCAAATTTCATGTCCTAGTTATTGTAAATAGGGCTGCAATGAACATGAGCGTGCATATGTCTTTTTGAATTATGGTAGTCTCAGCAAACCCAGTGGGATTGCTGGGTGGTATGGTAGTTCTATTTTCATCTTTTTAAGGGACCTGCATACTGCCCTCCATAGTGGCTATATCAATTAACATTCCCACCAACAATTCATGGGGTCGCAAAGAGTCGGACATGACTGAGCGACTGAACTGAACTGAACTGAATTGTGGTAGAATAGTGAGTGATGCTGAGATTCTGTTGTGTTTGGTATTCCATCCTCTGACTTATTATACAATGCATGAGTACATTTGAATAGATTCTGATTGACCCTTTGTGCTATATAAAGTGACAGGCTTAGACAAATGCATATTGACAGGTATCCATCCTAAATGATCACTTCCAGTCCCCACTCCATGATCTGTGTAGCTTTACCTTCCAAGAATGTCACAATGGGGTCATACTGGGTGCAGCCTTTTCAACTGGATTCTTTCACTTAGCCATGTGCATCTAAGATTTATCCCTGTCTTTCAAGGGTTGAGGTTTCATTCTTTTCCACTGTTGAGTGTTATTCCTTTGCATGTATATAGGAGGAAAATAAATTTCCCTCTCCCTTTCCAGGTTCTTGGTTGAGCCCTCTTTCTCCATCATTAAACACAAACTATAATGGACTGGAATAGGTGAATTTAACTGAGATGACCATTATATCTATTACTGTGGGTAGGAATCCCTCAGAAGAAATGGAGTAGCCATCATGGTCAACAAGAGTCCAAAATGCAGTACTTGGATGCAATCTCAAAAACGACAGGATGATCTCTGTTTGTCTCCAAGGCAAACCACTCAATATCACAGTTATCCAAGTCTATGCCCCAACCAGTAATGCTGAAGAAGCTGAAGTTGAACGGTTTTATGAAGACCTACAAGACTTTTTAGAACTAACACCCCAAAAAGATGTCCTTTTCATTATAGGGGACTGGAATGCAAAAGTAGGAAATCAAGAAACACCTGGAGTAACAGGCAAATTTGGCCTTGGAATGCAGAATGAAGCAGGGCAAAGACTAATAGAGTTTTGCCAAGAAAATGCAGTGGTCATAGCAAACACCCTCTTCCAACAACACAAGAGAAGACTCTACACATGGACATCACCAGATGGTCAACACCGAAATCAGATTGATTCTATTCTGTGCAGCCAAAGATGGAGAAGCTCTATACAGTCAACAAAAACAAGACCAGGAGCTGACTGTGGCTCAGATCATGAACTCCTTATTGCCAAATTCAGACTGAAATTGAAGAAAGTAGGGAAAACCGCTAGACTATTCAGGTAAGACCTAAATCAAATCCCTTATGATTATACAGTGGAAGTGAGAAACAGATTTAAGGGCCTAGATCTGATAGATAGAGTGCCTGATGAACTATGGAATGAGGTTTGTGACATTGTACAGGAGACAGGGATCAAGACCATCCCCATGGGAAAGAAATGCAAAAAAGTAAAATGGCTGTCTGGGGAGGCCTTACAAATAGCTGTGCAAAGAAGAGAGATGAAAAGCAAAGGAGAAAAGGAAAGATATAAGCATCTGAATGCAGAGTTCCAAAGAATAGCAAGAAGAGATAAGAAAGCCTTCTTCAGCGATCAATGCAAAGAAATAGAGGAAAACGACAGAATGGGAAAGACTAGAGATCTCTTTAAGAAAATCAGAGATACCAAGGGAACATTTCATGCAAAGATGGGCTCAATAAAGGACAGAAATGGTATGGACCTAACAGAATCAGAAGATATTAAGAGGTGGCAAGAATACACAGAAGAACTATACAAAAAAGATCTTCATGACCCAGATAATCATGATGATGTGATCACTAATCTAGAGCCAGACATCTTGGAAAGTGAAGTCAAGTGGGCCTTAGAAAGCATCACTATGAACAAAGCTAGTGGAGGTGATGGAATTCCAGTGGAGCTGTTTCAAATCCTGAAAGATGATGCTGTGAAAGTGCTGCACTCAATATGCCAGCAAATTTGGAAAACTCAGCAGTGGCCAGAGGACTGGAAAAGTTCAGGTTTCATTCCAATTCCAAAGAAAGCCAATGTCAAAGAATGCTCAAACTACCGCACAATTGCACTCATCTCACATGCTAGTAAAGTAATGCTCAAAATTCTCCAAGCCAGGCTTCAGCAATACATGAACCGCGAACTCCCTGATGTTCAAGCTGGTTTTAGAAAAGGCACAGGATCCAGAGATCAAATTGCCAACATCCGTTGGATCTTCGAAAAGCAAGAGATTCCAGAAAAACATCTATTTCTGCTTTATTGACTATGCCAAAGCCTTTGACTGTGTGGATCACAATAAACTGTGGAAAATTCTGAAAGAGATGGGAATATCAGACCACCTGACCTGCCTCTTGAAAAATCTGTATGCAGGTCAGGAAGCAACAGTTAGAAGTGGACATGGAACAACAGACTGGTTCCAAATAGGAAAAGGAGTACGTCAAGGCTGTATATTGTCACCCTGTTTATTTAACTTCTATGCAGAGTACATCATGAGAAACGCTGGACTGGAAGAAACACAAGCTGGAATCAAGATTCCCGGGAGAAATATCAATAACCTCAGATATGCAGATGACACCACCCTTATGGCAGAAAGTGAAGAGGAGCTAAAAAGCCTCTTGATGAAAGTGAAAGAGGAGAGCGAAAAAGTTGGCTTAAAGCTCACCATTCAGAAAACGAAGATCATGGCATTCGGTCCCATCACTTCATGGGAAATAGATGGGGAAACAGTGGAAACAGTGTCAGACTTTATTTTTTGGGGCTCCAAAATCACTGCAGATGGTGACTGCAGCCATGAAATTAAAAGACGCTTACTCCTTGGAACAAAAGTTATGACCAACCTAGATAGTATATTCAAAAGCAGAGACATTATGTTGCCGACTAAGGTTTTTCCGGTGGTCATGTATGGATGTGAGAGTTGGACTGTGAAGAAGGCTGAGCGCCAAAGAATTGATGCTTTTGAACTGTGGTGTTAGAGAAGACTCTTGAGAGTCCCTTGGACTGCAAGGAGATCCAACAAGTCCATTCTGAAGGAGATCAACCCTGGGATTTCTTTGGAAGGAATGATGCTAAAGCTGAAATTCCAGTACTTTGGCCACCTCATTCGAAGAGTTGACTCATTGGAAAAGACTCTGATGCTGGGAGGGATTGGGGGCAGGAGGAGAAGCGGAAGACAGAGGATGAGATGGCTGGATGGCATCACGGACTCGATGGATGTGAGTCTGAGTGAACTCCAGGAGATGGTGATGAACAGGGAGGCCTGGCGTGCTGCGATTCATGGGGTCACAAAGAGTCGGACACGACTGAGTGACTGAACTGAACTGATCAGGAGAAAGAAGTTTAATGAACATGTATACCTTTTGCATAGAGAGGATATGCCAAGGAAAACTGAGTCACTCCCTGAAATGAACCAAGACTTCACCATAAATAGCTCTTCAGCCCCAAACAGGAGACAGACCTTGAGGGGAAGGCAGAGGCCCTTTATGGCCGGTTATCATGCAAAGCACAGTAAATAAGCAGATGATTGTTTGCAGATTTAAGTCCTGACATCTTCACTGATAAGTGTTCCTTCCTTGAGATGTAATTATCCTTCTCCTAGGTTCAAAGGGGGAGACCCTTACAAATGGAGATTTCCCTAATAAATGTAAATGTACCTCACAAAAGGGCAACCTCAGTCTTCCCTGGTGAGCTAGCTGCTAAGAATCTGCCTGCTAATGCGGTGGACACAGGTTCTATCCCTGAGCCAGGTGTATGCCACCTGCCACAGAACAGCTGAGCTCTTGCGCCACAACTACCTAGCCAGCGCTCTAGAGCCGGGGAGCCACAACTGCTCCATGCAGGCGCCACAGCTACTGAAGCCTGCACACCTAGAGCCCATGCTCTGCAGCCAGAGCGGAACCAGCTCTCCACAACTGGAGAATGCCTCTCAAAGCAACAAAGACACAGCGTGGCCATGCAGACATGAATACATCTTTTAAAAAATTGGGGGCATTATTATTTTAAACTAAACTAAACTAACTCATGTGAGACATCATTTGGGGTGGTGTGTTCTGGTCCCCTTGATATCTGTGTACACCAATTTGCTTGCACATTCATCTACTGAAGGATATCCTGATTTCTTCAAGTTTGTAGCCATTGTGAATAGAACTGCTGTGCAAAACCACATCCTCGTTTGCATTTGGACGTAGAATTTCAGAGCAACTGCGTCAATACTGAAAGCATGATTGCTGGATCCCAAGGTGAGACCTGTTGAGCTTTGGGGAAAACTCCCAGACTATCTCTCATGGGGGCTGTACGTGCCTCCCACCAGCAATGAGGAATTGCTGTTGTTCCTCACCCTCCAGCAATTAGTATTATATCTGGAGTTTATCAGTCCTAAGAGGTGTGGTGTGATATATCATGATTTTAATTTGTAATTCCCTGATTGTACATAATGGTGAGCCTGTGTGCTATTTATTTTTAACCACTAAGGAAATTCTGACATGTGTTGCAAAGTGCGTAAAGTTTGCAGTCATATACCAAGTGAAACAAGCTAAACAGAAATGGACAAATAATCTATGATTCCACTGTGAGATGTCCAGATAAGTCCACTGCAAACACAAAGTAGAATAAGGCTGCCAGGGGATATGGGGAGTTGGACCTGTTGGACTTGAACAAGGGCCAGTGACCGTACATGGTGATGGTGGGGGTCAGTCAGTTAGTCAGTCAGTTCAGTCGCTCAGTCGAGTCTGACTCTGTGACCCCATGAATTGCAGCACGCCAGGCCTCCCTGTCCATCAACAACTCCTGGAGTTTACCCAAAGCATGTCCATTGAGTCGGTGATGCCATCGAACCATCTCACCCTCTGTCATCCCCTTTTCCTCCAGCCTTCAATCTTTTCCAACATCAGGGTCTTTGCAAATGAGTTAGCTCTTCGCATCAGGTGGCCAAAATATTGGAGTTTCAGCTTCAACATCAGTCCTTCCAATGAACATCCAGGACTTATTTCCTTTAGGATGGACTGGTTGGATCTCCTTGTAGTCTGAGAGACTCTCAAGAGTCTTCTCCAACACCACAGTTCAAAAGTATCAGTTTTTCTGTGCTCAGCATGAGACACAGGACACAGCCAGCAGTAACACCTTCTCACACAGATTTCCAGTCAGTGCCTGTCAACCTTCTACACCCTTGGTTTTTCTCCTTTGGGTCTGAGAGCTCAAGGCCTCATGAAATTGAGGTGTTCTCCTTCTCAGAAAACGGAACCTAGCATACAGCCCCATGCCTCATTCTGCCAGCCAAGTCTATTGAAAGGTTGTTGTTGAATCACGACGCCGGGATTCTTGGCCCCTGGAGGAGAAGAATTCAATCCGGGGCCAGAGACGAGGCTTCATCGCTCAGAGCTTTTGTGTAATAAAGTTTTATTAAAGTATAAAGGAGATAGAGAAAGCTTCTGACATAGGCATCGGAAGGGGGTAGAAAGAGTACCCGCTTGTTAGTGTTAGCAATGGAGTTATATACTCTCCAGTAAATTGAAAGAATGTCTGGAGGTTGTAAAGACCTCATCAGATCTACTCCCATAATTTACATTTTAAGATGACGGAATTAGCCAGAAGGTTTAATCCAGAGACTGTCCTCAGGCAGAATACATTGTTGTTATATAATCCTAAGGAATGTAGAGAAGGAAAAACGTTTGTCCTTTCTTCCTCCTTGAGAATTCCAGACCCCTCTCTCCTTGGGGACCCCTAGACTTCTTATCAACCTGCCTAGGAAATGACTGTCTCACTATCAGCTCCTCTTACTGAAGAGCCATCTGTCACACGTGTCCTATAGAAGTCCTCAAATTAACAACAATGCCAACGAGAAGACCTAGGGTGGGGGAGGGCTGAGCTTAATGAAATTATCACCAGATGCGCCAGCCTGCCAGCTGCTAAGGTGTGTGGCATCAACCTCCCACTGGCCTGACATCTTGGAGGTCATGTCCTCAAACTGGTGACAAGACACCTAGCAGGGACACTCTGGCAACATGATGAGCAGGTAGTGAGACCTGGTGGGAAGAGTGGAAGTGGACAGAAGGTGGATCCTGCAGCAAGAGCAGATGCTCCGAGTTGCTGTGCTTGGCATGTGCTCTGCTTAGTTGCTCAGTCATGTCCGACTCTGCGACCTCATGAAATGTAGCCCTCCAGGCTCCGCTATCCATGGGGATTCTCCAGGCAAGAATACCGGAGTAGGGGATCTTCCCAACCCAGGGATCGAACCCACGTCTCCTGCATTGCAGGCAGATTCCTTTACCGTCCAAGCCTTCCCAAAAGAGAGATTGTAAATGGAACTGAGTAAAGGTCAGGTTATTTGACCAGAGACCAAGCCCTTGGTCTCTGAAAGCTCTTGAATTTTTATTTGCTTTGCTCTCACTACTGTTTCTTGACTTTCCACCAACTTCAGAAGGGTAGTGGGTAGGGAGAGGAAAGCAGTGAATGATCAAGGAGAACTGTAGTCCTACAACTAAACTATGATCCTAAGATATTGTCAGTTATAAAAAGACTTCCACCTCCACGAACCCAACTCAGGAGATATTCAGAGTTTGAACGTTGCTGAAGAAATTTTCATTTGCTTCTTTCCTATTGCATAATGCATCCTCCTTCATTTTCAGTCTCTAAAACCTAAATTAAAGGCGACATCTGCTTCTAGCAAATGTAGTCAGTGTTGTCTTGGCACCACCAGTATGCAATCATAAAACCAAAGGAAGAAAAAGGGGAGTGAAAAAGGACAACACGGTGCAGCTTCCAGAAACCAGACCCTTTCCCAAATCACCCCCTTTCCACACCCATCTTGCTTCCTCCCACGTGTCTCAATCTGCTGTCATAATTCAACTGCAAATACACGTGTGTGCTCAGTCGCTTCAGTCATGTCCAAATCAGTGTGTCCCCATGGACTATAGCCCACCAGGATTCTCTGTCCATGGGATGCTCCACGCAATGATACTGGAGTGGGTTGTCTTGCCCTCCTCCAGGAGATCTTTCTGACCTAGGGATCAAACTTTTATCCCTGGTCTTCTTTGTGTCCTAAATTGGCAGATGGGTTCTATACCACCAGAGTCACCTGGAAGCACCCTGCTACAAATATACTTAACAGGAAATGCACTCCAGGCCTGTTTGGTCTCTCTTCAATCAAAAACCACCAAGATTTGGTCAGAACTGAAAAATTCAAACAATAAAATCTTTGTAAAGACAAACTACACTCAAGGAATCTGTATGCCCCCAACCAGTTCAGCCACAAATGACTCCAAAGGGGAGAGTCTCGCTCTTTCTGGGGAGAGGGGTGCCCCACTCCCAGCCTAATGGTCATTAGGTCCCCCAACATGGCTTTTGCTCTAGGCCAAAGCTGTCCAGTGAAGTGTACTGTGGACTACAAACTCAAGCTCCATATAATACCTTAAATTTTCTAGTAACCACATTGAAAAACATAAAGAAGCAGATGAAATTAATTTTCAAATTATACTTTAATCCAGTAAACAAAAAATATTATCATTTCAACATGTGATCAATATGTCACAAGTCATGGCTGGCATGCAGATAAGTGTGACCTTATTTTGATGACTAAATACATTCCTTTCTAAGACAAAGTGCCACTCCTAGGATGGGAAGCTAAAATGGGAACCCCTTTACCTTGGGAGTAAGCCTGTCAGGTAAAACACAAGACATCTAGTTAAATTTGGTTTTCAGTGAAGAAGTTTTCAGTATAAGTACATCCCAAGTATTGCAGGAGATGAACTTCTACTAAAAAGAAAAAAAAGAAAAAGTTTTCATTGTTTCCCTAAAATTCAGATTTAACTGGGATTCCTGTATTTCTGTTTGGTAAATCCAGCCACCTAAAAGGCATGATTAGAACGGATTCCCTCTTTAGCTGAAAGAGAGTACATCGGTGGTGAGTGAACACAGCGCTCTCCCATCTGGGCCAGAGTCACAATCACGGGAGGATGACGTGCCATCAGGTGGCCAGTAGAGTTCGGAAGTGCAAAGGTGAGTCTTCCTTGGCCCAGCACAGACACCAAGGTACTGGCAACCCCACAAAGGAGGAGGAGATGAAGGCGGAGGAGATGAAGGCAGAGGGAGAAAACGTGGACAATTCAGGAAGCAGCAGCATGTGAGGGTGCCCAGGAGGTCACAGGCCAGCCTGCAGGGGAGCCTCACAGTTCAAGGGGTGAAGCGCTCTTCCCAGGGTCCAGTGGTGATCACACCTGCACGAAGGTGCCCAGCTAAGCAGTAAGGGGTCACTGAAGCCCAGTGGCTACTCTGCTCCACCCTTGTTTCTTTTCCATGAAGTTTACAAAATATCCGTACATCCTGTACTCCCATGAACCTTGTACAAGACCTTGATCTTAATGCAGCATCTGCACCTTTCCAACCTGATGTAGGATTTTCTTTACCAATCAAATTGTCCTTTAGTTTTACTTTATGTACTAAGGACTCTCACAGTGGGTGATGAGAGAGAAGTATCGTGTCCAACTTATTGATATTCCTTAGTATCTTCCAAGTGAGAGTGGTGAAACATGCTCCCCAAATTCCTAAAACTCCTCAGATTGTGAAACAGTAGTAGCTGGTTAAAGCTAAGAGGCACGGTGGTCCCAGAACCTGGGCAAGATGTGTTTCAGGTTGATTTAGTGTTGAGCATGTGTAAGGCTTGGAGGAATGATTCCGAGTGTCTCATACAGTAGATCAGGGTGGACCTTGAGAATCTCCAGTTTTAACCACTTCCCAGGTGATGCTAACACACTGGTCCAGTGATGACACTTTGAGAACCACTGACTTACACAAGGAGAGAGCTTCCACAGAAACTGAAATGGCTCTTTTTGAGACACTTATTCTATTCTATTCTGAGAGCTTTCTCACACGGAAAACCCAGATGCGAACTTAAAAATTAGCAGACTAGCTCTTCCACAACTAAGGATGTAAAGAAAAAACAATATGGAGATGAATTGGAAGGGAGAGATAGAGTCTAGTCAGGACCCATACTCCTGATGGGTGACCCAGAATTAGGAGGGGACATCACCAACTTGGTATCTTCTCTGGGAGGACATGCTGAGCACCTGAGATCTGGTGACCTGAATGAGGAAGACGAGCCCCCATATCTTGATTTGAAACCAGCAGAGCTATGTCTGGGAGAGAGCTGGGGGCTGTGGTAAGGCAAGACCAGATGCTTAACAGGTTAGTGCCAAACTTACTGACGCTGAATGTTGTCAGTAATGACGCTCAATGTAGCCACAGATCACATGGGAAAGAGAAGTATGTACTAATATTAGGACACGTGCCAAAGGGGCAAGGATTTCTTGAAACTCCCACCCTGGGACCAAGAGTTGGGACGGGGCGCGGGGTGGGGGGGTGGTTAGGGGTGCTGGGGCTAAAGGACCTCATTTGTAGGCAATAAGCCTGCAGCAGCCGGTATTCCGAAGCAGTCTCCCATCCAAGGACAAGAGCAGGCCAGACCCTGCTTGGCTTCCGAGATCAGAAGAGATGGGGGCGCGTTCAGGCTGCTATGGCCGGAGACGGAAGAGGTTGCTGCTGGGCGCCCTAAGAGCCCTGCGCTGTGCCTCCCTTTCCCTCTGACCTGCCGGTTGGGCCAGACGGCCACACAGCTCCAGTGGGGCGCGTGCTGGACTGGAGCTGCACGACCCGCGACCCGGACTCCAGCCCGCCGACGCCGCAACGCCCCCGAACCCCGCTAACCCCCGGCCAGCAACCATTTGGCCGGGCCCGAGGGGCCGGAGGGCTTCCGGAACCCCCAGCAGCCGGGCGTGCATGCATGCCTGCGGGACCTGGGGGCGGTGGGCTGAGGGGCGCAGAGGTCTGGGTGCCCTCCCACCCTGGGCTTCTCCAGGCCTGGCCCCACTGGGCGAGAGGGCACTCCCTCCATCCCGTTCGCTGCTCAGGGCCACAGGGCCCCGGAGGTGTCTGGCTTCCAGCCCCACAGCCGTGCCCGCCCCCAGACCCCCCACCACCCAATCCCCCCTCCCACGGCCAGCACCCAGACACCCTGCCCGCCCCCCTCCCCCGCCCCCCCCCCCGCCCTTCGCTGCAGCCAGCGGGCCCCGGAGCCACCTGCGGGCCTAGTCGCAGCCCAGCCGGGGCCCTGAGCGCCCATCCTGCGCCGGCACCTGCCCGGTGCCCAGACCCACGGGGGCCACGGAGGCGCGGTTGACTGGAGACCCTCAGCCTCGCCCTGTCGCCCTCCCCAGGCTACACCCCCTTGCCCCCAGGCCTTCTGCCAAGTACACCACCTTCCTGAGAGAGCAGACAGTGACAGGCAGGCACACGGACAGACACACAGACACTCGCACACACCCACGCCCAGGGAGACAGCCTCCGGGTGCAAGCTCCTCAGCCAGAGCCATAGCACCCACGAGAGGCCGGGGCCAGATGAACGGACCAGCAGCCGGCTGTTGGGAGAGACAGAGGCAGAAAGAGAGGAAACTTCCGAGACAGACTCCAAGATGGCGAGAGGAAGATGCAGACACACAGACAGACAGACACGACATGCCACGACACGCACACACACACTTGAGTGTGGGCCTTGGAAATGCTTCTGTTCTTAGTTGCTCAGCTGTGCCCAACTCTGATCGACCCATGGACTGCGGCCCGTCAGGCTCCTCTGTCCATGGCATTTCCCAGGCAAGAATACTGGAGTGGGTTGCCATTTCCTTCTCCAGGGAACCTTCCCGACCCAGGGATCCAACCCGAGTCTCCTGCAGGCACATGCCTTCCCATCCGAGCCAGGAGCCTGCTAATTCCCTAGTCAAAATGCACAGAAAAGACCTCGTGTGCTACTAAGTGGAAAGAGGATTTCAGAAACGGAAGGTGTCCTTTGTTGCTACCTTTGAATCTTTCTTTAGTTTTTGTTTGTTTTTACTATGAAGGCTACTCGAACAAGGCAACATAGAAACCCCACAATGGAAAAGCAATTGCCTTTTTTTTGAAAGAAACATGTGGCAGGTTAAGCTCTCTTCATTTTTTATAGTTGGTTCAATGCAAACTCTGTATTCCACAAATATGACTCTTGTGAGCTTTATTTCAAATCTCCATGATGAATCCCTAAGGCCTCAAGCAAGAAATGAGTCGAGGTGGAGAGAAAAAGAGCAACCTTTCCCCTTGGCTCCATCTCACCCAGCCACTTGGTTTCTTCATCTCATGGGCTACGACCTGGGATTCTCTTGTTTGTCTGACCATTGTTTGGGGACCGTTTCTAGTCACAAGGCTATAAACAGTGGTGGGGAAGCCCTTCTTTCCCTTCTACATCAGACCCAGTGGACAGTCCAGGCCCTGCCCACTGCATTGAGTCTGTTGCCACAGAATCAACGGTGATGCTGGTTAACAATGCATATTCCTGGAATCCACTCCATTCGCTACTGACTGTTTGAGGTGGTGCTCTGGAACCTATCATGGGAATCTTTCTTGTTGATTCCAAATCACACAAAAGTCTGAGGCCTGTGCAAAGTTCTTCACGTTTCTGGAAGAGCCACACACCTACAGAAGGAACCACAAGAGTTGCCTGAAATGGTAAAGGTGTAAGTGTTGGAATCAAATTGGAAGGTGTCCCCCTTTGCTATGTAAGTTACATGACTTTTCTTTGAAATGGAAACGGACAATACTAAGAGTTGACGTGGTTCTAGAGCATTCTAAAAACCCTAAATGAGGGAAATCTGCTGTATGAGTTCCTTGAAAGCAAGAACCTATGTTTATTGCTATGTCTTCATGCCTTCGATTGTGCCTTGAATATAGTGTGCACATCAGCAGAAAAAAGAAAAGAATTGAATCGACAAAGATACAAAGAGATCAACAGTGCTGAGCCAAGTGCACAGTTGAGGCTTCCAAGAACTTTTCTGTCTTTCACACACTGAATAAAAACTGAGCACCTAGTATGAGCTAGGAGGCATGGAATCCGTTTCTGGACATATAATGCTGAGAGAAGAAGATACAGAGCTCCTGCTCTCACTGAGACGAATCTAATGATAAATACCAGGCAGATCCTTTGAGAACTTCTACAGGGGCCTCTTCCCTCACAAAACACTGGGTGTCAGAGGAGGCTTTTCAGAGTCATGATTGAGCTGAGATCCCTTCTTTGAACCAACGTACACCGGGGTTCAGATGCAGGAAGAATTTCAGGCAGGAAAAATAGCATTGTGGAAGGCTATGTGACAAGGGAACCTTAGTGCATTCAAGAAATGAAAAATGCCCTATGGGATGTAACCCAAAGAGTGCAGAGGGCATCCCAGTGACAAGAGATCAGAGAAGAAAGTGGGGAGCAAGCAATGAGGGGATTTGGTCGTATATTAAATATTGATGGGGAAAGACAAGCGCAGTTTGAGCAGGGAGGTAGGGGATAGAATTGGATCTGCATTTGAAAAAGGACATCTTGCTCCACATGACTAATTACTGGAGAGGCTCAACTCCCAACTCCATGGAGGGACCACTTCACCGTAGTCCGAATGGTCCTCATTGCAAAGTCTGTCCATAACAAATGCTGGAGAGGTTGTGGGGAAAAGGGAACTCTCCTCCACAGTTAGTAGGGATGGAAGTTGGTGCAGCCACTATGGAAAAGAGTATGGAGGCCCCTCAAGGAACTAAAACTCGAAGTACCATATTCTTCAGCAGTCCGACTCTCAGGCATATATCCACCAAAAGTAGAACTCAACAAGATCCATGCACCGTCTGTGCACATATATCTGTCTGTGCGTGCGCGGGCACGGGAGAGCTCGCGTGATCGCCTGTGAGGCTGGTGCTGGGGCTGGGGGCTGGAGCCCCAGCTGCCGGGATTTCCTGAGGCATGCCAAGGGAGCCCCAGATGGAGACTCCAGGGCCAGTAGTCTGGTTTCCTGGAAGCCAAATGCGTAGGGGCTCGGAGCCGTGCAGAGGCAACCCAGGTCTAAAGCAGGAGTCGGGGCCCCGGCCACCCACTCCCGCCTTCCTGGGAGGGGCTCGGGCTGCGGGGGCCCAAGAGTTGGGACGGGGGCTGGGGGCAAAAGGAGAAGGGAGGCAAAAAGCCTACAACACCAGGTATTCCCAGGTGGTCTCCCATCCAAGGACTAAGGCAGGCCCAACTCTCCTTAGCTTACGAGATCGGAAGAAATCGGGTGTGTTCAGGCTGCTATGGCCCTAGACGGAGACAGCTGCTGCTGGGTGCCCTAAGAGCCTTTCGCTGCGCCTCCCTTTAGCTCTGACCTGCCTGACCTGCCAGTTGGGCCAGCCGGCTGCACCTCTTGATGGGGGGTGCGCGCTGTAGTTGAGCAGCAAGACTGGCGACCCGGACTCTGGCCTGCAGACGCCTCCCCGATCCCCACCAACCAGAGGCCAGGAGTCGCCTGGCCGGGCCTCGGGGCCCAGAGGGCTTCCATAACCCCCAGAGGCCGGCCGGGCTTGGGTGCATGTGGGACACGGGCGGTGGGGTGAGGGGCGCAGAGGTCTCGGTGCCCTCCCACCCTGGGCCTCTCCAGGCCTTGCCCATTCTGTTGGCTGCTCAGGGCCACACTATAGTTCTTGTCTTCACTGGACCTTAAGGACACTTGATTTGACAAGGAGAATGGGACACCTGAAGAAGCATCCATTGGCTCTGTCCCAGCGTGAGACAGAACTGGTTACAGCTTGAAAATGTTTCCATGAAGTGAAACCTGCTAACTGTCAGGAGGAACGTCCACTCGGGTAGCCAGGGCGGTCCAGTTAGGGTCCAGTCAGGGTCCAGGTACGCGTGTGATCCCACCTTGTGCCATGCTCCTCTGTTCCCAGTTTGGGCAGATCAGTCACATGGTCATCACAAATGGGTCAGATACTCCTGGACAAAAGTGCAGTAGCAAACTCAGCCATTTTAAAGGGCTAGTGGCTTTTTGTTTTGTTCTTTGTTTTAAATTGTCTTTTTGTCTGTCCTGTAATTTCCAAACATAGATAAAAGCTTTAGGAAAGCACCTTCTTGGAGGAAACAATTCAGACCAAAGGATGTCCGTGGCTTAGCTGCTGGGTGTGCAGAGACTCTGCCTGCAAATTTCTGGGTCCCGTCCTCTCTGCCCTCACCCTCGGTGCAGCCAAAGAAGATGCAGCCGGACGGTAGGTGACAGGTCGGACGGCATGTGCAGCCCTGGGCTAGAATGTGGATGAGCTGGAATGGCCTGCTTCCCAGGTTACAGGGCTCTTTAGTGCCATCGCACGCCCAAGGGGCAGTGCTCTACAGGGAACCCTAACACCTGTTTATAAACGTTTAACAGTCGTGCTGGTTTTTCTTCAAGTTCTTGTCTGGTTGAAAGTTAGCATCTTCCTGCAACTAATAAAACCAAGACACATGTCTGTTCTCAGAGCATTAGATTGACACCCATGCTTGTAGAGATGTGTGGGTGGCCAGCAGCGCTCAAGAGTTCTTTTGTAAAACAGTAGGGTCGCTCTCAGGCCACACCAGTTGCCTCTCAAGGACTCTCCCCACTGGGAGGATGGCTGAGTCCAAATTCAGTGACAGCAGTGTCCACCTGCCTGTCCTCCCCCCGTCCTCACCGTCGTCGGTTCCTTGCACACTGTCAGTCAAAGGGGTGAACGAAGAAGGTGAGGCCGGGATAGATCCTCCCCTGAGTTCGGCCGGGCCGTAAATACACGGCCTGGCAGTTGCCCTTTCAATCTCAGCTCTGGTTTTCCCTCTGACAGCCTCTCTGCCAGAGAACGCTGCTAGTTCAGGCTGGATGCTCAGGGCCGCTGTGTCCCCACTTGATGGCAAGATAGACGGCCAGACAGCCTGGGCTGGGGTCAGGCTCTGTGGGTCAGAAGTTGCCTTCTGCACCAACCACCCTGCCCCAGTGTCCCATCTGTGACAGGGGTGTCTCACTGGATGCTTTCTCCACGGTTGGCTGTGCCCGCCCCAGAGAAAGTGTGCACTCACCCCATGGGAACGGGGCCTGGAGGGTCTCTTTGGTGCATTTTTTCCTGTTATTAGCCCTTCCCGTGAGTAGATTAATAAGCTTTGCTCTCACTTGCTCTCACAGAGCAAAGTATATTTAGGGAAAGCCTGTGCTAAGCTGGGCACTTTTGGTGAGGGGGCTTATGGGGAAGCTGCATCGTCTCTTCGCCAGAACTCAATAATACGCTTAACCAGGGGTGGGGGAGACCCAGTGCCTCTCTCCTTTTTTAAACAGCATTTTTCTTCCAAGGAGCATGCAGCTCATTTTTACAGTTCTTAACTGTAGCTTAGCTTTCAGTTGATTGAAGAGTCTCACTGCTTGCTTTTTTATTTTCCATTCTCTTCATTATAAATCCAACATTTCCCTGTCAGATGGACAGGTGACATAGACATTAGAGTTTAGATAAATTAGAAACAATCCTAGAGCGAGGTGTTGGGAATATATTGGAGGTGACCTTTTACAAACCGCATGAGATAGGCAGGGCATAAACCGTGTAACTGGGTTGTTTTCATGGCTTTTGAAGTCACAGTGCAGCAGGTGTCTGGGGCTCTTAGAATCAGAAGGGCTTGGACAGGTGGCCTGCTCCATCAGCAGCCCCCACTGTCTTCAGCCCTCTCTGGAAGCCTGGCCAGAGACTCATCAGATGTGTTCCTGGTGGGCCCAGGGGAAGATGGAAGACGTTCAATTGGGAGCAGCGGGTTTCTGCTAGCGGTTTCTGTAGATTTCTTAGTCAACTTGGAGCGCGGCTTGGGGGTCAGGGCTGACCCATTGGGCCCTACAGCCTGTGTTGTGACGAGAAAACGTCAGTGGTGACATTTCCGAGGGAGGCTGAGACTGAGTTTCCACTTTCTTAGATGAGCCCCGTGCTCTGCCCTCCCTGAAGTGGCCTGGGGAGAGCAGCCCAGCCCCCAGGACAGCAGATCGCGGGGCTCTAGGCCACCAGTTCCCGGCCTCTGACCCGCAAGTAGCCAGTCCCTCCCCATGTCCCATCTCACAGATCCTGTGAGGGCTGGAAGAGAGGTCCAGCAGCCCTGTGAATCCGGAGGTCTAATGAGAGACTGGCAGCTGCTCACTGGGAGTGGCTGTCCCCACGATGGCATTTCTGTCATCGAATGTGCCGTTTGCTGCTCTAGTGTGACCGCCCTACACCCCCCCACCCCACCCCCGGGTGGCAGGGACCCCCACGTGGCAGCCCCCAGGCTGCTCTCTCCAGCTTGTCCACCCGCAAGAGTTTCCCCAGACCCTAGTAGGAGTGGGCGCTGCTGCGCATGTGTTTGTGTCTTCGTGCCCCTTGTGACCTCACATGACGAGCCACACTCTGTGTTTGCTCGCTTCCTCCTGCACTCGTGGGACAGGGCAGCGTGGTGGGAACACAGAGGCTGGATTCCGCTACAGTCAGGACTTGCTCCTGCTGAGCTTTGGGGTGAGTACAGGCCAGCCTGGTCTCGCAGGGGCACAGAGCCCACGCTCCGGGAGTGGAGGGTCAGTGAGTCTCCGGAGGTTGGCCCAGGGAGCCCTCAGCAGCAGAGAACATGACCCTGGCGCCCCGCTGCCGCCGGAGTGGTGAGAGCACAGCCGAGGCTCCCTCGTGTCAGCGTGCATGGGTGTCCCTGCCACAGTGGCGGTGCTGCCGGCCACGCCCCGCGTGCACATTCTCGGAGGGAGCAGGGCCCAGAGTGTCAGGGTTCACGAGGCTTCCCTGCCCTGGGCCTCTCCGTGTGGAGGCCAGCGTTTCACACGGAGGTGCACTGGCATCTGGGGCTCGGCCGCCGCTGAGGGGCCACCTTCCCTTGCAGGTGCCTCTCTGGGTGGGCCTCTGGTGGGTCCGGCCTGGGGCCCAGCCCTGCTCGAGCTGCTCTGAGGGCAGGAGGCTGTCTGCTCTGTCCTGGTCACGTCTCAGCTAGAAAGCTGGATTGGGCTTTTGAGTTTTTTTTTTTTTTACCAGCAGCTTTTAGCTATGTGTCAGAATAAGGTCAGCCACAGAGTTCTCTCCTTGACCTGCTTGGTCCTCCATGTTTCTCTGAATTCTCAAAGCAGCTGAGGCCCCGAATGGGGTGGAGGGGGTGTCTGGAGGGGCAGGGGCTCGGGCACCAGCTGCCGTCCCAGGACTGACTCGTCTGTGTGTTTCCAGTTTACTTGCACTAATTCTCCAGATGATTATACAGCGTCCTGTATACGACAAAGACTACATTTTGAACTCCATGCAATCTTCACTCTGCTGATACTTGCTACATGGACCCGAAGATATTTTATTACAGGGTTTTTAATTAGTGAAAAATTCATGAATTCCATACAGAAAATCCTTTAGAATTTAATGTTTATTTATGTAAACTTATGACTTCATTTTTATTACTTACATTTTCTTGTATATTCTGACTCTAAATATCCTTTCAGATCAATTCATGTTCTGATACCTGATTTTAGTCTTTCAAACGAATGTACTGTAGTGCTGTCTGTATAAATCCTATGAACAAATATAGGGCTTTGGAAAATGATGCATTTACTATAATTATTCTTGTTTAATTGTTAAATGTTAAACCATGAGAGAAGGGGTTTTCCTGTGGTTGTAAAATCATCATGACACGGTGTGCACTATCCTTCCAGAATGTAACCAGGCTCTCCAACCATCACTCTGAGATAAGCAAACTTAATTTCAACCAATTGTTGTTGGATTTTAACCACTGGCCTAAACTGTACTTTTTCTAGGAAGAAATGCTTTTTGTCTGCAGCATGAAGTGATTTAAAAGTACTGAGTGTTAAATGTGAGCTTCTAATGAAATTTGGGCTGAAAGGATGACTAGAACAAGACTATGAAACTCTCTGCCGTAACCTAGTCTCTGTGGACCCGGATCCCTCCTCTCCGGTGAGATGCTTCGGGGAGCAATCGCGATGCCCTGCACCCGTGCGGAACCATGGAGCTGGACAGTGAAGGTGCCACTTCCCAGACAGACAGCGGAGCGCAGCTCTGACACAGGCCTTATTTGTATGTAAATCATCTTCTTACCTCTGTTTGTAAACATGTTTAAAGAATGGGCCCAGGCGTACATTTTTAGATTGTGATGACACAGCCGTTCTGGATTGTATAAGTAACAAATGTAACTTTTACTTTTTCAGCGGCACATTATAAAAGCCAGCAAGAGATGTGTTCAGGTCATGGTGCGATATTTATTATGCAGCTGGTATCTCGGTAGACAAAGACAGCATGTCTCTTTACATGTGGGTTCTACCTTTAATTTACTTGTACAATTCATTGTTATCATTCTATTTTCCTATTAATCTTTTGTGAACTTACCGAATATGTGACAAAGTATGTACAGTCTACTTTTGAACTATTTTTATCACAGGATTATTTATTGCTTTCTTTCAATCAAGTGCTGAAGCAAAATTTCCCAGGGCCAATAAACAGTGCAGAGGGTAAGCTGTACTCTCACTGAGAACAGACCAGAGCTGGTAATGGGACCCCGAGTCATCACACGGACATTGTGTTAAGAGAAATGGACGGATACAATGGAAAGGCCAGAAGGCGGAAGCGTAGGTGTCCCCAGAGGACGACCGACGGAGTGTTCATACCCTTGGCTCCGGAGACAAGAGGCTCCATCACTTCAGCATCTGTGGGGACAGGGCCCCTCTGCTGCTGAGGCGCGGGCAGCGGGCCGAGGGTGGGAACACAGTGCAGGTGTCGAGGCTCACTGTCAGTCCCAGGGCGGGGGAGCCGAGGGCCACCCTGACGCGGACCCGAATGATGCACTAGGGAGTGTGTGTGTGCACACTTGTGTGTGGGAGCTGTTCATGTTATGTTAGTCAACAGTCTATTATTCATATATCCATAGAAACAAGAATGTAGCAAGGGGAGGTGGGAGGGAGATTCAAGAGGGATGGGACATATGTACACCTACGGGTAATTCAGGTTGATGTATGGCAGAAATCAAGCAATACTGCACAAAATTATCTTTAAGTTAAAAAGAACATAGCAAGGTGGTCAGGAAAGTATGAAAAAAAGATTTCTCATAGAGATTTATCCTCAACTCCATGTACATCTGGGAGCAGGCTGTCCACCATCATCAGAGCTTCCCCCAGCATCAGGCCCTCCCCCAGCATCAGCTGCTAGTCCAGCATCAGATGTGCCCCCCAGCACCAGGCCTGAGTCCAGAATCAGACCATCCCCCAGCATCAGGCCTTTCCCAAGCATCAGGCCCTCCTCCAGCATCAGACACCTCCTCAGCATCAGGCTCTAGTCCACCATCACATCCTAGTCCAGCATCAGGCCCTCCCCCACCCTCAGACCCTCCCCCACCCTCCGAACCTTTCCCAGTTATCAGGCCCCTCACCTCCAATATGAGGTGTGGCAGCCCCACTTGTCTGATGCTCCTGAACACACTCAGGCAGCCCCAGAGCAGCAGGACAATAGCTCTTGTAGGACGTGCATCTTTAGGAATCACCTGCGGAGCAGCAGCAGCTGGGGTTTGTCCAGGCCAAGGAGAGGCAAAGAGAGGCACATGTGCAGGAGGCACTGGAGGCTGTGGGCAGGTTCCCCAGCTCTGCTTCCTCCCCGTGCGGCCTTTGCTCTCCTGCTCCCACGGCGCTGTCCTTCCAGATTCAAGGTCTCCTTGACATCTCAAGCCTAAGTCCTGAGTCGCGTCCCAGTCCAGCGTGGCAGAGGGCTGGGAACACCCAAGCTCAAGGGCTGAAAGGATCCCAGGGGGAGAGCCAGGCCCCAGTGGGTGGCAGGGCAGGGGATGAGGGTGGCCGCCCATAGAGGGCCCGCAGCAGCACTGGAAGGAGAGCAGTGATGCCTTAGCTCACACGGGGACGCCGCCCAGCCTGGCACTCAGAGATGTTACTGCCAGCAGCTCTGGGGACGCGGGAAGCCCGGTGAGTGACATCACACCACCCGGGCCATGTGGGTGGGCACTGCTGACCATGGCCTCGGTTTTCATTCCGGTTCCAACTGTCCCTCCAAGGGCTGACGGGCCCCTCTTCCGAATGGCGCAGGTGTTTCCTTTATGTGGGTGACCGCATTCCTGCCTGTCTCTGTCGGCGCTGTTGGCGCTCATCCTGTGTCTTTGTCTTTACAACCTGTGCTTGCTGCTCTCCCAGTTTACCTTGGGAGCAGCCCGGATTTTCTGCATTTCTAGTTGTCAGCATCCACTGGGGCTTTCCAGGTGGTGCCAGGGGTAAAGATCCTGCCTGCCAATGCAACAGATAACAGAGATGTGGGTTCGATCCCTGGGTCGACAAGATGCCCTGGAGGAGGGCATGGCAACCCACTCCAGTATTCTTGCCTGGAGAATCCCATGGACACAGGAGCTAGTGGGCTACAGTCCCTGGGGTCGCAAAGAGTCAGACACGACTGAAGCAGGGGAGCACACACTCAGGTTTTAGTTCAGTCGCTCAGTTGTGTCCGACTCTTTGCCACTCCGTGGACTGCAGCACTCCAGGCTTTCCTGTCCTTCACTAGCTCCTGGAGTTTGCTCCAACTCATGTCCATTGAATCATCATGCCACAGAACCGTCTCATTCCTGCTGCATCCGCCAGAGAGGTGGCTGGGGCTCGGGAGAGTGCCTGGGCCCGCTGCAGGGGTGTGAACCTGCCCTCACCGCTCCCTGACCGCCGATCGTCACTGCGTCCTCCTCTGTAAATCGGGAGGGGGCAGCACCTGCTTGGTAAGGGGCACACACAGCATCTGGTATAGAATCAATGCACCATCCATCTCAGCATTGTATTTATTAATAATAGGGATAGCATTTAATAACCTGCTCTTTTTCCCTCTTGCCACTTAACTGTGCTCCAGACCACATCTGCTCCATTTGCCCGTGTACATCCCACACCCAGCACAAACAAGACTCAACACATTTGTGGCTGAAGAGGCAGGAACATACCCTGTCCTCAAGGAGATGAAGCCAAGCGAGATGAAGGCCTAATGATAACCTTGTGTGATGAGGGGACCCCAGGAGGACCTGTGTGGCTGTGGAGTGGGGTGGGGTGCATGGGAAGAACCCATGATGAGCTCCTGGGGAAGGTGGCAGGAAGGAGGGTGGGCTGTTCATTGTCGGGTGTCCACAGATTGCATTTCACCCCTCACTGATGAGCACTTAGGCCGCTTCGAAACACGTGTCACTGTTAGGAGGAAACAATCATTGCCCAGCTCCTACTCAATCAAATTCGTAGAATATGTTTCTAGCATTGGAGTACAATCATCTGCTGTATTCATTCCATGCTCCGTTCATCCACCCATCCAGCCAGACATCTCTTCATCCATCCACCCACTCACTAATCCATCCCTCCATCCATCCACGCATCCACTCACTAACTCATCCGATCATCTCAGACCCACTGACAAGACAGACGCCTCCTTCGCTCCTGCTCCCAGGAGGACCCCCAGCGTGAGTGACAGGAGCCTCGTGGGGACAACGGGGGAGACACAGAAGGGACATGCCTGCAGGCCTCCTCCCTCTGAACAGGGAATCACCCACCTGGTGCTAACGCCTCCTTGCCAGGGTGCTCAGGCCGGCCCTTTTCCTTCCTATGAAACCAGCGGCTTATGGAGGACTTGATGCCCTTCTTCTTTGGAGCTTTGTGCAGCGAGTCCTGCCTGCTGGTGCTGCTGCTGGGCTTGTTCCTGGGGTTGTCCTCAGAGCCTGTTGAGCTTTGGGGAGAGAAAATGACCTTTAACTGGCAACCTCATGCAAACACACACCCCTCCACAAGAGCTACTGAGAGAAACGGACATCCAGCAACACCCGCGCCTCAACCTCGCAGCAGACAGTGGAGTCTCCTTCACCAAACAAGTTCCAAACGAGCAATTCAGGCTCCTGGACACAGACAACCACCCCGGGAACCTGAGATTCTCTGCCTTGAGCTCTCCCCTGAGGAGGGCTTCACTCCAGGCCAGCTGGAGCAGAGGGCGCCCCAACCTTTCCTCAGGGTCGCTGCTTGGCAGGTGACAACACTTCAGGAGAAGGCAAGCTCCCCTGCTCTGGGCGGTTTGCCCCTGCCTCCTGCAGGGTGACCGGCCCCGGCCGTTGCAGGAGAGTGATGCTCACCATGCAGGGCTGCTGGTCAGGTGACCACACGTGCCCTCCATCGCGTGCTGCCTGGCTCAGGACGGGAGCTCAGGTGGTGGTCTGAATGACAGTGTCAGTCACAGGAGGGGACAGAGTCTCCTGAGACGAGACCCCTGAGGAAACAGGAGGGACTCTCAAGAGCGAACCCGAGAGGTACGGGGCCGTCACCGTCGGGAACATGCCCCAGGCTGGGCAGACCTCTCTCAAGAGCAGGAAGAAAGCTCCCACAGGAGTCAATCTCTAGAGAAGGACATTTTCTAAAATCACTGAGGTCACTGAGCTCTTCTTCCACAGCACCTGAAGTTCACCACTAAACACAGGCACTGAACCCAATGGTATTTCTTTAAAATTATCCTTGCAACTCTTTCAAGACAGGAGGTGCAGGGCTCCTGAAACTGACGATGCGCACACAGGCCGCTTACTTGTGGGCGTCCCTGATGTCCTCTTGGTTGGCTGTGCGCAGCGACCCCGTGTGCAGGCGGTCTAGCCGTAGGGACCGCGTCGTGGCCAGGGTCGAGGTTTTATATTTGATAGCAGTCTCGTCATCTTCTACCTTTTCCCGTAAAGCTGGCAGCTGAGGGAGTGAGGTAAGTGTAACACTGGCTAACAATAGAGTGTTTTGAAAATGGCAATCACACAGGCTTTACATTATAACCAGAATCTTATCTGAAAATCTATTAGCTATGCTTTCCCACAATTACAAAAAAACCCCTTGTTCTAGCTTAATGCCACCTTAAGGACTGTCTTGTTCAAGAGAAGTGGGGCTACGGGGCAGCGAGAGCATTTGACTGAGTGCAGAGACCCTGGACGGGAGCCTCCCTGCAGGCAGGCTCCGCCCTCCCTGGATCCAGTGACTAGATGGCCCTGCCCGGCAGGACAGCAGAGCGACGCCGGCCCCGTGAACCCTGCATGGCATGAACTGCCCTGATGAAAGGACTGTGCTCATCGCCAGATGCTGCTCAGAAGCACCACAGCGAGAGTACAAAACCTCTCAGCAAAGCCGTCCAGACCTTTCTGTTTGAAGGAGCAAAAGATACAGCTTGTGCCACCACCCAAGATCATTTGGAGAGATGATACAGGTTACTGGAACCCATGACAACAAGAGAAACACAGAAAAGGTACCTAAACCCTCCACGCGAACACCATGCGCCTGGATCACATTTCTCGGTAACAGACAGACTGGGGGCCACCCACTGAAGTACTTACACGCAGTTCGAGGGTCATTCACTCAGAGCGGTTTCCATAAAGCACCCCCAGGTCTTCACTACGAGATGATCCTGTATCACCCTAGAGGGTCGGAGGTTCAAGAGGGAGGAGATATATGGGTACCTATGGCTGATTCATGTTGGGGTTTGACAGAAAAGAAAATTCTGTAAAGCAGTTATCTTTGAATTAACAAAAAAACTAATAAGAACACAAAAAGAAGGTGATCTCTCCTGGACTCCCAGCTTTTCTGCTGGTCCTGGGTGTGAGGACAGGAAGGACAGTGTAGGGAACAGATTAACCCCTCAGGGTCCAGACAGGTCTCACTGATACATCTGGGTGTGTGGTTAAGCCAGGGGAAGTTTTAGGAGACATGCATGGCATGTATTTTTATAAACAAGCAGTGCGTTGTTTTAACCAACTAACCTGTGCCTTTTCAGTGGGATTCTGTAAAGAATACTGGTCCCGTGCAGCCCCACAGGAGCTTGGTGACAACAAAGTGACTTAGTGCAAAATACAGCTGAACTCGTTTAACAGCAGCTGAATAAGCTGGGCAGCCTCCCCTATGCTCTATCAAGAACCCTCAGACAACAGAAGGCTACAAAGGCTAGAAATTATCCACATGGAACTGAACAGGGATCAATCTCAAATTCAAGTTAAAATAAGCATTTCTAAAAATCAGAAAACAACGAACAGAGCAGGGAAGTGACGCACCTGGGTTGACTATGGACGCAGTGGAGACAAACACCTGCCTCAAGGTCAGGGACCACACCAGCCCCTTACCCCGGGCCTCCTCCTGAGCAAGGCCTCTGGGTCTGCAGCCTGGCTGCCCTCCCCCAGGATGCGAGCCTCCCCACTGGTGCCCATTGGCCAGGATGCGCAGCACTGTGTCCACTTAACAGGAGGGCAAAGCAGGCCACAGAGCGGGCAAGCGGCACACCCAGGTCACCAACCCCAGGGGGACGGCGCTGCTCTGCTGTGCCCAGCAGTAGGGCTCCCGGGCACTGAGCTGCCTGAACTGGAGCGCAGCTGCCCCAGTCCTTCGGGAAGGCCCAGGAGTGCTCGGTCAGCGGGCTGGGAGAAGGACAGGGACAAGGAAGGACAGCCCGTGGGGCAGTGGACTCCAACAACAGGGGCTCATCCAAGTGACACGATAGGAGAGGCAGCGAGCTCCCTCCTGAGGCTCCCTCCATCAGGGATGCCGTGATGGACATGAGAGCCTCTGGAGGAAAGCGCGCTGGATGGCACCATGGTTAAGTGTCCAGGCTCTGATCAGACCAGTCCACACCGCGCGGCTGGGTATGAGAGCCTGGGCAAGGTGCCCGGCCTCGCTAAGCCTCAGTGTCCATGTCTCTTGAATGGGGATAGCAGCAGCCTGGACCTCACCTGGGGATGAGATGACAGACGCAGAAAGCATGTGCCCAGGGCACAGAGTCTCCTGCACACTGCGACCCACCATCATTAAATTGGCTTCCCGCAAATCTAACATCTATGGCTCTTATTCAGTCATTTCTTGTAAGAAAACACTAAGCGGAAATTCCATGGTGCTCCAGAGGTTAAGAGTTGGCATATTCATTGTTGGGACACTGGTCCGATCTCTGGCTGTGGAACTAAGATCCCATAAGCTGTGCAGCATGGCCAAAAACATAAGTAAAGAAAATTTTAAAAATAATAAATAATACTATGTCTATTATAAACAACCATGAGATGATCAGAAGGCAAACAAGTGGGAGAAAGGCAAAGTGTTACAACTGTTTGTATCAGCACAGTTTAAGTGGTGGGTGAGTTTCATTACTTCCATTAAAACGTCAGTTATTCACCAGGACATAACCACATGGTGTTCATTCACGTTAAACCGTAAGGACTCTTTAATACTTCACAGAGAAAGAAAGGCCTGCTAAATTACTAAATAGTTTACCTTTCGACGCCACTTCCTTAAATCACTAGGCTGATAGATGCATGCAAAGAAATGGAGAGAAACCAGATTCACTGCGACTTTGAAGCTAAAATTTCAAGCATCCGAATAGGCAAATACAGGAAAGCAAAAATGAGGGCAAACTTGTAAGTGACATGAAGATTTAGAGAACACGTGACTGGAAACAGAACAGTTTTTGACCACAGAAGTTAAATAAGCTATTCAAGATTTACTAGAGAAACACTAGAAATTATTACTCAGGAAGATACAATTCTATCACATCATCATGATTTATTAAAGCACAGGATTCCGTACAACAAAGGCCCTTAACAATTGTCTATTCTCAGGCAAACTTCTCTATAATTAGTTTCCCTTAATAAAAAACATCTTATACTTTAAATTAGTAAATGAACTGATGAGGAAGTTACCATAATACCTATTTTAACATTGAACAAATCTAACCACCTCTTGGACATTAATGTAAAATCCTGACATAGAATTTGATTTAAAACTTCTCAAAATAAATTCATTAAAACAGGTTCCTGTGAAAATATGTAAGAATGAAAGCTACCATAATAGCAGGTGCAGTCTTTACATTTTATTAACCGTAAAAGATACTTTTCTAAAGAGTCTAATAGAGACATTAACTGTGCAAAAGCTGATGAGATTTACACTCTTAAATACAAGCACCAACACAGAAAGGAGATTGTGTCAGCTCAGTTCAGATCAGTCGCTGAGTCGTGTCCGACTCTTTGCAACCCCATGAATCACAGCACTCCAGGCCTCCCTGTCCATCACCAACTCCTGGAGTTCACCCAAACTCATGTCCATTGAGTCGGTGATGCCATCCAGCCATCTCATCCTCTGTTGTCCCCTTCTCCTCCTGCCCCCAATCCCTCCCAGCATCAGAGTCTTTTCCAATGAGCCAACTCTTCACATGAGGTGGCCAAAGTACTGGAGTTTCAGCTTTAGCATCAGTCCTTCCAATAAACACCCGGGACTGATCTCCTTTAGGACGGACTGGTTGGATCTCCTTGCAGTCCAAGGGACTCTCAAGAGTCTTCTCCAACACCACAGTTCAAAAGCATCAATTCTTTGGCGCTCACCTTTCTTCACAGTCCAAATTTCATATCCATACATGACCACTGGAAAAACCATAGCCTTGACTAGATGGACCTTTGTTGGCAAAGTAATGTCTCTGCTTTTCAATATGCTATCTAGGTTGGTCATAATTTTCCTTCCAAGGAATAAACGTCTTAATTTCATGGCTGCAATCACCATCTGCAGTGATTGTGGAGCCCCCCAAAATAAAGTCTGACACTGTTTCCACTGCTTCCCCATCTATTTCCCATAAAGTGATTGGACCAGATGCCATGATCCTCGTTTTCTGAATGGTAGAGCTTTAAGCCAACTTTTTCACTCTCCTCTTTCACTTTCATCAAGAGGCTTTTTGTTCCTGTTCACTTTTGCCAGAAGGTGTCATCTGCATATCTAAAAGTCCATTAATTCTACACTTAAGAGGATCATTTCTTTATGTCAGCACAATCTCATTTATGAATTATACATGATATGCCGTTTAGGATCCATCTACATTATGCTTGTAACTGCATGCTACTGCTGCTGCTGCTGCTAAGTTGCTTCAGTCGTATCTGACTCTGTGCGACCCCATGGACTGCTGCCTACCATGCTCCTCTGTCCATGGGATTTTCAAGCAAGAATACTGGAGTGGGTTGCCATTGCCTTCCCCTGTAACTGCATAGTGATACACCAATTCAACTTACTGCTATGGGGGAAAAACACCATTTAATGAGACATGAAGACAAAGCACAGACCCGACTAAGGGCACACACGCTGTGGACCACAGCACAGCCATGACCAGAGCAAGTGGGGGGACGGGGGAGGGGAGATGGATGGGTAAACTACAGCCTCGTGGGCGGGGGAGGGGTCAGGATTGATGACAGCTAAGCAGACAACAGGATGAGACAGGAAATCTAAACCAATGATGAAAGCAGACACACCGCCAGAGAACTCCAACAGCGAGGAAGACATACAGAACTGTTTTTTAACAAATACTCGGAAAGAAATTAAGCATGAAACCACAGAGAAATCCTCAAAGAACTTTAAATATAAACTAATTAGCCAATGATGCAAATTATAAAAACGGTGTGTCAAAAGACCATAAAATGGACTAGTTCCCACTTCACAGGCCACTAAAAGGATTCAAGGTTAATTTAATGATAACCTGCCTAACAATGCAGCCGACATGAAATGGGTGGTACCAGAAAAAAGTGATAATACATGTCCAGTTACAAAGCAGAGTGTTGTACACGTGATTTCATGGGATAACAATGTACTCACAAAACCCAAGCTAAACATGCAAGAAAGCTGGAACATGTGCTTTAGAACCGCACACTCTGTAACCAAAAGCCCTAGGTCGTCATCCCATTTTTAGACTCAGAAAAGTGAGGCAGCCCAACCTCTTCCCTGGGGCCCTGAGGCACCGGGCTCTTAACCTGGTTTCACACGCAGAGCTGGCCTGAGCCCACGGCCGGGTCCATCAGCAAGCAGACCATGGAGATTCTTGGTTTTGTTCCCATCGCATGCCCTGCACCCTGCAGCCAGGCAGCCCCAATGGAACATGTGCTGCACGGCTTTCCCACGCCACGAGGGCTGCCTATGGTTACTTTCACGAAGCAGTCTGCTCCCTGAGAACAGAAACTTCCCTGCAGCTGCTGTGCCCAGCACAGGCCAGGCCCAGCGTTACAGAGGCAGGCTCTGGCTGAGTTCACGAAGATGTGCTAAGCCTGTGGTCCAAATATCAAGACTAATTCGTTGCTGTGCCATTGTGGAATGATTAAAGACTAGGCAGTTTAAAAAAGTGTAGATCTCTGAGTGCAGCAAATGTACCCAATTTTCTCCTAGGTAAAAAGAGAAAAACCAAAAAACAAACAAAATAAAGAAAACCCATGTCCTGGGGGAAGGATGGACAGGGAGGAGGCAGACACATACCAGAGTCATGATGCCCAGCTGGTCTCCCTCCTGCGCCGGGCAGTGCCCCCTCCTTCTGGGCTTGGGCAGGGGCGGGCAGGAGCTGGCATCTGAGGAGCTGGCAAGCAGGTTGAGGGAGCTCACCGATTTATAACGACGGAGGCTGCCTAAGCTCCCCCTGTCCTCCCTGCTCTCAGTGTCCTCGGCCCACTGCTCCATGTTCTCCTCCTCTTCCTCCATCAACCTAAAATAGAATAAAACCCGTCACCTGCCTTTGTCAGCAGAGGAACCTGTCTGAACAACAAATTGGGCTGGCATTCTATGTCACGATTAACAAATTCCAGAAACAGTTGCTCAATTAACATCTCAAGAAAAGGTTCAACTTTTCCTCTTTTGAATATTCTCAAACTTAGAATAACTTAGCATTGAGTCTTAGGAACTGGCCCCTGATAATTCAAGCTTGATTTCACGTCTTTCCTCTAACATTCTGAAGGGACCCTGGTGGCGACGCTCTTCCTGTGAGGAGATACCTGATGCTGACAACCTTTACCTCCCCCGCTCTCAGGGCAGAGATGCACGTCAGTGCCACAAGTCTTTTCCACTGGGAATCAGGAACTTGGTACAATCAAAACAGCAATTCGCGAACAAGCTGGAGTTTGTAAACACAAGTCTCCAGACCAGATGAAGTGCTGAGTTGATCTTTCTTGTTTTATTTTTACGTAAGGTTGAATATGTACAAACACATCACTAGATGAAGTTCTGCGCCAGCTTTGTGTGAGTTTCTGGATTCATGTCAATGTGCTGCATTAACCTAGAATTCACGGTTTCTGCTCTTCTCCCCTAAGTGTGTCATGGATGATTTTATATAGCAGGTTAAATACATGATGATGCAAATAAAATGATTTTCAAATTAAAATACAAGATTCTTACAGGAAGTAAACTCTCCAGCTTCACTTCCACTTATACATCTTGAAACGTTTTCAATGTTGGGAACAAGTTGAGGACAGAATGTACCATTTACATCAAGTCAACCTGTCACATAAGGAAAAATCACTTTTACTTGACAACTTGCTGTAAAAATAAAATATTAATATATAACCGTCCCACATTTCCTGCGGGGACATGGAAAGACCATCTTTCTGATCTCATCTGTGCTCAAACACGGCCCACAAAACCGTCTGTCTCGCCGTCAAATGGGCAGGCAGCACCACCTGCGTTTGCTGGTTGTCCCATTCACCCCCTGCCTTTTTCCCGGCCCCCCGCACTCGGCGGACAGAAATGGGCACCTTGGCCTGGGCTGACGTGATAACAGTCTGAGCAGCAGCCTCTGCCTGGTCCTGTGCAGGGTCATCGGCCTGCGGCCACTCTGAACATGGACTCGGGACACGGGCATAGCTGTGTGGGTGTGGCACCAGGCAGGCCTTGGGGCCCCCAGCCACCCGGCTGCACCCAGACCCAAGGTCCCCTGCTCACCACGAGGCCGGCCTTTGGATTCTATCCCGTTTTGTACATTGTTATAACTGCCAAGACGGTGTCTAAAGAAAACATCTTAAATATACTGATGAGATGAGAAAAACTCAAACACACGTCCTTGGACCACTGTCTTACAACAAGCCAATCTTCACACTGTTTATTAAGTTAAAAATGAAAATGCACATCTGAGTGGGAATTTGCAAACCCCAAAACCTGAGCTTTTCTGTTCCAGGTGGCCTTTCACCAGAAAGTGGTGGGCTCCGAGGGACACAGAAGGGTGCATGGGCCCCAGCGGAAACCGCCTCAGCACCTCACCCACCCTGGGGCTCAGAGCTGAGGGGGGACACCCCACAACACACCGGACAGAACGCCCCAGCTGAGCGAGCTCTATTATCAAGGGCAATCTCAAAACTGAAAATTCTTGAAGCAGACCTGAGGTCAGGTTTCTTACTATGGAACACTCAGACTTCCCTAGGAGAAGGCAGCTCCTCAGAGAAATCGAGTTTCCAGGGAGCTGAGTTTGGGATCACCCACCTGATCTCTTCGTTGATGGTGTCCAGCTGCTTCTGTAGCCTCACACTCAGAGTCCTGGCATCAGCCTGCCCGCTGGGCGACAGATGAGTGACCGAGCTGAAGAGGGTGACCCTGTCGCCCTCACCGTCAGACACGCCCTCATCACTCTGGAAAGCCTGGGCCATGTCAGCCAGCACGCTGGCTTGCTGTGCGCGCTCCCAGTCCTGCTCATTCATGGTCTGCACCTGGGCATGAGAGGACCACGTCTCGTAAGCGACATTCAGGGCAGCTCAAGGCTATCAGAAACTGAACCCAATTTTACATGGAAGCCCTGACTGTGGATAAATGTGGATAAACAAAAAAATGGAATCAGAGTAAACAAATAAGTAAAGACAGCAAAACTCCACCTGGAAAAACTCAACTCGAAACTGAAAACACAACATAAAAAGAAAATACATGGTGATGCTATCCATCCCGAATATCACCAGGTGATTAGAGTCAGAATTTGTCTTCTCCTGGACAAAGGGGTACTGAAGACATCCTGCAGCCCTGAGCCACAAGGCTAGTTTACTAGTCATTAAAAATAAGCCAGGTGGGTGGGTCCTCAATCAGAAAGAGAAAGAACACCTGATGCCCACCACTAGAGCCTTCATTCTTTTTTAAATGAAAGGATTCAAAGGACAAACCCTTAACTGAAATTACAGGATGACTGATTAAGCTTACCTCTTTATGTGTGGCACCTAATTCTTCTAACAAACTACACCTTTCGAGCGCTACCCGTAACCGTGCTCTCAACTCAAATCAAAGGGGCTGAGTCACCGTGTGTTGATGTGTGTATATACGTTAGTACAATTCTTAGTGTATACTGACCCTAATACATGGATATTGTAACAGAATACCTTTAATGTCTCTCACTGATCTTAACGTCAAGAAAATCTGCTTGTTAACAGCTTTAAATTCTAAGCTTGAGAGAACAAAATGTTATCCTAAATTAATTCTATTACCCAGTTTTTCACTGCAAGTTGATATACAGAATATAATAAATCTTGAGACATTCATACCAACTAATACTTTTTAACTGGGGGCTTCCCAGGTGGCTCAGTGGTAAAGAATCCGCCTGCCAATGCAAGAGGACAGGATCGATCCCTGGGTCGGGAAGATACCATGGAGTAGAAGATGGCCACCCACTCCAGTATTCATGCCTGGGAAGCCCCATGAACAGAGGAGCATGGTGGGCTACAGTCCACAGGGTTGGAAAGATTCAGACATGACTGAGCATGTACGCAGGCAACGCTTTTTAACCATATAAAACTCTGACTTCTTACAGAAAAAAAAATGTATATACCAGAATTCAAGAAGCTCAAAAGTCAACGAGTTACATAAATAAGTGCATCACCCACCGAACAAGGCAGTAAGTGTACAAATCAAGGACGGCCAGGGGGCTGGTACATTCTCATCCAGGGCCTTGTGGTGCTCAAACAGCAATTTCAGCGCCCTGAGCACCTCCACCTCGCTGGTCATGCTGGCTGGGGACTGCGCCTGCTGCTTGCCCGCTGTCATCCACTGGGATGGCGCATACCGGGAAACCAGGAACTCCAGGTGGTCCAGCAGCAGCTGCAGGCCAAGGCCAAAGGAGCACCTTCAACTTCATGCTTGAATTCAGGCCCGATAACTCCTGTCAGCCTCACGCTATAGCCAGAAACATGTTAAGGCACATCGGAATCCCGCCAGTTCAGTCGAAATTTAGAGTGGACTTCCCCAGGGGCCCGGCAGTTAAGACTCCACACTTCTGCAGGGGTCACGGGTTTTAATCTCTGGTCGGGGAACTAAGATCCCACACAAAGTGTAGTGTGGACAAAAATCTAAGAGAACTCCCCCCTCAAATGTACTAAAATTACATTAGCTCTCATCATAAATTTGAAACAAGATATGAAAACCCCAAACTCATCCACCCAGGTCTGCTCAGTGGGAAGATGTGAAAAATGACTTGAAAATCAGACAGAGGTTAAGTACAGCAACATGGAGGCTAGCGGTGACCCATGCGGGGCAAATGTCAACACGTGAGAATCCCCATTCTGACCCTGATGTTGTTGATTTTGGCCTTGAGCACTGATATTTCTTCTTCTCGTCTCCGAAGTTGCTCCTGAAGTAGTTGTATATTCTTCTTCTCCTAAAAAACAAAGAAATGAGAAACTAAATGCAAACATAAATTAAAAAGACAGTGAGACTGTGAAGCCTGGCCCTGTCAAGTCTCTCCAGGCTCCACACAAAGGCTCTCCTAGCCCCTCCAGAGAAGAGGGGCTCCACTGACCCCAAGACCACACAGACCACTACAACTCAGACCGGCCTTCAGCCTCCCCCTCGACCTGGCAGGCACACGGTAGGGGAGAACCTGGAATCCAAGCTTGCCTTCTCAAGGCCCAGGACGTCTGAGAAGCTTTCCAAAAGATAAACCTAACAACAAAGTGGATAAAGAGATTCTTAAATGACACACAGACCAGTGACCTAGAGCCACTGGGGAGAAGGAAGAAAAAAGGGAAGCCATCAGGCAGATGGCACCCCAAGGCCATCTGTTAGCCTGACTCCATGGAAGCCACCCAGTCATTCAATCAACTGGTTAAAATGTAAAATTGATGTTATATGTATTTTGCCACAATTTGCGTGCACGCGGAGCTGTTCACGTGGTGAACTTGCTCAAGCTGAACCACATGTTCTTCTATTTTTCTTTGCAGAAATTAAAAAATCCTGGGCTACGTATCCCCTACTACATACTGAGTGTTCAGCACCCAGAACAGTGCCCAGCACTTTTAAGAGGCATGTAGTAGACATGTGTAGCTATGAGGGTATATGTCATACACAGAAGCAGTAGGTACCCGTGATTAAAATACTGGACCCACTGCTCTGTGCTTTGGAAGATGGGAGATGTTAAGGGGCTTAGAGTTTCTGCGTCAAGGACTGACTCTCTAGCTCGATCCTCATGCCCCAGAGTCTCCTCCAGCCAGTGTATCCTTCCTTTGGAAGAAGGGAGATGTTAAGGGGCTTAGCGTTTCTGCGTCAAGGACTGACTCGATAGCTCAGTCCACGTGCCCCAGAGACTCCTCCAGCCAGTGTTTCCCTTCTTGTGCGGCCCCGCCCACCCTCCACGCAGCACCTGCACAGCCTCTTACAAGGTAAACTGCTGGGGTCAATGCTGCGCACTAAGGCCAAAGCACCCTGGCTGGCAGGACCCACAGCCATGCTAATGAAATGAAACACAACCCCGAAACTTCGCCCGGTGAGGGCCAATCCAACGGGCCCAGCTGCGGGCTGCTCTCACCTCAGGCCACTCTCCTTCCAGGACTTGGGCGGAGGCCAAGTTCTTTCTTGTCTTGGCCTCTGCCTTGGGGTTGCAGCACTGGAATAACACCACAGGCGGGCCCTTCGGTGACCCATCCTCGCGGATGGGGGCAGCCCCCCACTCGGGGGCAACCATTTTTCACAGGAGGATACCTCGGCTCCCGAGCTAGCACCACCGATCTCTCACTACGACCACCACTATTCACACTACGACCACCGCTCTCACACACACCGCTCTCACACTAGGACCACTGCTCTCACACTATGACCACCCGCACCGCTGTCTCAAGGAGAAATGGCACCAAGGCTCTGCCTCCAGCACGTCTCCCAGGAGCCTGGAACCGGAACCCGCTCAGTCACAAGGGGATCCGTGGTAACAGGGGTCTGGGCTCAGGCCCACTGTCAAGGGTGCAGAGAAGGGGGAGGGGCTGCCAAAAAGACGACAGGGGAGTGTGGGGTGTGGGAGAAGGAAGGCGGTGCCCACGGCTCAGGCCCCCTGTAAAACATGACCCTGCAAGGTACTGGGTCACAGTCGAACCGACCAGTATAAACTGCTTCAGAAACCACCACCCCTGGGAATGAACACGTCTTCTAAGCGGGCTTCTGCCCCCTCTAACCCCCAAACAACCCTCCAATGAGGCTACCGAAAGGCACCCCTGAAGTCAAGGGTGTCCCCAGATCCCACCCGGCTGAGGAGGACTCACCAGGCTAGCTGCCCCTCACTCTCACCCTGAGCTCCCTGTCAGACTCCCTCACTCGAGCTAAGCAAGGGCTTGACCAACCTCACTCCAGGCACCTAAAATGAACCCACAGTGGGTACAGGGGTTCATTCAACCTGGTGCGAACTCGTCCTCTAAACTTCGATCCTTGTCTACCAGATGACTCTGCCCCGTTGGGGCTGCACGGTGGAGGTTCAGGGGTGTCCCTGCCTCGAGCTGCAACAGCCAGCGCCTCCCAGACCCTGCCAGATGCTCCCCACCCTCCATCCCCGAGTCTCCCACCCCTCTCTTGGCCCCACTCTCACCCTCGTGGCTCTCCACTCACCAGGGCACAGGCCCCAGTGCTCCTGGCTCAGCCCGGACCTCTGCTGTCACTTGAGGGCGTCGGTCCCCAGGGTGCTTGGGGTCCTATATCCACTCATCTCAGTGATTACACACTCTGGGAGAGACAGAGTGCAGTTTGGGGTCCCGCCCGCAGTTCACCCTGAACACGTTCTCTGTTGTTTGCTTTATCTATTGGAGTTCTCTGAGATGTCTTTTTAAAACCTCAACTGTTGCTTTTAAAAAGACCATAAAGCCACTGTGCTCAACGTTAAGAATAAAATCTTCAGTTTCAACCTTAAAGTGAAACTGGAGGGAAGACTAAAAGCAGTCATTTTTTCAAACTGAAAAAGAAAACCCACATGTGACCATGTCCCAGAACACAGGTCACGTCACCCCTCCCTCCTCAGCCTTCTCCACCACCAGCAGCCCATCATCGCAAGGCCTTCCCTGGGCCAGCAGGGGCAAGGGAAGAGGGCAGACTGGCTCCTCTGTCTCCAGGCCGCGTGGGCCGCTTGCTCCACCTCCTTCCCAAGTTCATGTGGCACTGAAATAGCCCGGGCAAGCTGGGGGTTCTGATCAGAAACACAACCGTGGGTACCAAGCAAGGACCCCTGGTTCTTGTTTTCCTCAGTATCAAATAACCTTAATTAATACAATTACTGGGCCTGTTACATGTGGCTTCAGATGACAGAAGACCCCCATGGTGTTCCCACTTCCAGTGACAGATGCAAGTAGCTTGCAGGTCAGCCTACCAAGAGGTAGAAAAGCGAAATACGGTTTAAAAGAGGTCCTTAGGCAGCCACAATCCAAGATTTCAAACAAAAGGGAAGCCCAGTGAGGGAGCTAGAGACTGAGAGGGCCACTCCTTCCCTTGGGGCATCTGAGCAAAGCCCACTCTGCGAAGAAAAGGCAGGGAAAAAGTCAAGCAGAGGGGGCTGGCTAACAGCTCTGGACGGTTCCTTGGGCTGGGGAGACAAAAATTCGAGCGCAGGCCTGATGAGTCAGTCCGGATGTCAGAAAACGTACCCAACACTCTGCCCAAACCGGCTGAGCACTGAGTATCACTCACCTCGTAGTGTTCAGGAGACAGACGGTGGGCTTTAGGACCTGCCGAGAAGGGAGGCACCCCAGGCTTCCAGACCCAGACACTGGAAAGCTCCTCCCTGGGGTCAGGGGAGAAGGTGGGTGATGGCTGCTGAGACTGAGTTTACAAGGACAACCCCCCCCCCCCCCCCCCCCCGCCCAGCCTCAAGTCCCTCAGGTCCTGAGTGAACAGACAGCTCTGTCCCCACTGGAGGTCTGCATCAGAGGAAACTCTGGTGAAGGCAGCATCACTCAGAACCTCTAGGGTTTTCCAAACATAATGTCCAACAGGCAACCAAAAAATCAAAAGAGGGTGTAACAACAAACAGGACCAAGAGAAAAGAACTGAACCAGATCCAGAGGCATCAGATGTGTATCAGCATATCAGAGAATGCTAGAGGTATCAGATGGAAACCTCACCAGTTCAAAAATATACTGGACAAAAGGAAACATTTCTGAGAATCAAAACCGACTCTAGAACTTTACAATAACAGTGACTGGATTTAAGAACTCAGTCTTTGGGCTTAACATCAGATTGGACGTAGCTGAAGAGAGGATCAGTGAACTGAAGGATGGATCGGTTAAAACATATATATATGAGGGAAAAAGTATAGAATATATTGAAGGAGCCTGTCGTTACACTACGTTGTTAAAAACTGTCAATGGGGACCCTCATGGTGGAGAAAAGACAGAAAGGGGACTAAGAAATGCCTCCAGGGGTTGAAACTAGAGCCTCTTAATGAAAGTGGAAGGGGAGAGTGAAAAAGCTGGCATAAAACTCAACATTAAAAAAATGAAGATCATGGCATCTGGCCCCATCACTTCGTGGCAAATAAATGGGGAAACAATGGAAACAGTGACAAACTTTATTTTCTTGGGCTCCAAAACTACTGCAGATGGTGAAAAAAAGATCCTTGCTCCTTGGAAGGAAAGCTATGACAAACCTAGACAGCATATTAAAAAGCAGAGACATAACTTTGCCAACACAGATTCATTTAGTCAGAGCTATGGTTTTTCCAGTAGTCATGTATGGATGTGAGAGTTGGCCCATGAAGAAGGCTGAATGCCAAAGAATCAATGCTTCTGAACTGGGGAGTTGGAGAAGACTCTTGAGAGCCCCATGGACTGCTAGGAGATCCAATCAGTCAATCCTAATGCAAATCAGTCCTGAATATTCATTGGAAAGACTGATGCTGAAGCTCCAATAGTTTCGCCACCTGATGCGAAGGACTGACTCATTGGAAAAGAACCTGATGATGGGGAAGACTGAAGGCAGGAGGAGAAGGGGACGACAGAGGATGAGCTGGTTGGATGGCATCACCGACTCGATGGACATGAGCTTGAGCAAGCTCCGGGAGTTGGTAATGGACAGGGAAGCCTGGCATGCTGCAGTCCGTGGGGATGCAAGGGGTCAGACACTGAGCGACTGAACTGACTGACAGGGACAGTGGCAAGAGTTGGTTCAAGGATCAGACCAGTGACTCAAAAATGAAAACCATACATTTGTTTCAGCAGCTCTGTGGGTGCCTAAGGCCAAAAAAAAATGTTCAAGTGCTCAGAGCAAAAACTTTCCCAGAACAAGGAAGTCAGAAGATCATGGACTGGCATCTGTAAAATGCTGAAAAGCAAATAACCACCAACGTGGAATTCTATACCCAACAAAAACACTCTTCAAACGTGAAAGCAAAATAAAGACTTTTAGGGCAAATGGAAATAAGACAACTCATCACCCACACACATGAACTAAAGAAAATATTAAGGCAGTGCTTTGGGAAAAAGAAAAGTAGTCTCTGACGGAAATATAAAAAACAAGACCAACAGTGAGGTAACTGTGAGGGTAAATGTTAACTCTACAAAACAGTGATGTTAACGCCAAAAATATATCTAACAGTTTAAAGGAGAACAGTGACAAGGAGGAAGCAGCCGTGTCAGGGAGGCAGTAAGAGTACTAAGTTAGGCTTGAATGTAAAACACACGCTGTGTCTGTGAATGTGAACCCAACAACCTGGCAGAGGAGCCCAGAACTAGAGAAACACCTCATAATTCTCAAAGAAGGCAAGAGCAAAGAACACAGACTAGATGGGACAAACAGAAAACACACAGCAACTGGGTGTCTACACACTGAATATCAACATTATAAACAGAGCAAATACTCTCATTAAAAGATAAATGGCAAACTGATTCCAATGAAAACTATACGCTCTTCACAGAGGCCCATGTTAAGATGGAAGGTCTTTAAGACAGGTGAAAGTAAAAGATACCCAAGCCAACCAGGACAGAAAACTGATGTGGCAACATCACTGTCAAATAGTGTCTAAAGAAAGAAGCATCTCTAGCGATAAATGGAGCATCTCATACTGATACAAGTGCAGTCTAACAAGAAGATGAGGATTCTAAATTTGAGTGTACCTGATAACATGACCTCAAAATATCAATACATAAATACTGACAGAAATAGAAAAGGAGTAACAGCCGAGTTCATAATCCCAGTGGGAGACGTTAAAGACACATCTCTCGTGGAACTGGGCCCCGTGGTTCATAGTCACCTGCAGCCATGAAGTACCTGAAATGCGGCTGGCTCTACAATGAGATGCGCTGCAAGCCTGAAACACACATTGGATATTAAAGACTTGGCGTGAAAAAAAGAACGTGAACTATTTCATTAGGTTTTATCATGTTGATTACACACTGAAATGATAATATTTGGGGTGTGTTAAAATAAAATATATTACAGGTAATTTCACCTACTTCTGCTTTTACTCAGCGTGGCTACCGGAGTCTGAATTACATGAGTGACAAACCTGATGTAACTGATACACACGGAACATTGCGTTCCCACGGATACATGTTATTTTCAAGAGCCCAAGGAACATATGACAAAAAGAATATATATTGGGCCATTAGGAAAGCTCGAATTATTTCAAAGGACTGAAACAATGCAGGGTATACCTAGGGATTGCAATTGGCTGATGGTTTATGGGCCCTCAAACTTCACCCCGCACGTGGTGATGATCCTAGGAGGCAGGCACTCTGGGAGGGGTCAGGCCAGGAGGGAATGGGCTCCCGTGCTGCGAGGACAGGGAGAAGCAGCAGGCAGTCTAGGAACCAGGAAACAGGCCTCACCAGACGTGGCACCTGCTGGTGATCTTGGGACTCCCCAGCCTCCAGGCCTACAAGAAACAACTTTCTGTTGTTTATCAGCTAGTCTACGGGTTTTGTAACAGTAGCCCAAAAGAGACAAAGATGGGGCTCTTCGATAGTGAAGGACAGGGAAGCCTGGCGTGCTGCAGTTCACAGGTCACAAAGAGTCCGACACAACTTGATGAATGACCACCACCACCACCACCACCAGTTTATCTGAGTTAAGACTAAAACGGAACTCATGGCTTAAGCTATTTAGTCTGTTTAGCAGAGGCCAAAATGACTTGTATATTTTAAAGTATTTATCCAAAAGTGCCCCTTGGTAGCATTTTGCAGCCTGTACATAATAGTATCAATACTTTGAAAATAAATTTAATAGTCTATACTTCTAAAATAGAATATTTCAAAATATTTTCCTGTAAGAGACTTAGAATAATTTCTCTGTAACTCTCCCTCTTTCCCTCTATTACAGGCACTGAACAATTTTGCGGAAAAATCAGTTTGGTGCTAGGAAGTCACAGGCAGGATACTTACCACTTTAAACATTAGTAGCAGGAACCGAAAAAGATTAGTAGTATATACTATATATTTATAGAGAATTATTTGCTGCCATTCATGTTGGAAGAGTAGAACATACCCATTTCCTTATGGTCCTTTCATAAACAATGCTGATTCCTTTTGGTATTGTCCAGTGAAGGGGAAACACTGTTATCAGAAAATGAAGCTAAAATCGTAAGTTAGATAGGATGCTATTATTCTATTTTAGTATGTTTCTGAATCAAGATTAGATAAACAACAGATGGGCTGCCTTCTGTGGCTGAAAATAGAAATAATGGGTTTTTTGTTTGTTTTCCACACAAAGAATTTTTTTTTAAATTCTACAAATGCCTCTACTGTGAACTTGACAGTCTTGGCTAAGCTGCTTCTATTACCGTAACACATTTCTATTATTGAAACACAGGTTCTAGTATCAAAATTCTTCGGGACATAGATAATTGGATTAGATGGATGAAAGAGGAAAAAACAAATGGGGAAACTTTAGGAAAGGTACACATGTTCTTTTGAAAATCAATGTTTAAAAGACAAAATGATGATTCTAATATAGAACATAAAAACAATTCTTTTTTAAACCTCAGGAATTATGTACTTGCAACAACAGAATAATGAAATTTTTCTTTGTGCATGGCATTCTAGTAAGAGGCTGAACTTTATTTTCTCATTTAATCTTCACAGCCACCTATGAGGTAGATATTACTGTATTTAACATATTATTCCCTATATTTACATGAGGAAACGGAGACTCAAAATGTTACAGACGGGACTTTAAATCCCATGTTTTTAATAAATATGTTAAATATGAATGGCTTTCTAGAAATATCTTCAAACTTTGAAATGTTTAACTCTTTCATAAAGTGCTTTGAGCCTCTAGGTAGCCCCTAAACAAATAGAAGGAAATACTTTAAAAGGAAAAAAAACAAAAAACAAAAAACAACAACTAAGTACCTGGAAAATTACTGTTACTTAAATAATACATAAGATGACACATATTCTAGGAATAAACTTTACTGATTTTAAACTGTAAACTATACATTATTCTGAAATCTCAAGCTATAGATCATGACCAACTCTTTTCAGACATTAAATAGTACCTTCTCAAGAATTATTTAACACACATTTTTAAAAAAGTGTTCTTGCAGAAAACAGTTGGTGTAAAGCATTTTAAAATCCAATAGTGAATTCCTGTTTTCAGCAAGGACATTCATTTTAAAGATTTTAAAATACTTTACACAAGCCCACTTTTCTTCAACTCAGGGACTTAAATACATGCAACTTACTTGAAACCCAACTGGGTATTTTGAAACAATGTGATCTACTACCGCAAACAATTTTCAAATGTTTGAAAGTTTCATTAATATGAGAAATGACACTGATAGAAACCCCACCGATAGTCACGTGAACATTTATTCAAATATTACGTTCTCCAAGACACCTGAGGAGGCTACTTCAAGGATAACATCATTGCTTAATACATTTTAAAAGCCTCTCATTAGGAATTATCATCAAAACTTGACAAGCATTCTTTGAGGCATGCTCAGTAACAGTAAATCGTATTCAATTATGTATGGATATTACTTCAAATAGGAATTCAATAGCTCTCGGCTCAGTTTACAAGTCTAACATTCCTCTCAAGTAAAATCCTGAAGGAAAACTAACACTATAATTCTACTGTTTGAGTTTCATTCACATGAGGTACCCAGAGCAGTCACATTCATAGAGAAATAAAGTAGAACAATGGTTGCCAAAGGCCAGGAGACAGGGAGAAATGGAGAATTGCAGAATTTCGGTTTGAAAAGATGAAATTTCTCTCTCTTTACTTCAAAGATACCATGACAGAGGATTTTTACAGGATGAAATACCGACTCTTTCAAAGAGCAGACAGTCCCTATTCATTGTAAAAACTGTTTCAAAGAACAGGCGGAAAAGACCTCACTTTATGAAGCTGTTACATCCTTGACACCAGAAAGGAAAAATATGTGGCAAGAAAAGAAAAACTAGTACTATCGCAGTCTATATCTCTCATGAGTATAGGCACAAAAATCTTAAATGGAACATAAGAACTGGAATGTGAGATATGAACTTGGCCTTGCTTGCACCAACAGGATTTCTACAAAGAATACATATGAGAATTTACACACAATTAGAGCTAGCAGAAGAGTTCAGCAGGGATGCTCAAGATAAGGTCAATATATAAAACTCAGTGGCATTCTTGGAGACCAGCAATAACCAACTAGAGAAGATCTCATTCACAATTGAAACAAACACTGTAAGGTACCTAGGAACAAATTAATGAATACACACATAAAGAAACAAAAAGATACTAAAACTCAGTATCACAAAGACAGAAATTTCCCCTGCATTCAGTTAAAACCTAAAACAATTTCAACAAAATACAACCTGATTCTCATGAAAAAATTATTCTAAAATTCAAACAGAAGAGTGCCAGGAACAGTTAAAATAATTTTGAAGATGCATAAGGTAGAGGAAATGTGGGATTGAAACAAGGTTGTTCAAACAGAGTAGTAAATAAGGGAGCCTAAAAATGGAACTTGTATATTACAGTAATGCATTACTATTTACATGGGCTATTTGATAAATAGTTGCACCATTTATATGAAAAACTAAAATTGTTACTCATAACATAGATAAAAATGAATTTCAAGAGATTAGAGTCGTGAATTAAAAGATCAAATTTTAAAAACTGCTGGAAAAAAACGACAGACCATTTTGATGATTTTTAGAGGCAGGCAGGGATTTCTTAAACACAAAAGGCAAAGAAAACACAAAATGAAAAGACAAGCTAGAGAGCAGGAGAAGATATGTGCAATGCAAGTAACTGAAGAAGAATTAAAACAAGAATAACAACAAAAGGCAAATAACCTGACAGAGCAGAGGACAAAGGCAACAAATAGGCAAATCACAGAAGAGAAACCCCAAACAGCCAATAAACATATGCAAACACCGAGGCACAAGGGAACTAAAAACAAAACTCAAGACAGGCTTGAGATACTGTCTCAAAGGTTGACAAAAACTCAAAAGCCTGAGAACACCAAGATGGGGCGCAATGGGGAATTCCAACTCTATACTGCCAGTGGAAATTAAAAGAACCACTTGAGCTGAAGATGCCTGTATGTTAAAATGCCACGACTACACTTTTAGGTATACACCCCATGAACATTCTTGGTGATGTACAAGGAACATAGGTATCACAATAGTGAAACACTTGGAACTCTATGTCCCTCAGCAAAATAATGAGTAAAGGCATTAAAGTACATTTGTCCATTAAATCTCTCTACTGCAGTTACAATGAACAAGTTAGTGGTATACACACTGTCATGTATATTCTCAATAACTTAAACATGACATTTGCTAAAGTTTGGTAGTGAATGGTTTAAAAAACCGTTTATCTACGCACGTGTGTGTGTAAATACCAGTAACAGCAGCAACAATAAATGAAAAAATGAGTAACAGAACTAACAGTCGAGCACTTCTTATACAGAAGGCACTCTTCTAACTGCATGGAGAGGCCTAAAAACAGTCCTAGGAGACAGATTCTACTACTATTTCTATCTAACACGATTACTCTTTTATTACTATGAGATTCCATTACTCATTCTACAGATGAGGAATTGAAGTGGAAAGAGGTGAAGCTGATCAAAAACTATAAAACTAGTAAATAATAAGAGTGAGATATGAAGCCAGGATTCCTGACCCAGACTTTATACCTTAATAACTCCGTTAGTTATTATACCATTTTCTATTCTTTCTAGGATGTTGGAAATCCAACATTATTTCTGTAAGTTGGAAATTAAAAACATTTATAGAAGCTATGACTGTAAACAAATGAATACACACACAGATTTTTATATAGCTCAAACTGGTTCAAACTGGTTCTAAAGTTGCTAAAAGATTCTTAGGAAAGTCGTGGCATCACAACTACTCCAATTTACTGATTTACATGCTTGAGGTCTGGTATTTTTCAGATCATTATTTCAGAGCCAAACATTATTTCTTTTATAGTCCTAAGATAATATATATTTGGAATCCTAGAAACCTTACATGGAGAAGCACATGATGTAATTCAATCATCTCTTTCTCTCTCATTAGAGGCAAAATTTGATTACTTAGCTTCAGGCCTGAAAACTCATATTCAGAGTTTTTAATAAGCAATTCTATCAAGAAATGTACTAAAATTTCATTTATTCATTTTTTCTGGTCTCTCAATTAAAGGTTTTTTAAAAGCCAGCAGTGAATATTTATAATATTATAATATTATATTATATATAATATAAATCATGATGATATAATAATTAAAATATAATTTTGTGTAGAATTATTTATACCACAAAATGAAAAATGAGATGGCATTTTCAGTCATGAAGTATTTACAAGAATTGACTATGTGCTAATCACACACTCCTGTTTCCAGGAAAACTGGAACGTTTCTGAAAAATGTCTTTTCTTCTCAATCTACACATTCCCATTCTCAATGCCATCATCTACTAACCTATAAAACATGCTTTGAAAAAATCGAAGTAACAAAGACTAAACACAAAGAAAGAATATTCAAAGCAGCAAGGGAGAAGCCACAAGTAACATACAAGGGAAACCCCATACACTTGACAGCTATCTTTCAGCAAAAACTCTGCAGGCCAGAAGGGAATGGCAGGATATATCTCAAGTACTGAAAGGGAAAAATCTACAACCAAGATTACTGTACCTGGCAAGGATCTCATTCAAAATTGATGGAGAAATAAAAACCTTTTCAGACAAGCAAAAGTTAAGAGAATTCAGTACCACCAAACCAGCTTTACAACAAATGTTAAAAGGACTGATACAGTCAAGAAATAGAACAGAAGAAAAAAGATCTAAAAAATCAACCCCAAACAATTAAGAAAATGGCAAGAGCAACATATAGAGCAATAATTACTTTAAATGTAAATGGATTAAATGCTCCAACCAAAAGACACAGACTCGCTGAATGAATACAAAAGCAAGACTCATATATATGCTGTCTACAAGAAACCCACTTTAGACCTAAAGACACATATAGACTGAAAGGGAGAGGATGGAAAAATATATTGCATGCAAACGGGAAGGAAAAGAAAGCTAGAGTAGCAATCCTCATATCAGACAAAGTAGACCTTAAAATAAAGAAAAGCACAAGAGATAAGGAAGGACACTACAGAATGATCAAGGGATCAGTCCAAAAGGAAGACATAACAATTATAAATATCCATGCACCCAACATAGGAGCACCTCGATACCTAAGACAGACACTGACAGACACCACAGGAGAAACTGACAGTAACACAATAGTAGTAAGACTCTAATGCCCCATTCAAACCAATAGATAGACCATCAAAGCAGAAAACTAATGAGGAAACACAAGTCTTAAATGATACATTACATGAGATGGATCTCATTGATATCTTCAGGACATTCTATCCAAATGCAGAAGAATACACCTTCTTCCCAAGGGCACATGGAACATTCTCCAGGCTAGACCACATCTTAGGTCACAAATCACACCTCAGTAAATTAAAGAAAATTGAAATCGTATCAAGCATCTCCTCCGACCACAATGCTATGAGACTAGGTATCAATTACAAGAAAAAAACTGTAAGAAACACAAACACACGGAGATTAAACAACATGTTTCTAAATCACCAACAAGTTACTGAAGAAGATAAAAGGGAAATAAAAAAATTCCTAGAAACAAATGACAATGAAAACATGACAACTCAAAATCTATGGGATGCCGCAAAAGCAGCTCTAAGAGGGAAGTTCATGACAGAACAGTCCTCCCTCAAGAAACAAGAGAAACATGGACTAGACAGCCTAACTTTACACCCAAAACAACTGCAGACAAAAGAAAAGCCCCAAAATTAGTAGAAGGAAGGAAATCACAAAGATCCAAGCAGGAATAAATGAAAAAGAAATGAAAGAAACAATAATAAAGATGAATAAAACTGAAAGCTGGTTCTTCGAGAAGATAAACAGAACTGACAAACCTTTACCCAGATTCATCAAGACAGAGAGATAGAGAAGAATCAAATCAACAAAATCAGAAATGAAAAGGAGAGGTTACCTCAGACAACGCAGAAATACAAAGGATTATGAGACTATTATGAACAACTATGGTCATAAAATGGATAACCTGGAAGAAATGGACAGATTCTTAGAAAACTTCTATCTTCCAAGACTGAACCAGGAAGAAATAGAAATTATGAACAACCCAATTGCAAGCACTGAAATTGAAGCTGTGATCAAAAATCTCCCAAAAGACAAAAGCCCTGGATCAGATGGCTTCAAAGGAGAATTCTATCAAACATTTAGAGAACATCTAATACCTATCCTTCTCAAACTCTTTCAAAAATTGCAGAGGAAGGAACACTTCCAAACTCATACTACAAGGCCACCATCAACCTGATACTAAAACCAGACAAAGACAAAAAAAAAAAAAAAAAAAAAAAAAAAAAAAAAAAAAAACCCACTCCAGGCCAATAACACTGATGAACAGAGATGCAAAAGTCCTCAACAAAATTTTAGCTAACAGAGTTCACCAACACATCAAAAAGCTCATATACCATGATCAAGTTGGGTTTATACCAGGAATGCAAGGATTCTTCAATATATGCAAATCAATCAATGTGATACACCAGATTAACACATTGGAAAAAAGATCATTATCTTAATGGATGCAGAAAAAGCCTTTGACAAAATGTAGCACCCATTTATGATTAAAATTCTTCAAAAAATGGGCACAGAAGGAACCTTCCTCAGCACAGTAAAAGGCATATATGGTAAGTCTACAGCAAACATTCTTCTCAATGGTGAAAAACTGAAATCATTCCTGTCGGGAGCCGCGTGAGGCATTACTGACAAAATGGAGGCACAGCCCCCAGCCCCCTCTCCTCATTCTGCAGGCACAGACCCGGGATGAAGGGGGTAGGCCTTGTCATTCTGACTTGTCTTTTCCTTTCCTCAGCTGAGTTGACTGAAAAGGAATATTAAGGAATATTAAGCCTTCTGCAGCTGTGCTCAGAGAATAATTCATAAAGTTAATCATTGACATTTGTTTAAGGACTTTTACAAAAGAGTGTTCCAGGATGAGCACATAGGCCGCAGGTTGAGGCCATGGGAGGGATTGCTATCCGAAGCTTTATTGTGAGGAAAATGTTTATGGCAAAGGAGTTTACTGAATTTAGGGCTTCAGTTCAGTTCAGTTCAGTTCAGTCGCTCAGTGGTGTCCAACTCTTTGCCATCCCATGAATCGCAGCATGCCAGGCTCCCTGTCCATCACCGACCCCCTGAATTCACTCAGACTCATGTCCATTGAGTCAGTGATGCCATCCAGCCATCTCATCCTCTGTCGTCCCTCTCTCCTCCTGCCCTCAGTCCCTCCCAGCATCAGAGTCTTCCAATGAGTCAACTCTTCGCATGAGGTGGCCAAAGTATTGGAGTTTCAGCTTTAGCATCATTCCTTCCAAAGAAATCCCAGGGCTGGTCTCCTTCAGAATGGACCGGTTGGATCTCCTTGCAGTCCAAGGGACTCTCAAGAGTTTTCTCCAACACCACAGCTCAAAAGCATCAATTATTTGGCGCTCAGCCTTCTTCACAGTCCAACTCTCACATCCATACATGACCACTGGAAAAACCATAGCCTTGACTAGACGCACCTTTGTTGGCAAAGTAATGTCTCTGCTTTTCAATATACTATCTAGGTTGGTCACAACTTTCCTTCCAAGAAGAAAGCGTCTTTTAATTTCATGGCTGTGGTCACCATCTGCAGTGATTTTGGAGCCCCCCCAAAAATAAAGTCTGACACTGTTTCCACTGTTTCTGCATCTATTTTCAATGAAGTGATGGGACCGAATGCCATGATCTTTGTTTTCAGAATGTTGAGCTTTAAGCCAACTTTTTCACTCTCCTCTTTGACTTCCATCAAGAGGCTTTTTAGTTCCTCTTCACTTTCTGCCATAAGGGTCGTGTCATCTGCATACCTGAGGTTATTGTTACTTCTCTGGCAATCTTGATTCCAGCTTGTGTTTCTTCCAGCCCAGCGTTTAAGAGATAGGAACCTGGAATGTCAGGTCCATGAATTTAGGGCTTAGAAATAATTAAAACAGATAGAAGTTAACGATTTTAAGGAATGCTGTAAAGTTAGCACATTTTACTATCGCTTATAGAAGTTAGGAATTTTTAGAGACACTACACCTAGACCCTTTTTAAGAGACAGTGAGCTCAGGATGTTAGGGGCAAACAGGATTTAGGAAGATAAGTAGTAAACTGAGGAATGTAGCATGAGGTACAATGTAGCATGGGTTAACTTGTGATTAGCATGTAATCACAAGTTAACTCCAGGACACATTAGAGGAGGTAGATAATGGATGATAAGGCTGATTCCCAGAGAATCACTGAAGCAGGAACTCTGTTTGAAGAGCAACAATGATTTATGGAGATAATAATCCGGGAGAGGGGGATCTGAAAATGTCAAACCTCTGGCCTAATGTTTTTATAAAAGTATAAAAGAGAATCTTAAACTTGAAATAAACGGGCAGTCCAAAAGAAAACTGAGAGGCTGTCTCATTACTCGCCGACACCATCCATCTCTTCAGGTTGAATCCCCGGCACATTCCCCCTAAGATCCGGAACAAGATAAGGGTGTCCACTTTCACCACTATTATTCAACAGAGTTCTGGAAGTCCTAGCTACAGTAATCAGAGAAGAAAAAGAAATAAAAGGAATTCAGATCAGAAAAGAAGTAAAGCTCTGTTTGCAGATGACATGATACTGTACATAGAAAACCCTAAAGACAGTATCAGAAAATGACTAGAGCTAATCAGTGAATTTAGCAAAGTTGCAGGATACAAAATCAATCCACAGAAATCACTTGCATTTCTATATACTAACAATGAAAAATCATAAAGAGAAATTAAGGAATCAATCCCATTCACCATTGCAACAAAAAAATTAAATATCTAGGAATAAACTTACCTAAGGAGACAAAAGAACTGTACACAGAAAAGTATAAGACACTGATGAAAGAAATCAAAGATGACACAAACAGAGGGAGCCATCTTCCATGTTTCTGGGTAGGAAGAATCAATATTGTGAAAATGACTATGCTACCAAATGCAATCTACAGATTGAAGGCGATCCTTATCAAATTACCACTGGCATTTTTCACAGAACTAGAACAAGAAATTTCACAATTCATATGGAAACACAAAAGATCCCGAATAGCCAAAGCAGTCTTGAGAAAGAATGGAGTTGGAGGAATCAACCTTCCTGACTTCAGATTATACTACAAAGCTACAGTCATCAAGATAGTATGGTACTGGCACAAAAATAGACCGATGGAACAAGATAGAAAGGCCAGAAATAAACCCGTGCACCTATGGGTCCCTTATTTTTGACAAAGGAGGCAAGAATTTACAATGGGGCAAAGACAGGCTCTTCACTAAATGGTGCTGGGAAAACTGGACAGCTACACGTAGAAGAATGAAATTAGAACACTTCCTAACACCTACACGAAAATAAACTCAAAATGGATTAAAGCCCGAAATGTAAGACCAGAAACTATAAAACTCTTAGAGGAAAACACAGGCAGAACACTCGATGACATAAATCAAAGCAAGATACTCTATGACCCACCTCCTAGAGTAATGGAAATGAAAACAAAAGTAAACAAGTGGGACCTGATTAAACTTGAAAGCTTTTGCACAGCAAAGGAAACAATGAGCAAGGTGAAAAGACAGCCCTCAGAATGGGAGAAAATAATAACAGAGGAAAAAACTGATAAAGGATTCATTTCCAAAATATACAAGCAGCTCATACAACTCAATGCCAGAAAAACAAACAACCCAACCAAAAAGTGGGAAAAAGACCTAAAGAGACATTTCTCCAAAGAAGACATACAGATGGCTAACAAACACATTAAAAGATGCTCAACACTGCTCATTATTAGAGAAATGCAAATCAAAGCTACAATGAGATATCACCTCACAGCGGTCACAATGGCCATCATCATAAAATCTACAAACAAGAAATGCCGGAGAGGGTGTGGAGGAAAGGGAACGCTCTTGCACTATTGCTGGGAATGTAAATTGATACAGCCACTATGGAAGATGGTTTGGAGATTCCTTAAAAAACGAGGAATAACACCACCATAGGACCCAGCAATCCCACTCCTAAGCATATACCCTGAGGAAACCAAAGTTGAAAAAGACCCATGTAGCCCACTGTTCATTGCAGCACTATTTACAATAGCCAGAATATGGAAGCAACCTAGATGTCCACTGACAGGTGAATGGATAATGAAACTGTGCTACATATATGCAATGGAATATTACTCAGCCATCAAGAGGAAGGCATCTGAGTCAGTTCTGATGAAGTGGATGAACCTAGAACCTATGATACAGAGTGAAGTGAGTCAGAAAGAGAAAGAGAAATATTGTATTCTAATGCATATATATGGAATCTAGAAAAATAGTACTGAAGAATTTATTTATAGGGCAACCGTGGAGAGACAGACATAGAGAAGAAACTTATGGACATGGAGAGAGGGGAGGAGAGGATGAGACATTCTTCACCACTTCAAATCCTGTTTTATTATGCCTGTGTTAGAGCCCAATAAATCTGCATTTTGACAATTTTCCAGACTTGAGAAAGCATCACACGCACAGTACAGAAAAACCCGGGACCTGCTGCAGACACTCTCACATGATCGGAAGTACTGTTCTCATGAACTTCCTGCATTTTCAGTTTTCTTGGCAGCATCAGTTTCTAAGCCTTCAGACTCCCATCAACAAGATATTCAGTAGTTACATGCATCAAATAGTTTCCAAGAAACTGTCACTGATATTAAGTCTGCCAAATACATGTATAAGCTTATACTGAAGCTGATTAATACAAACCATTTTCTTCACAAGGCTTGGATTATAAAGCCAAATGACAGAAACATTGCACAGAGGCATTTATTAGAACTCTGCAGTAAGCCAGGGCTTTAAGAGAAAAACACCTAAAAAACACTCTATCCTTGAGTCCAAAAGAAGGCACCAACTTGGAACACAACACAAGATACAGCAGCATGACATATGAAGCAATCAAGATTGCCGGGAGAAATACCAATAACCTCAGATATCCAGATGACACTACCCTTATGGCAGAAAGTGAAGAGGAACTAAAAAGCCTCTTGATGAAAGTCAAAGAGGAGAGTGAAAAAGTAGGCTTAAAGCTCAACATTCAGAAAACGAAGATCATGGCATCCGGTCACATCACTTTATGGGAAATAGGTGGGGAAACAGTGGAAACAGTGTCAGACTTTATTTTCAGGGGGCTCCAAAATCACTACAGATGGTGACTGCAGCCATGAAATTAAAAGACGCTTACTCCTTGGAAGGAAAGTTATGACCAACCTAGATAGCATACTGAAAAGCAGAGACATTACTTTGCCAACAAAGGTGCGTCTAGTCAAGACTATGGTTTTTCCTGTGGTCATGTATGGATGTGAGAGTTGGACTGTGAAGAAGGCTGAGCGCCAAAGAATTGATGCTTTTGAACTGTGGTGTTGGAGAAAACTCTTGAGAGTCCCTTGGACTGCAAGGAGATCCAACCGGTCCATTCTGAAGAAGACCAGCCCTGGGATTTCTTTGGAAGGAATGATGCTAAAGCTGAAACTCCAATACTTTGGCCACCTCATGCGAAGAGTTGACTCATTGGAAAAGACTCTGATGCTGGGAGGGATTGAGGGCAGGAGGAGAAAGGGATGACAGAGGATGAGCTGGCTGGATGGGATCACCGACTCGATGGATGTGAGTTTGGGTGAACTCCGGGTGTCGGTGATGGACAAAGAGGCCTGGCGTGCTCCAATTCATGGGGTGGCAAAGAGGTGGACACGACTGAGTGACTGAACTGAACTGAACTGAGGACTAAAAATATTGATCTAATACTAATAAATCATGTTGGTATGTGTGATTGTCACATAGGATTCACAGGAGACTTAAATTCACAGTTGTTGACGTAAAGGATTAATTCTACTTAGCTTCTTCATGAATCTATACCATGAGTATTTCACTGAGGGAATGACAAGGATGATAGGCATCATACTACACTTCAACTCATGGATTTCTAGGCATTGCTCAGAATACAGATCTGATTTTCAACATTAGGATTCTTTCAGTGTTCTTGAACAGCATTTGTTTTTCTGTTCAGTTCAGTCGCTTGGTTGTGTCCGACTCTGTGACCCCAGTGAACTGCAGCACGCCAGGCCTCCCTGTCCATCACCAACTCCCAGAGTCGACCCAAACTCGTGTTCATTGAGTCGGTGATGCCATCTAACCATCTCATCCTCTGTCGTCCCCTTCTCCTGCCTTCAATCTTTCCCAACATCAGGGTCTTTTCACATGAGTCAGCCCTTCGCATCAGCTGGCCAAAATATGGGAGTTTCAGCTTCAACATCAGTCCTTCCGATGAACACCCAGAACTGATTTCCTTTAGTATGGACTGACTGGTTGGATTTCCTGGCAGTCCAAGGGACTCTCAAGAGTCTTCTCCAATACCACAGTTCAAAAGCATCCATTCTTCTGCACTCAGCTTTCTTTATAGTCCACCTATATATTCTATATACAGAAGAAAAACATTCATGAGTATAAAACTTGTTCACATAAAACGAGTGTATGAATTGGTATCTTCCCAACCCAGGGGTCAAACCCACATCACTTCCATCTCCTGCCCTGGTAGGCAGATTATTTACCGACAGTACCACCTAGGAATCAACATACATTTCAAGAACCACTACCATCAGCTTCTCCTGTTCATGACTGAAGTAGGAGAAAGAACACTGGAAGAAGTACCCGTGAGCGTATTATTTAGTCAAGGAACTGTTATGCTGGGTCCTCCAGTTATTACTGGGGCAAGTCAGTTCCTCCAATGATGATCAGTATAACTGGAAAATTCTTACAAATTCATGGGATGTGATGTTTACATGATAAAATGTGTTCATCTTATGCTACTGCTTCAGGTATGTGCACTTCAGCCTGAAGGACTGCACTTAAAGGGATGCCTACTATTCCAGTTCAGGCAACAGATATTGAAGTGCAGATCACTGTCCTTTGTTGGAAATGATCAGCAGTTTGTCAGCATATGTAACACGCCAGGGCAAGCCTTGGCATGCAACTCTAAAAACAGGTTAGGCCCTCTTTCTGCCAAGCCCTGCGATAAAATACAAATCAAACAAAGAAAAATAGCAAGGATTTTGTCAGGACTTCCTCACCTTTTCTTTCTGGATGGCAGGAAGCAGACGCTGGAGCCAGATGACTGCAGGATTTAACTGTGAGCTAATTTTGGGTTGGGTGGGCGCTCATCACTCTAGCGAGAACATGGCTCAATTAAAGCGTTTGACTTTCATTCACTTCATGTAGATAGAGTTCTATCATCCTTCATTAAGGAATTCAGTAAGTTCTACTTCCTTTCACCTTCACCATCTCTTGGTTTGTACGAATGTCACTTCCTAGTCCAGCACTTATACAATGAGTGTTACAGGTAGTAATAGTGCATAAATGATGATGAGCAATCACAGGAAGTTTATGTCTTCTCTGTTTGACTTCTCTACTACTTTTATATAACCAAGCAGCGAAACATACTTACGGATGTGAATATGTTAGTGGCCTGTATTAATACATGTTGACTGGTGCTATGATAACTCATAGTGTTGGCACAATAATTATCATGGTATTATGTCTTTTTCAGGAGAAGGAAATGGCAACCCACTCCAGTATTCTTGCCTGGAGAATCCCATGGACAGAGGAGCTTGGTGGGCTGCAGTCCACGGGTCGCAAAGTGTTGGGACACAACTCAGCAACTTCACTTTCATTTATGTCTTTTTCATGTATTCCTTTTGAGATTCTGTTCCATTATACTTTATCATAAGATATTCAATACACCTTCCTCAACTATACAGTAGGTCCTTGTGGTTTCTTTCATATATAGTATTATGTATTTGTTAATAATTCAAAGAAAAACTGGTACATAAATATTTGTAGGGACCATATTTACAATAGCCCAAAGGTAGAACCCATTCAAATGTCCATCGGTGGGGGAATGAATATGCAGCACAGCATATATTCAAAAGCTTGAACAGTATTCTACCATACAAAAAGATAAACTGAAACGTTTCTGCCACCGCGCAAGACTTTACAGAAATTGCTCCAAAACTAACACATGGAATAAATCGACATTTCAATTCTAATTCTTGCTATGTACCCAAAAGGTTTGGAAAAGGGGGCTGAAAAAAATGCATATTTCTGCAGTCACAGTCACAACAGCATGACTCACACTGGCCAACACACAGAAGCAATCTAAGCGTCCACAGACAGCCAAGTCCATAAACAAACTGTGGTATACACACAATGGAATCTGACTCGGCCCTTCAAAGTCCATAATTCTGACAATGCTACCGTGTGGATGAACCTTATGGTCATTATATTAAGTGAAATAAACCAGACCAAAAAAGGACAAACGTTCTGTGATTCCACTAGTATGAGATATCCAAACAAGTCAAATCCAAAGCCAGAAGAAGCAGAAAGTGATTCCCAGGGATCGAAGATGGTTCATGTTTCATGGAACCCACCCAGTTTCCCTTGGGGAACTGACTTCCCGTGACATCTGCAGCCATATCCAGTCAAATGAATGCAGACATAATTTTACAATCTACACCAACCTCACTCAAACTTCTCAACAGACAAAAGGCAAAACTGTATCTTTGGTACCTCAGCTTTGCTTACAATGGTATCTACAGTACCTTAGGTTTGCTTATGAAATTTAACCAAACCAAACCAAACCAAACACTAAAGTCTATCCAAAAGAGGACATAAAATTTATACCATGAACTTTAAAAAATTATAAATTTAAACTGTGAAAAACCTTATTCACAAAACTTAAACACAAGCCACAGAAAAATATATTTACAAAATATACATTTGATAAAGGATTGTACTCAAACTATATCAAAAACGCTGGAGCAAACAACCTCATGAAAAAATGTATAAATCTGAACGCCTGGCCAAAGAAAAGATACAGATAGTAAATCAGCATATCAAAAATACTCGAAATCATATATCATTAGGAAATTACAAACTAAAACAACAGTGAAGTAGCCCTGCACACCTATTGGATCCAGTAAACTCAACAAAGGGCAGGGGTGGGGCTTCTCTGGTGGCTCCCTGGTAAAGAATCTGCCTGACAATGCAAGTTCCATCCCTTACCCAGGAAGATCCCACACGCCAGAGAAACTTAGCTGGATTTTTCCACAGCTAAACAAGGCTCACCTATGACTTGATCACTACACGTCTAGCACTTACTAAACAGCTTTGAAAAAGTGTCCAGACAAAAAGTATCACACAATTATACACAGCAGCTCTACTTGAAACAGCTAAAAACTTTCAAATATCAGGATGTCTTTGGTAGATGACTGTGTAAGCAAATTGGGATACATCCAAAGTGAAGGGGAGCACATGCTACCCCAAAATATACCTGTGCAGCACGAGAATTAGTTGGACCTAATTAACTTATTTTTTTTTAAGAGGACACATGATCATCTCTGAACCCAAGTTCGAGATGGCTCTTCTGTGAGTCACATTTAAAAGAGAAATCTCATTTCAAAGGAATCCTCGGCATATACCAGACAGAAGGATGACAGTCTTGTGAAACTCTTTTTTTTTCCTCTCTCAATAGGGAAAGCTAAGATGTAAATCTGTACAACAACTCTACCCTTCCTTTCCTTTGGTTTTATTTTTTTAATATTTATTTATTTATTTGTTTTATTTGGCTGCGCCAGGTCAACCTTCGTAGAAGCAAGCCAGATATTTAGCTACAGCAAGCCAACTCTTTGTTGTGGCATGGGGATCTAGTTCTTGGATCAGGGATTGAACCTGGGCCTCCTTCTTTGGGAGTGTCCAGTCTCAGCCACTGGACCACCAGGAAGCTGAAGATGTTTTGTTTTTTAGATGAAGATGATATCTAAGGTGGTATTTTGGGCCATTTTGTTTTTGATGAAGATGGTATCTAAGGTGATATCTTGGGCCATTTCAGTCACTGACTCAGTTTCCTGAGTTTCTCCAAAGCACACACAAGGTGCACATTATTAAACTGGTTTGCAAAAAAAGTAAAGGTAATTCATACTACAACACTGTATGCTTACAAATATCTAAATGGTATACGGTATGTTATTTATTTTTAATTACTATGGGTGAAAAAAAGAATGCAGGATTCATACATGTTATGTTAACACCATCTTGAGTGAAAAAAATCCATACAGAAAAGGCCACCCAGATCCCATATTCACATGTCTGCTTTAAATCCATCTAGTTTATCCAAATCACTGAAAATCTCAGTAACATTCTAAAAAAAAAGGATGAGGAAAAGGATGGGAAGAAAAAATATATTCATACAATTGAACAATTGCTGAAAGGGATTGAAAGCATATGTATGGAGTCATTAGTTGAAATGATTGGTCCTCTCCGTCCATTTGACCACCTGTAACATAGGGGGGTTGGGTATTAGTCCGAGCTAGAGCTGGGGGGGAGGTACAGGCCAAAAGACTGAGCATTGCCAGGAGAAAGTATTCAGGACTCGGAGGCAATCCCTGTTGAGAGACCAAATTTTCAGCTTGATTTGTAGGGTTTTTATTTGTCTCCAAGTGAGGAGATCATTGGGGTGATGCCGCCGAGGGTGGCGCTTTCTGGAGTTCTTTAGAACAGACATAGCCCATATTGGATTTTCTTCTTCCTGGGGTTCTTGTTTCATCTCCATTTTAAATGCCAGGGGCCCCCTTGGCTCGAATCTAAAGAAGAGGTTAAAAAACTTGAAAACAAATAAAGCTGTATTAACAATAGTTATAGGTTTAGAAAATATGTTACAATCTAGTAAAGTCTGCTTTAGATAAGGAAGACAGTAGTGTACCTGTATTCCCCCTTTTTAATTTTTTTTATTTGTAACTTTAGTGTATGATGTTTTTGTTTTGACTATGTCTTGTGTCTGTGGATTATAAGGAATACCTGTAATATGTATTTATTGATAGTATTACAACTTTATGAGGATCGGAGCCAATTAGAGTTTTAGTCCTAATTCTTCCATTGATAATGATTAGGGCAATTAAATCAAGGTAGGGTGTAAGTGACTTTATTTCCCTAAAACGGGTATACATCCATTCTACTGGGTGTTCTTGTTGGGCAATAAGTCCTGTGGGAGAATGAGAGGGGAGTATAAACAATTCTATTTTGATGCGAGTAAGAAATTGTTTTTGTAATTTATCTTGCACCAAACAGAGTTCTTCTCATGCCTCTTGAGAAAGTGAACGAGGGCTATTTAAATCAGGGTCTCCTTTTAAAGTATTAAATAGGTTATTCAGTTGATAATTAGCAATGCCTAAAGAAGGTCTAATCCAATTAATATCACCTAAGAGCTTTTGAAAATCATTTAAGGTTGACAATTTATCAGCACGGATCTGAGTTAGTTGGGGAGTAATGTGTTGCCTATTAACAATGAACCCCAAGTAATGGTAAGGTGTAGAGGTTTGAATGTTTTCAGGGGCAATGATTAATCTAGAGTTTTTAAAGCATAGTTGAGCTATATCAAACATGTGTTCAGTTTTTAAGACAGATGGAGCTGAAAACAATATATCATCCATATAGTGAATAACAAGAAAGTTAGGAAATTGCTTTCTCACAGGCTCAAGGGCTTTGGCTATGTAGTACTGACACATAGTGGGAGAATTTATCATGTCTTGTGGCAGTACAGTCCATTGGTACCATTTATGAGGTCTAATATGATTAGGATAAGAGAGAGAGAAAGAGAAAATTTCTCTCCGTCTAAAGGGTGCAAAGGTATATTAAAAAAGCAATCTTGTCCTGGTTGTAATGCACCCATAGGTTTCATAGATGCATTAACTTTTCTAAGGTCTGTTAGGAGACACCATTTGTTAGATTTTTTTTTTTTTATGACAAAAATAGGAGAGTTCCAAGGAGAACAAGATTCTTCAATATGTTTTAATTCTAGTTGTGTATCTATAAGTTCCTTAGCTGCCTGTAATTTCTCTTTCGTGAGGGGCCACTGCTCTGTCTAAATAGGCTCGTCATTCTTCCAAGTTATTTTAATAATTGTTGTTTGTTAAATGAGCAGTGGCCCCCAGGAAAAATGTGGAATGTATATCTGAGTATGTCATATTTTATATATTTTTATTAAAAGCATATATCTTACTTTTCCTTAGCAACTATAAAGTGTCCTGTATATTAGCATTTTATAGAATGGTGAATATATCTATTATATCATATTATAATATATATTTATTACATGTAAATATATATTTGTATTTATATAAATTAATATACATTATAAAATATATTTATCAATAGTTTAAAATCCCTTTAACTTTCTGTAAGAGGAAGTTAATGTTTAGTAACTAATGTTTTAAAATCTTATTTTATTTGGAAATGACCTAGCTATTTAATAACCTTTTATTATTTAGTTTAGTACAACTCTAGAAATTCAAGTTATTCCAATCCTAAGAGATTTTAGATTATAATAACAATTATAATAATAGATTATTCTATTAAAAATATAATTATTCTTAATAGTTTGTCTAAAAGTTTTAATCTCATTTATATATTTATATATATATATAGAGAGTTACCTTTTTGTTGACAAATTTAGTTTACCTTAAACCTAGGCATAATAAAAGTATTATATAATGTTGATGACTTAAGAATGTCTTAATTAGATTAGTAAACACTTTATAGTTAAATTATATTTATATTTAAATAATTATATATATTTAATATTTTTCAGTTCATGTGAATTTGAATTTAAATAGAGCTCATTAACTTCATAGTATCTGAAAACAAAGCTGGTATATTGATGGCAGCACTGCCAGATGTTGAGGGTTTCAGGTAAAAGATGAAATTTGTCCCAGGTTTTTGAACTCAAGGGCGTCCCCAGACCCTACCCGGCTGAGGAGGACTCACCACACTAGCTGCCCCTCACTCTCACCCTGAGCTCCCTGTCGGACTCCCTCACTCGAGCTCAGCAAGGGCTTGACCAACCTCACTCCAGCCCCTTAAAATGAACCCACAGTGGGTACAGGGGTTCATTCAACCTGCTGTGAACTCACCCTCTAAACTTCAATCCTGGGCTGCCAGACGACTCTGCCCCGTGGGGGCTGCACGGTGGAGGTTCAGGGGTGTCCCTGCCTCGAGCCGCGACAGCCAGCACCTCCCAGACCCCGCCAGGTGCTGCCCCACCCTCTGCCCCCGAGTCTCCCACCCCTCTCCTGGCCCCACTCCCACCCTCGCGGTTCTCCACTCGCCGGGGCACAAGCCCCACTGCTGTTGGCTCAGCCCGGACCTCTGCTGTCACTTGAGGGCCTCAAGTCCCCAGGGTGCTTGGGGTCCTATATCCACCCATCTCAGCGATTACACACTCTGGGAGAGACAGAGTACAGTTTGGGGTCCCGCCTGCAGTTCACTCTGAACACGTTCTCTGTTTTTGGCTTTATCTAGTGGAGTTCTCTGAGATGTGTTTTTAAAACCTCAACTGTTGCTTTCAAAAAGACCATAAAGTCACTGTGCTCAACTTTAAGAATAAAATCTTCAGTTTCAACCTTAAAGTGAAACTGGAGGGAAGACTAAAAGCAGTCATTTTTTCAAACTGAAAAAGAAAACCCACATGTGACCATGTCCCAGAACACAGGTTACGTCACCCCTCCCTCCTCAGCCTTCTCCTCCACCACCAGCAGCCCGTCATCACAAGGCCTGCCCTGGGCCAGCAGGGGCAAGGGAAGAGGGCAGACCGGCTCCTCTGTCTCCAGGCCACGTGGGCTGCTTGCTCCACCTCCTTCCCAAGTTCATGTGGCACTGAAACAGCCTCGGCAAGCTGGGGGTTCTGATCAGAAACACAACCGTGGGTACCAAGCAAGGACCCCTGGTTCTTGTTTTCCCCGGTATCAAGTAACCTTGATCAATACAATTACTGGGCCTGTTACATGTGGCTTCAGATGACAGAAGACCCCCAGGGTGTCCCCACTTCCAGTGACAGACGCAAGCAGCTGGTAGGTCAGCCTACCAAGAGGTAGAAAAGCGAAATACGGTTTAAAAGCGGTCCTTAGGCAGCCACAATCCAAGATTTCAAAGAAAAGGGAAGCCCAGTGTGGGAGCTGGAGACTGAGAGGCCCAATCCTTCCCTCGGGGCATCTGAGCAAAGCCCACTCTGCAAAGAAAAGGCAGGGAAAAAGTCAAGCAGAGGGGGCTGGCTAACACAACTCTGGACGGTTCCTTGGGCTGGGGTGACAGAAATTCGAGTACTTGCCTGATGAGTCAGTCCGGATGTCAGAAAACGTACCCAACACTCTGACCAAACCGGTTGAGTGCTGAGTATCAGTCACCTCATGGTGCTCAGGAGACAGACGGTGGGCTTCAGGACCTGCCGAGACACTGGAAAGCTCCTCCCTGGGGTCAGGGGAGAAGGTGGGTGATGGCTGCTGAGACTGAGCTTAGAAGAACCCCCAGCCTCAAGTCCCTCAGGCCCTGAGTGAACAGACAGCTCTGTCCCCACTGGAGGTCTGCATTAGAGGAAACTCTGGAGAAGGCAGCATCATTCAGTACCTCTAGGGTTTTCCAAACATAATGTCCAACAGGCAACCAAAAAATCAAAAGAGGGTGTAACAACAAACAGGACCAAGAGAAAAGGAACTGAACCAGATCCAGAGGCATCAGATGTGTAGCAGCATATCACAGTATGCTAGAGGTATCAGATGGAAACGTCACTGGTTCAAAAATATACTGGATGAAAGGAAACATTTCTGAGAATCAAAACCGACTCTAGAACTTTACAATAACAGTGACTGAATTTAAGAACTCAGTTTCTGGGCTTAACATCAGATTGGACGTAGCTGAAGAGAGGATCAGTGAACTGAAGGATGGATCGGTTAAAACATATATATATGAGGGAAAAAGTATAGAATATATTGAAGGAGCCTGTCGTTACACTACGTTGTTAAAAACTGTCAATGGGGACCCTCATGGTGGAGAAAAGACAGAAAGGGGACTAAGAAATGCCTCCAGGGGTTGAAACTAAAGAGCCTCTTAATGAAAGTGGAAGGGGAGAGTGAAAAAGCTGGCATAAAACTCAACATTAAAAAAATGAAGATCATGGCATCTGGCCCCATCACTTCGTGGCAAATAAATGGGGAAACAATGGAAACAGTGACAAACTTTATTTTCTTGGGCTCCAAAACTACTGCAGATGGTGAAAAAAAGATCCTTGCTCCTTGGAAGGAAAGCTATGACAAACCTAGACAGCATATTAAAAAGCAGAGATATAACTTTGCCAACAAAGATTCATTTAGTCAGAGCTATGGTTTTTCCAGTAGTCATGTATGGATGTGAGAGTTGGCCCATGAAGAAGGCTGAATGCCAAAGAGTCAATGCTTCTGAACTGGGGAGTTGGAGAAGACTCTTGAGAGCCCCATGGACTGCTAGGAGATCCAATCAGTCAATCCTAATGCAAATCAGTCCTGAATATTCATTGGAAAGACTGATGCTGAAGCTCCAATAGTTTCGCCACCTGATGCGAAGGACTGACTCATTGGAAAAGAACCTGATGATGGGGAAGACTGAAGGCAGGAGGAGAAGGGGACGACAGAGGATGAGCTGGTTGGATGGCATCACCGACTCGATGGACATGAGCTTGAGCAAGCTCCGGGAGTTGGTGATGGACAGGGAAGCCTGGCATGCTGCAGTCCGTGGGGATGCAAGGGGTCAGACACTGAGCGACTGAACTGACTGACAGGGACAGTGGCAAGAGTTGGTTCAAGAATCAGACCATTGATTCAAAAATGAAAACCACACATTGGTTTCAGCTGCTCTGTAAGAAGAAAATGTTCAAGCACTCAGAGGAAAAAAGGTGTGGCTTTTAATGGCACAACAACACTGAGACCTGACTTTCCAAGGACAAGGAAGTCAGAAGATCATGGACTGGAATCTGTAAAATGCTGAAAAGCAAATAACCACCAACGTGGAATTCTATACCCAACAAAAACACTCTTCGAAAGTAAAAGCAAAATAAAGAATTTTAGGGCAAATGGAAATGACACAACTCATCACCCACACACATGAACTAAAATAAATATTAAGGCAGTGCTTTGGGAAAAAGAAAAGTAGTCTCTGACGGAAATATAAAAAACAAGTAAAGACCAACAGTGAGGTAACTGTGAGGGTAAATGTTAACTCTACAAAACAATGATGTTAACGCCAAAAATATATCTAACAGTTTAAAGGAGAGCAGTGACAAAGAGGAAACAGCCATGTCAGGGAGGCAGTAAGAGTACTAAGTTAGACTTGAATGTAAAATACACGCCGTGTCTGCGAATGTGAACCCAACAACCTGGCAGAGGAGCCCAGAACTAGAGAAACACCTCATACTTCTCAAAGCAGGCAAGAGCAAAGAACACAGACTAGGTGGGACAAATAGAAAACACACAGCAACTGGGTGTCTACACACTGAAATATCAGCATTATAAACACAGCAAATACTCTCATTAAAAGATAAAGTGGCAAACTGATTCCAGTGAAAACTATAGGCTATACACAGAGGCCCATGTTAAGATGGAAGGTCTTTTAGACAGGTGAAAGTAAAAGATACCCAGGCCAACCAGGACAGAAAACTGACGTGGCAACATCACTGTCAAATAGTGTCTAAAGAAAGAAGCATCTCTAGCGATAAAAAGGAGCATCTCATACTGATACAAGTGCAGTCTAGCAAGAAGATGAGGATTCTAAATTTGAGTGTACCTTGCCATGGGTGGAGTTCCTCACACGTGATCAAGTGTACCTAATAACATGACCTCAAAATATCAATACATAAAACTGACAGAAAAGGAGTAACAGCCGAGTTCATAATCCCAGTGGGAGACGTTAAAGACACATCTCTCGTGGAACCGGGCCCCCTGATACGTAGTCACCTGCAGCCATGAAGTACTTGAAATGTGGCTGGCTCTACAATGAGATGTGCTGCAAGCCTGAAGCACACACTGGATATTAAAGACTTAGCGTGAAAAAAAGAACGTGAACTATTTCATTAGGTTTTATCATATTGATTACACACTGAAATGATAATATTTGGGGTGTGTTAAAATAAAATATGTTACAGGTAATTTCACCTACTTCTGCTTTTACTCAACGTGGCTACCGGAGTCTGAATTACATGAGTGACAAACCTGATGTAACTGATACACACGGAACATTGCATTTCCATGGATACATATTCTTTTAAAGAGCCCAAGGAACGTATAACAAAAAGAATATGCATTGGGCCATTAGGAAAGCTCGAATTATTTCAAAGGACTGAAACAATGCAGGGCATACCTAGGGACTGCAATGGGCTGACGGTTTATGGGCCCTCAAACTTCACCCCACATGTGGTCATGATCCTAGGAGGCAGGCACTCTGGGAGGAGAGGGGTCAGGCCAGGAGGCAATGGGCTCCCATGCTGTGAGGACCGGGAGAAGCAGCAGGCAGTCTAGGAACCAGGAAACAGGCCTCACCAGATGTGGCACCTGCTGGTGATCTTGGGACTCCCCAGCCTCCAGGCCTACAAGAAACAACTTTCTGTTGTTTATCAGCTAGTCTATAGTATTTACAAAATAGCCCCAAAAGACGAAGATGGGGCTCTTCATGGAACTAAGCTAGAAATCATAAAAGGGTCACTAGAAAAACCTCCCCAAACATTGGGAAGTTAAATCACATACTGCTTGGAAGAATTTCATGAGTAATAATTTAAGAAAACAATAAAAATGAGAAAATACTTTTCCATAAAAATAATGAAAAGCTGGCTTCTTCAAACTTGTGGGATGCAGCAAACTGTGTTTAGAGGGTAACTTGAAGCCTTAAGCACATATACTGGAAAAGAAGGAAGGCTAAAACTCAATTAAGCCTCTATCCCTAGAAACCAGAAAAAAGGCAAAGCAAATGAAACACAAAGCAGATGGGAAAAAAAGGAGCAGAAAATAAGGAAACAGAAAGCAAATATGAATTTTTTAAAAAACAAAGCCAAAAGCTGGCTCTTTGGAAGGACTGATAAAACTGATAAACCCCTAGAGAGACTTATTAAGAAAAAGAGACAAAGCACAAATCACCAGCATCGAGGAGTTTTAAAAGGGGAGAAAACACATCTTGCAGATAAGAAAGATATTATGAACCATAGTTCACTTACTAACTGGAGAGTCTGCTCGCCTCAATAAATTCCTAGCAGGGGGGAAATGCTTTACTGAAATAGACCCAAGAAGACATACAAAATCAGAAAATTTTATTTGCAGGAAAAAAATTACATCTGAAATTAAAAGCCTCCCCACAATGAAACCAACTGGTTTTGCCAATCAATTCTTCCAAAAATCTAGGGAAGAAAGTAATCTCACAGGAATTCTCGGGGTAAACAAGGAACACTCTCCAACCTTGTTTTATAGGACTAGCATAACCTTGATACTAAAACCAACCAGGAAGAAGTACAAGAAAGGAAAATTACAGACTCTGAGTATGATGAAATAATCCTAAATAAAACGCTAACAAATATGTCCAACAGAAGGAGAATACATCAAGATCAGGTTGGGGTTGTTTTAGAATCACAGAATTTTTAAAAGTTAAACCATGACATAAAAGAAAAATCACCTGTTTCAAAATCTGCAGAAAATAAACTTAAGAAAATTTAATGTAATAATTTTAGTTCATGACTAAGAAAAAACTCTCAGTAAACTAACATCCTGTGTGATGGTGAAATACTGAAGGCTTTTCCTCTGATAATGGGACAGAGACAAGGATACTTATTCTCATTACTTCTGTTCACCACTGTACTGGAGATCCTAGTCCGTACAATAAGGCAAGAAAAAGGAAAGGGTTATCACAGTTGCAAAGGGAAAAAAAAAGCACTTATTTGCAGACATAATTGTGTATACATAAGAAAATACAACTAGAATGATTTGAAGTAAATGGATTTACCAAAGGAATATAGAAAAGTCAATTCTATCTCTATTAGGAATTTATAATGGCACTGAAAATATCAAGATATCTAATTAAACATGTGCAAGACATACAGTAAACTATAAACTTCTAAGATAAATTAAAGAAGAGCTTAAAAAATGGAGAGCTATCTATATTGCGTTCATGGATTATAAGCACAACATAAAAGACACACATACACACACAGAGTTAACCGTGTGAGGCGATGCATATGTTGGGCAATTATTCGACGATGTCTACGGGCATCAAGTCATCACAGTGTAGACTTCAAATACACACAAACGGTATCTGTCAGTGAACCCTTAGTGAAGGTGGGGGTCTAAAATCAGCACCTGGCACCTGGTAGCTGGCAGGTGAGGGAACCCGGGTTCACGTGCAGGCTGTACACACTCTTCATCACAGGTGAGACCGGAAGCAACCCAGCAACTCTCCATTTTTCTTTTCTGTTTTGCTCTGTTCCCCTTGCCATTTGTGTCTAACAGATTCCCAGTATCGAGTGAGCAGCGTCAATGCAGCAATGATGTTTCCCCATCTAAGGCAGGAGCGTGTAACACCAGCAGACTTCCCAATCACCCTGAGATAACTGGGGTGCCCCATCACAACAGAAAGCAAAGAAACACCACATTCCCCGAGAGAGTGCTGCCTGACGGCAGTGGGAACGAGCTCCACCAGACGTCTCAAGGGGAACCCCGAGGCTTGGAGCCCACGCTGCACCCCTCAGCTTGAGGCCACACTTGCCTTTCCCTCATTCTGGGGGTCCTGGCAGAAGAAAGCCAGGCCATGGGAAGGGGTGGTGTGGCCGGCCCGTGGGACTCAGGGCAGGACTGACTCGGGTCTGCTCTGGGCTCCACATCCAGTCACCACCCTTGGAGTGTACAAAGCTCTTGGGATCATTGTAGGTTTTTGGCAAAAAGCAATGGAGCCAAAGTCACTTAGGATGGCTTTTAAGGAAAAAAACCTCACTGAGGATTCCCTCAGCACCTGCCTCAGCCACTAGTGAGATGCAGACTCCTGGTCATCCATGGCTGTGCCCACAGCCCACCAGCTCCAGGGAAGGACTCCGCCTTCTCTTCTCTGTGCACCATGAACCTGCACACAGTGGGCCTTCAGAACCTCAGGAGACTCACCCCACCCCCACTATAGCCAGAACCCTCCCCAGGCATTAAAACAGCTGTGGAGTCACTTTGGCCCAAGCCCTGGTTACGGATCCCTGGAGCCCACTACAGCCTCTACAGCGTGATTAGTCAGGTCCTTTATGCAAAGATTCCTGCCTCTCAGATCCAAGCTTTGGATTCATGGTCAGCTCTGTCCCTCCCGTGGCAGCCAGGTGGGCCGCAATTCAGACAAAGGAGCTCAGGAGCTGAGTGTCAAGGGAAGCATTGAAAGGACAGCGATGGACGTGACCTGTTGCAAACTGAAGGAGGGTCCCTGCATGACTCAGAAACGGCCTCTGGTGTGCAGGTGTGGAGGAGGGCCCCCACGGTGCAAAGGAAAGAGAGGTACTCTGGAGCAAAGGTTCTTGGCCTCTCCAGTAGCAGCTCCAGGTGGTAGCTCGTGAACAGTGCACAGCTAATGTGGTCACATGAGCATTACGCTTATTCCCTCACAAAGAAAGAGAAAGGGGGCAGGGTGTGGGAGTACCCGGAGGGTGTGGTGGGGAGGATGAAGAGAGGTGTCCCTCCTCTCTTCAGTGCAAATTGCTTTTGTGAGTGTCAGAGCTGCCCGAAGGCAGTTACCAAGTCATGTCCCCACAGTATCCAGTGTGGGCTGGGAGCCTTAGCCCCTGTCACATGGACAAGCCGCACCATAGGGCTTCCCTGAGTTCTAACAGAAGGTTCTGGGGGTTTTGTCTAGGTACACACTTCCTTGCTATAGCTGTGTTACACCCTTCTTTGAGCCCTCTTTTTGTCCTCTAGATAAAGGACATCGATTGCTACCTTAGCAGGTTGCCAGCTTAATCCCATGAAGACTAATTAGGGTAATCCTACAATGAAGAGCTGCCCTTAAGAGATATCAATGAATAGCTGGCCTTAAGAGATACTGGGCTTCCCTGATAGCTCAGCCGGTAATGAATCCTCCTGCCATGAGGAGACCCCGGTTTGATTCCTGGGTGGGGAATGCTGACCCACTACAGAAGGGACAGGCTACCCACTTCAGTATTCTTGGACTTCTCTTGTGGCTCAGCTGGTAAAGAATCTGCCTGCAATGCGGGAAACCTGGGTTCAGTCCCTGGACTGGGAAAACCCCCTGGAGAAGGGAAAGGCTACCCACTCCAGTATTCTGGCCTGCAGAATTCCGTGGACTGTATAGCCCATGGGGTTGCCAAGAGTTAGACACGACTGAGGGACTTTCACTTCACTTTCAAGAGATATGAGCTGAATCCAGATTAAACTGGAGTCGCCCAGTGTCATCTGGCATTTCTTCCCTGAAGCCAGCCAAAACCCACACAGGAGCATTTCCAGGGTCTCCATGTAGCCAGCTGGACAGAAAATCCAGCGTGGTTCACACAAGCTGATAGACAAGCAGGAGAGGACTCACGGGCAGACGGCTTCCCTCCGGTCTCAGGTGGACCTCCGGGACCACAGCAGGAATTGGCACTCTCACCCACTGGGCTCAGCAGCGCCCTCCTTCTCAGGCCGGCGGCTCTGCCCTAAGGGGCGCGGGAGGGTCACTAACTGCCCCAGGCTGACCTCACGCCCCCTCCCAGGGCGGCAGCCTGACCTCACACGACCCCACCCTTTCCGGCAGACCCAGCCCTCCTCTTCCCTTGATTCTAGCGTGAGGCCCGGCCCTGGGCCCCGATTGGTCAACGGCCCAGTCCTGAGCCACTCACGGTGGCCAGGGAGGATGGAACACACCGATTGGCCAGGTCCAGGTCATGTGACCATACTCTCCAGGGTACATGCGAGCTGCTCATCATGTGTCAGGGGTAGAGATAGTGTGATGCCCCCAGAGCAGGGCTGGGAGTCCAGTCCACGTGTCCGTGTGCTCAGTGTCCTGGGACGTGCCTGCACATCCTCTCTACACACTGCTTTGTCCTCTGCAGACGAAATATTCATGACCCACCTCTTCCCTTCCCAAGTGCTGTTTCACACACCCACATTCAAGGGAGCAAGACCTCCTGTTTGAAGGTAGGTTTGGAGATCCTCTCTTAACCTCTGGGCTTGTTTCTTGTATTGCTACTGCTACTACTGCTAAGTCACTTCAGTCGTGTCTGACTCCGTGCGACCCCATAGACGGCAGCCCACCAGGCTCCCCTGTCCCTGGGATTCTCCAGGCAAGAACACTGGAGTGGGGTGCCATTGCCTTCTCCCACTTCTTGTATTATGTTAGAATAATGTATTCAGTCTAAAAACCCCCACGAGCACCACCATATGCTGCTTTGCCTATTCAGGATTCTCAGCTGTTCTGATGGAGAAGGCAATGGCAACCCACTCCAGTACTCTTGCCTGGAAAGTCCCATGGGCGGAGGAGCCTGGTAGGCTGCAGTCCATGGGGTCGCAGAGAGTCGGACAGGACTGTGTGACTTCCTTTTCACTTTTCTCTTTCATGCATTGGAGAAGGAAATGGCAACCCACTCCAGTGTTCTTGCCTGGAGAATCCCAGGGACAGGGGAGCCTGGTGGGCCTGGTGGTTCTATGGGGTCACACAGAGTCGGACACGACTGAAGCCCCAGCTGTTGTGAGGGCATGGCCCAGGGGCCTCCCAAAGGGAATGAATTTTGTCCAAGGAAGCACCTGAGAGGCCGAATCTCTGAATCACTTTGCTGTACACCTTAAACAAACAAATTATTGTAAATCAACAATACCTCAATTTAAAGAAAAGATATTCCCTCATCAAAAATTGTTCAAAATTTTGTAAAGTTTTTCCTTCAATTGTTGGTTTTTAGTATGTGTCTAACTGGTTTGGTGGTGTTTTTTGTGAGGTAGGGATCCAACTTACTTTCCCACATGGATACCAAATTATCCCAATGGGACAATTCCTTTGGCCTTGAATGTTATGCTCCGAGCCCATATCTCCGAACCGACCGAGAGAGCAAGTCCACCACAGTATTGCAAACGCAAGAAGGGAGTTTGTTTATTCCTAGCGCGCTAGGGCCCAAGTCTCATCCCACACAAGGGAATCTGACAAGAGCCGCGAACAAAGGAGTATGGCGGCTTGTATACAGGCAGTTCTTTGTCTCAGTTACAGGAGTAGCTGGCGTTACATGATTGGCCAGGCAGGATGAGCGCATATCCTGTCTCTTTCTGGTAAACATGACTCAGGTCCTAGAGACCGTCGTTTGGTCCCTAACATTGAATAATTGAATATTTTTTAATTTAATAACTGAAATTATTAAATCAAATTATCAATTTAATTATTCAATATTTAATAGCTTTATTACATTATTATTTTAAATTAATTTATTGTGTTAAATATATTAATTAAATTAATTATTTAAATATTACATTAATATTTAATTTAAATAATATTTCCATTATTGTGCTTGATTTATTCATATTTTCTATTTCTTCCTGGTTCAGTCTTAGAAGATTGTACTTTTCTAAGAATTTGTCCATTTGTTCCAGGATATCCATTTTATTGTCATGCAGTTATTTCTAATTGTCTCTTATGACCCTTTCTCTTTCTGTGTTGTCTGTTGTAACGTCTCCTTTTTCATTTCAAGTTGCTTTGAGTCTTCTCCCCTGTTTTTCTTGATGAGTCTGGCTAATGATTTGTCAATTTTGTTTATGTTCTCCAAGACGTATCTTATTGTTTTATTGATCTTTGGTAGTGTTTCCTTCATTTCCGTTTATTTCTGCTCTGCTCTTTATGATTTCTTTCCTTCTGCTAACTTGGGAGGTTTTGTGGCCATTTTCTTCTTTTTCTAGGTTCTTTAGGTGTTAGATTAGGTGTTTATTTGATGTTCTTTTCATTTCTTGAGGTAGGCTTCTTGTATTGCTATAAACTTCCCTCTTAGCATTGATTTATTGCATCACATAGGTTTTGGGTTGTCATTTATTCATTGCCATTTGTTTTTAGGTATTTTTAAATGTCCTCTTTGATTTCTTCAGTGACCTGTTTGCTTTCTCCATGTGTTTGTGTTTTTTACAACTTTTCCTATAAATGATCCCATTTCTTTGGAAGGAATGATGCTAAAGCTGAAACTCCAGTACTTCGGCCACCTCATGCAAAGAGTTGACTCATTGGAAAAGACTCTGATACTGGGAGGGATTGGGGGTAGGAGGAGAAGGGGATGACAGAGGCTGAGATGGCTGGATGGCATCACTGATTGTATGGACGTGAGTCTGAGTGAACTCCGGGAGTTGGTGATGGACAGGGAGGCCTGGTGTGCTGTGATTCATGGGGTGGCAAAGAGTTGGAAACTACTGAGCGACTGAACTGAACTGAACTGAATCATGTATCAGTGTGATCAGAAAAGATGCTTGCTGTGATTTCAGTTTCTTAAATTTGGCAAGGCTTGATTTGTGACCCGAGATGTGATCCATTCCAGAGAGTGTTTCATGTGCACTAGAGAAAAAAAATGTATTCTGCTGTTTGGTGGTGGAATATGCTAAAGATATCAAAAGGTCCATCTAGTCTAATGTGTGATTTAAGGCTTATGTTTCTATATTCATTTTCTTTGTGGATGATCTGTCCGTTGGTAGAAGTGGGGTGTTAAAGTCCCCTAGTATTATTTTCTTACTGTCGATTTCCCGTTTTATGGTTGTTTGTATTTGTCTTACGTATTTAGGTGCTCCTGTGTTGGATGTGTGTGTCTTATTATTGCAATATCTTCTTCCTGGATTGATCTCTTTATCATTATGTAGTGTCCCTCCTTGTCTCTTGTAATAGTCTTTATTTAAAAGTCTATTTTATCTGATATGAGAATTGCTACTGCAGCTTTCTTTTGATTTCCATTTGCATAGTATCCCTTTTTCCAGGCCCTCAGATTTAGTCTGTGTGTGTCCCTAGCTCTGAGGCGGATGTATTATCGACAACGTTTATATGGGGCTTGTTTTTCTTTCCATTCAGCCAGTCTGTGTTTCAGTTGGACCATTTAATCCATTTATAGGTAAGGTAATTATTGATATGCATGATACTATTATTATTTACTGTATTATTCTGTTTTTTTCCCATGTCTATTCACTCCCTTCTATTTCCTGCCTAGAGAGCATCCTTTCATATTTGTTGTAAAGCTACTTTGGTGGTGCTGAATTTTTTAACTTTTGCATATTTGTAAAGGTACTGAGTTCTTTGCTTCTGAGTGAGGTCGTAGCTGGTTGGAGTAATCTTGCTGGTAAGTGTTTCCCTTTTATAACTTTAAGTATATCATGCCACCCCCTTCTGGCCTGCAGTGTTTCTTTGGAAAGATCAGCTGTTAAACTCATGGGGATTCCCTTGTTATTTGTTGCTTTTCCCTTTCTGCTTTTAATATTTTCTCTTTTTGCTGAGTTTTTCTTAGTTTGATTAGTATATGTCTTTGCATGTTTCTCTTTTGGTTTACCCTGTGTCGGACTCTCTGTGCTTCTTGGACCTGGGTGTGTTTCCTTCCACAATGTAGGAAAATGTTCAGCCATTGTTTCTTCAAGTGAGAGTTTATCTTTCTCTCTCCCTTCTCCTTGAATTCCTATAATGTGAATGCTAGTCTGCTTGATATTATCCACCAAATGCCTTAAACTATCCTCCATTTTTTGGCTTATTTTTTTCTTTTTGGTGCTCAGATCGGGTGATTTCCACTACTCTGTATTTCTTTTTCTTCTTTTAAATATAAATGTATTTATTTTCATTGGAGGCTGATTGCTTTACAGTGCTGTAGTGGTTCTGCCGCAAATTGACATGAATCCGCCGTGGGTGCACATGTGCTCCCCATCCTGAGGCCCCACCCCCTCCCTCCCCGCCCCTCCCTCTGGGTCAGCCGGTACACCAGCAGGCACTGCTCTGTGTGTCAGCTTACTGATCTGTCCTCTGAATCATCCAATCTGTTGACTCATCTGCTGTATTTTTCATGTCAGTTGTTGTGTTCTTCCATTATAATCAGTTCTGTTTTATACTTATTGCCTGTTTGTGGAGTTCTCACTCCATTCTGTCATGCTTCCCCTGATAGAAGTAAATGTCTTTTATTCGTTTATTTACTGGGTCCACTGGGTCTTGCTGTGTCATTGGCTTTCTCTAGTTGCATAGAGTGGGGGCTGCCCTCAGTTTTGGTGCATGGGCTTCCCATCATTCTGGCTTCTCTTGTGGTGGAGCACCGGCTCTAGCGTGCATGAGTTCAACAGCTGTGACATGCAGCTTTACTTGCCCGGCAGCCTGGGATCTTAGTTCCCAGACCACGGGTTGAACCCTTGTTGCCTACATTGTCAGGAAAATCTTAACAAATGAACCAGCAGGGAAGACCCAGTAAATATCTTTATGACCCTTACTTTGCAGTCATTTGATGTAGATTACTTATCTCCATCTTGTTTAGTTCTTTTCCTGAGTTTATGTCTTAGCTGTTCCTTTAGCATAGATGCTTTGTCTCTTTATTTTGCCTTTTTGTTTTATGCATTAATATTAGGTAGATGAACTATGTCTCCATGTTGAATAAGTGGATTTTTGTAGAGTGTCTCCTATGCGGCCCAAAGGAACAGTTCCCCCAGGTCACCAGAGACAGGAAATCCGGGGTGTCTCCTGTGCAGGCTGAGTGTGGTGTCCTGTTAGATATACCCGCATTGCTTTGGGCTTGGGTCTGGCTGGCCCCCAGTGCGGCTGAATGTGAGCCCCACCTCAACAGTTGCAGATGTACTTCTGGCTGGAGCTGACCTGGAGTGGGAATCACCTTGAGGGGATGCAAGTCACAGCTGAGTCCACCCACTGTGAGTGGTAGGAAAGGAGGCTATTGTGGGGGAATCCAGGCCCTTGGGGACGAAGCCATTTTGGAGGAGCGTTGTGGGCATGGCTGGGCTGGACATGTCTTTTCCACAGGGAATACTGAGACATAGCAGGGCAAGCAGTGCTAGCAAGGTAAGTGGGGAATGTCAGAAAAGGCTCCTGCTAGCACTGGGACAGCTGGCTACAGGTAGAAGCTTTTTAAATGTCATCTATCAGTGATTTCATCCCTGGAGAAAGTTTCAAGAAATCCTTGCCCCTTTGGCTCGTGTCCTAATATTAGTACATACTTCTCTTTCCCATGTGACCTGTGGCTACATTGAGCGTCATTACTGACAACGTTCAGCATCAGTAAGTTTGGCACTAACTTGTTAAGCATCTGGTCTTGGCTTACCACAGCCCCCAGCTCTCTCCCAGACGTAACTCTGCTGGTTTCAAATCAAGATATGGGGGCTCGTCTTCCTCATTCAGGTCACCAGGGCTCAGGTGCTCAGCATGTCCTCCCAGGGAAGATACCAAGTTGGTGATGTCCCCTCCTAATTCTGAGTCACCCATCAGGAGTATGGGTCCTGACTAGACTCTATCTCTCCCTTCCAATGCATCTCCATATTGTTTTTTCTTTACATCCTGAGTTGTGGAAGAGCTAGTCTGCTAATTTTCAGGTTGGCATCTGGGTTATCCGTGTGAGGAAGCTCTCAGAATAGAATAGAATAAGTGTCTCAAAAAGAGCCATTTCAATTTCTGTGGAAGCTCTCTCCTTGTGTAAGTCAGCGGTTCTCAAAGTGTCATCACTGGACCAGTGTGTTAGCATCACCTGGGAAGTGGTTAAAATTCGAGATTCTCAAGGTCCACCCTGATCTACTGTATGAGACATTTGGAATCATTCCTCCAAGCCTTGCACATGCTCAACACTAAATCAACCTGAAACACATCTTGCCCAAGGTTCTGGGACCACTGTGCCCCTTAGCTTTAACCAGCTACTACTGTGTTGCAATTCTGAGGAGTTTTAGGAATTTGGGGGGCATGTTTCACCACTCTCACTTGGAAGATACTAAGGAATATCTAATAAGTTGGACACGATACTTCTCTCTCGTCACCCACTGTGAGAGTCCTTAGTACATAAAGTAAAACTAAAGGACAGTTTGATTGGTAAAGAAAATCCTACATCAGGTTGGAAAGGTGCAGATGCCGCATTAAGATCAAGGTCTTGTCAAGGTTCATGGGAGTACAGGATGTACGGATATTTTGTAAACTTCATGGAAAAGAAACAAGGGTGGAGCAGAGTAGCCACTGGGCTTCAGTGACCCCTTACTGCTTAGCTGTGCACCTTCGTGCAGATGTGATCACCACTGGACCCTGGGAAGAGCGCTTCACACCGTGAACTGTGAGGCTCACCGGCAGGCTGGCCTGCGACCTCCTGGGCACCCTCACCTTCTGCTGCTTCCTGAACTGACCACGTTTTCTCCCTCTGCCTTCATCTCCTCCGCCTTCATCTCCTCCTCTTTTGTGGGGTTGCCAGTACCTTGGTGTCTGTGCTGGGCCAAGGAAGACTCACCTTTGCACTTCCGAACTCTACTGGCCACCTGATGGCACGTCATCCTCCCGTGATCGTGACTCTGACCCTGATGGGAGAGTGCTGTGTTCACTCACCACCGATGTACTCTCTTTCAGCTAAAGAGGGAATCCGTTCTAACCATGCCTTTTAGGTGGCTCGATTTACCAAACAGAAATACAGGAATCCCAGTTAAATTTGAATTTTAGGGAAACAATGAAAACTCTTTTTTTCTTTTTTTCTTTTTAGTAGAAGTCCATCTCCTGCAATACTTGGGATGTACTTATACTAAAAAATTATTCACTGAAAATCAAATTTAACTAGATGTCTTGTGTTTTACCTGACAGGCTTACTCCCAAGGTAAAGGGGTTCCCATTTTAGCTTCCCATCCTAGGAGTGGCACTTTGTCTTAGAAAGGAATGTATTTAGTCATCAAAATAAGGTCAGACTTACGTGCACGCCAGCCATGACTTGTGACATATTGATCACATGTTGAAATGATAATATTTTTTCCTTACTGGATTAAAATATAATTTGAAAATTAATTTCATCTGCTTCTTTATGTTTTTCAATGTGGTTACTAGAAAATTTTAGCTATTATATGGAGCTTGAGTTTGTAGTCCACAGTACACTTCACTGGACAACTTTGACCTAGAGCAAAAGCCATGTTGGGGGACCTAACAACGATCTGGCTGGGAGTGGGGCACCCCTCTCCCCAGAAAGAATGAGACTCTCCCCTTTGGAGTCATTTGTGGCTGAACTGGTCGGGGGCATACAGATTCCTTGAGTGTAGTTTGTCTTTACAAAGATTTTATTGTTTGAATTTTTCAGTTCTGACCAAATCTTGGTGGTTTTTGATTGATGGGAGACCAAACAGGCCTGGAGTGCATTTCCTGTTAAGTATATTTGTAGCAGGGTGCTTCCCAGGTGACTCTGGTGGTATAGAACCCATCTGCCAATTTAGGACAAACAGAAGACTAGGGATAAATTTTGATCCCTAGGTCAGGAGGATAGCCTGGAGGAGGGCCAGACAACCCACTCCAGTATCGTTGCGTGGAGCATCCCATGGACAGAGAATCCTGGTGGGCTATAGTCCATGGGGACACACTGATTTGGACATGACTGAAGCGACTGAGCACACACGTGTATTTGCAGTTGAATTATGACAGCAGATTGAGACACGTGGGAGGAAGCAAGATGGGTGTGGAAAGGGGGTGATTCGGGAAAGGGTCTGGTTTCTGGAAGCTGCACCGTGTTGTCCTTTTTCACTCCTCTTTTTCTTCCTGTGGTTTTATGATTGCATACTGGTGGTGCCAAAATAACACTGACTGCATTTGCTAGAAGCAGATGTCGCCTTTAATTTAGGTTTTAGAGACTGAAAGTTAAGGAGGATGCATTATGCAATAGGAAAGAAGCAAATGAAAATTTCTTCAGCAACGTTCAAACTCTGAATATCTCCTGAGTTGGGTTCGTGGAGGTGGAAGTCTTTTTATAACTGACAATATCTTAGGATCATAGTTTAGTTTTTGGACTACAATTCTCCTTGATGATTCACTGCTTTCCTCTCCCTATCCCCTCCCCTTCTGAAGTTGGTGGAAAGTCAAGAAACAGTAGTGAGAGCAAAGCAAATAAAAATTCAAGAGCTTTCAGAGGCCAAGAGCTTGGTCTCTGGTGAAATAACCTGACCTTTACTCAGTTCCGTTTACAATCTCTCTTCTGGGAAGGCTTGGATGGTAAAAGAATCTGCCTGCAATGCAAGAGACGTGGGTTCGATCCCTGGTTTGGGAAGATCCCCTACTCCGGTATTCTTGCCTGGAGAATCCCCATGGATAGAGGAGCCTGGAGGGCACAAAGAATCAGACATGACTGAGCAACTAAGCAGAGCACATGCCAAGCACAGCCACTCGGAGCATCTGCTCTTGCTGCAGGATCCACCTTCTGTCCACTTCCACTCTTCCCGCCAGGTCTCACTACCTGCTCATCATGTTGCCAGAGTGTCCCTGCTAGTTGTCTTGTCACCAGTTTGAGGACATGGCCTCCAAGATGTCAGGCCAGTGGGAGGTTGATGCCACACACCTTAGCAGCTGGCAATCTGGCACATCTGGTGATAATTTCATTAAGCTCAGCCCTCCCCCACCCTAGGTCTTCTCATTGGCATTGTTGTTAATTTGAGGACTTCTATAGGACATGTGTGACAGATGGCTCTTCAGTAAGAGGAGCTGATAGCCTTGGCTGGCAGAATGAGGCATGGGGCTGTGTGCTAGGTTCCGTTTTCTGAGAAGGAGAACACCTCAATTTCATGAGGCCTTGAGCTCTGAGACCCAAAGGAGAGAAACCAAGGGTGCAAAAAGTTGACAGGCGCTGACTGGAAATTTGTGTGAGAAGGTGTTGCTGCTGGCAATGCCCTGTATCTCATGCTGAGTGCAGAAAAACTGATGCTTTTGAACTATAGTGTTGGAGAAGACTGTTGAGAGTCCCCTGGACTGCAAGGAGATCCAACTAGTACATCCTAAAGAAAATTAGTCCTGGATGTTCATTGGAAGGACTGATGTTGAAGCTGAAACTCCAATATTTTGGCCACCTGTTGTGAAGAGCTGTCTCATTTGAAAAGACCCTGATGTTCGGAAAGATTGATGGATGGAGGAGAAGGGGACAACAGAGGATGAGATGGTTAGATGGCATCACTGACTCAATGGACACGAGTTTGTGTAAACTCCAGGAGTTGGTCATGGACAGGGAGGCCTGGCGTGCTGCAATTCATGGGGTCGCAGAGTCAGACTTGACTGAGCGACTGAACTGACTGACTGACTGACCACCACCATCACCATGCACGGTCACTGGCCCTTGTTCAAGCCCAGCAGGTCCAACTCCCCGTATCCCCTGGCAGCCTTATTCTACTTTGTGTTTGCAGTGGACTTATCTGGGCATCTCACAGTGGAATCATAGATTATTTGTCCATTTCTGTTTAGCTTTTTTCACTTGGCATATGACTGCAAACTTTACTAACTTTGCAACACATGTCAGAATTTCCTTAGTTGTTAAAAATGATGACCCAGAGGGATGATATGGGGAGGGAGGTGGGAGGGAGGTTCAGGATTGGGAACATGTGTACACCCATGGTTGATTCATGTTGATGTATGGCAAAACTAATACAATATTGTAAAGTAAAAATAATAATAAAATAAAAAATAAATAAATAGCACATAGGCTCACCATCATGTACAATCAGGGAATTATAAATAAAAATTGTGATATATCACACCACACCTCTTAGGACTGATAAACTCCAAATATAAGATAATGATAATTGCTGGAGGGTGAGGAACAACAGCAATTCCTCATTGCTGGTGGGATGCATGTACAGCCCCCGTGAGAGACAGTCTGGCAGTTTTCCCCAAAGCTCAACAGGTCTCACCTTGGGGTCCAGAAATCATGCTTTCAGTATTTAGAAAGTTGCTCTGAAATTCTATGTCCAAATGCAAACGAGGATGCAATTTTGCACAGCAGTTCTATTCACAATGGCTACAGACTTGAAGAAATCAGGATATCCTTCAGTAGATGAATGTGCAACAAATTAGTGTACACAGATATCAAGGGGACCAGAACACACCACCCCAAATGATGTCTGTTTGACATGAGTTATTTTAGTTTGATTAATTAAAAAAAATAATAATAACTGAGTAGATGTTGCCCCCTATTTTTTTAAAAGATGTATTCATTTCTGTATGGCCACGCTGTGTCTCCATTGCCTTGAGAGGGCGTTCTCCAGTTGTGGAGAGCTGGTTCCGCTCTGGCTGCAGAGCATGGGCTCTAGGTGTGCAGGCTTCAGTAGCTGTGGCACCTGCACGGAGGAGTTGTGGCTCCCCGGCTCTAGAGCGCTGGCTCAGTAGTTGTGGTGCATGAGCTCAGCTGTTCTGTGGCAGGTGGGATACTCCTGGCTCAGGGATAGAACCTGTGTCCACCGCATTAGCAGGCAGATTTTTAGCAGCTAGCTCACCAGGGAAGACTGAGGTTGCCCTTTTGTGAGGTACATTTACATTTATTAGGGAAATCTCCATTTGTAAGGCTGTCCCTCTTTGAAACTAGGAGAAGGATAATTACATCTCAAGGAAGGAACACTTATCAGTGAAGATGTCAGGACTTAAATCTGCAAACAATCATGTTTATTTACTGTGCTTTGCATGATCAGTTCAGTTCAGTTCAGTCTCTCAGTCGTGTCCGACTCTTTGCGACCCCATGAATTGCAGCACGCCAGGCCTCCCTGTCCATCACCGACTCCCAGAGTTCACCCAAACTCATGTCCATCAAGTCAGTGATGCCATCCAGCCATCTCATCCTCTGTTGTCCCCTTTTCCTCCTGCCCGCAATCCCTCCCAGCATCAGAGTCTTTTCCAATGAGTCAGCTCTTCGCATGAGGTGGCCAGAGTACTGGAGTTTCAGCTTTAGCATCATTCCTTCCAAAGAACACCCAGGACTGATCTCCTTTAGAATGGGGACTCTCCATGGAAATTCTGGTTTCAGAATGAAGTGATTTGTTCTCCGCAGAATTTCCAAAGTATGAAATTCTGTGGGGTTTGGAAAGATAGAAAGATGCCATTTTTAAAAAAATCTAACATAATTGAATAATTTCTCATTCTTACCTGCATCTGCTCTGCTTTCTCCTTGGCATCTGCACCTCCCCTCTAGCCTGCTCCTGCTCTGACCTCCCTCTCCTGTGTGAAGTCCGTGGATTACATGGCCTATGACAGGTATGTTGCCATTTGCAAGCCTCTACTGTATGCCATCATCATGCCTAAAAAACTCTGCAATCGGATCATTGCTAGCACATATATTTATGGATTCGTTGTGGGTCTTGCACAGACAGTCGCAACATTCCTTTTGTCTTCCTGTGGCTCCAATAGGGTCAACCACTTCTACTGTGATGACATTCCCTTGGTTGCGCTGGCTTGCTCTGACACTCACATCAAAGAGCTGATGCTGTTAACCATTGCTGGGTTCAATACCCTTTGCACTCTACTGATGGTGATCATTTTTATATCTTCATCCTCTTTGCCATTCTGAGGATCTGTTCTGCTGAAGGAAGGTAAAAAGCCATTTCTACCTGTGTTTCCCATCTCACCTCTATCACCATATTTTATGCAACAATCATTTTTATGTACCTTCTGCCCAATTCAAGCCATTCTGTGAACACACATAAATTTGCTTCAGTATTCTATGTGGTAGTGATTCCCATCATAAACCCACATAGCTTGAGGAATCAGGAAGTAAAGAATGCACTGAAGAGAATCATAGAAAAGTTCCATTTGGCTATCAAATAACTGAAATAATCAAGGATGGGGAGGAATCAGAGGACCTGGAATTATGGCTTATCTAGAGTCAAAATGCTGATAAATGATAGAGTCAAATTCCTCACTTCCAGTGTTCACATTTACTCAATATGTCTTACCCACTGTTTCATTATTGGTGATTTACACGTGAAAGGCATTTTTAAAAAATTTGAAGGTGTTCGATTTTAAAAGGAGAAAGAGACAGACAAACAAGGAAAGACAGAGAGAGAAACAGAGATAGAGTTTTCTTAACCTGTTTGAACAGACATCTTTAAAATCAAAGAAATGGAACATCGGGCATAATGACTTTATCTGAATTCTGTGTCATATGGGTCATACTAAGATAGATCAACATTTGGTATCTTATATTTCAAGTTTGCTGCATAGATAATCTGGAAAATAAGGCAAAGTTTAATAGCAAGACTTTTTTTTTAAACACTCTGAATAATCTTCCCAACACTCCTCTTCTTGCATTCAGCTCAAAGAATAGCACCTGCAGAACAACCTTGACATTGAACCCTTGCTGACAACCTGATACTGACACTATCAGTTTAGTTCCCTGGAGCTCTTTCCTGCCATTATCATTCCTTGCTTGTTCTATATCAGTTGTGATTAGAAGCATGGACTCTTCCTTCACACAGTTTGGCTAACAATTTTAGTCTCCCCAAGTAATAGTTGTTATCTTGGGTAATTATTATATTTCATGTCTCTTTTCCTTGATTTCTATTACAATAGTAATAGTTCCTTTGCCCTGGACTGATTGTGAAGATTAAATAAGATGATGACTGTAAAAGGCGTGTATAGTTTGTAGTACATGTCAAGTGCTTCATGAGCGTTGATTATTACACCTAATTAGTAAAATTATTTTCAGCTTTGTTATAGCATGCATAGCCTTATTAGAAAGAGTTGGCAACATGATATGCTTTATTTTAAAATCAACAAAGTGAAGACATAAAAGCTAGCAAGTTATTGTATTGTCATCATTAAAGCAATTTCATTCCTTTTCATTTTTGTTTCAAATTTATATAAATGACTTTTTAAAAGTGTACATATTTAAAGTACTCAATTTGATAAGTTTTGAAACATCACCACAGTGACAATGCTGAATGAGTTTGTCCCTTTCCCTGAGGTTCCTCCTCCACTGACCCTGGGCAACCACCAATCTGCTTCCTGTCACTATGGATTGCTTTTGATTCTTATGTGCATGCTGCATGTTAAGTTGCTTCAGTCGTGTCTGACTGCTTATTTCCTACAGTTTCATATAAATGGAATCATCAATATGAATTCTTTAAGACAGAAATTTTATATTTCAGAAGTGCAAACAGCTTCATGTTGAACATTTGGCATAATTATTCTCTAAAAGTGCATTACCCACACCACTGAGCTATTCTAAGGCCATTCTACCTCCCACGCATGCATGCATGCTGTCACTTCAGTCATGTCTTTGTGACCCCATGGACTGTAGGCCACCAGACTCCTCTGTCCATAGGATTCTCCAGGCAAGAATACTGGAGTGGAGTGCCATGCCCTCCTCTAGGGGATCTTCCTGATCCAGGGATGGAAGAGGGGTCCTGGCTTCTCCTGTACTGGCAGGCAAGTTGTTTACCACCAGCACAAACTGGGAAGCCCATCCTAATTCCCACTGCTCCTAAATTTCATCACAATTGCTTTTATTAATTTTGTTGGGGGTATAGCTGCTTTACAATATTGCATTAGTTTCCTGCCATCAGTTCAATTCAGTTCAGTCGCTCAGTTGTGTCCGACTCTCTGCAACCCCATGAACCACAGCATGCCAGGTCTCCCTGTCCATCACCAACTCTCGGAATTTACTCACACTCATGTCCATCGAGTTGGCAATGCCATCCAGCCATCTCATCCTCTGTCGTCCCCTTCTCCTCCTGCCCCCAAACCCTCCCAGCATCAGGGTCTTTTCCAATAAGTCAATTCCTTGCATGAGGTGGCCAAAGTATTGGAGTTTCAGCTTTAGCATCAGTCTTACAAATGAACATCCAGGACTGATCTCCTTTAGAATGGACTGGTTGGATCTCCTTGCAGTCCAAGGGACTCTCAAGTCTTCTCCAACACCACAGTTCAAAAGCATCAATTCTTCCATGATCAGCTTTCTTCACAGTCCAACTCTCACATCCATACATGACCACTGGAAAAACCATAGCCTGGACTAGACGCACCTTTGTTGGCAAAGTAATGTCTCTGCTTTTCAATATGCTATCTAGGTTGGTCATAACTTTCCTTCCAAGGAGTAAGCGTCTGTTAATTTCATGGCTGCAGTCACCATCTGCAGTGATTTTGGAGACCCCAAAATAAAGTCTGACATGGTTTCCACTGTTTCCCATCTATTTCCCATGAAGTGATGGGACCAGATGCCATGATCTTAATTTTCTGAATGTGGAGCTTTAAGCCAACTTTTTCACTCTCCTCTTACACTTTCATCAACAGGCTTTTTAGCTCCTCTTCACTTTGTACCATAAGGGTGGTATCATCTGCATATCTGAGGTTATTGCTATTTATCCTGGCAATCTTGATTCCAGCTTGTGCTTCTTCCAGTCCAGCGTTTCTCATGACGTACTCTGCATATAAGTTAAAGAAGCAGGGTGACAACATACAGCCTTGACGTACTCCTTTTCCTATTTGGAACCAGTCTGTTGTTCCATGTCCAGTTCTAACTGTTCCTTCCTGGCCTGCATACAGATTTCTCAAGAGGCAGGTCAGGTGGTCTGGTATTCCCATCTCTCTCAGAATTTTCCACAGTTTATTGTGATTCATACAGTCACAGGCTTTGGCATAGTCAATAAAGCAGAAATAGATGTTTTTCTGGAACTCTCTTGATTTTTCCATGATCCAGCGGAGGTTGGCAATTTGATCTCTGGTTCCTGTGCCTTTTCTAAAACCAGCTTGAACATCTGGAAGTTCACAGTTCACGTATTGCTGAAGCTTGGCTTGCAGAATTTTGAGCATTACTTTACTAGCATGTGAGATGAGTGCAAAGTGAATTAGTTATGCATATACACATATCCACTATTTTTTAGATTCACTTCCCATTTAGGTCACCACAGAGCACTGAGTAGAGATCTCTGTGCTATACAACACGTTCTCATCAGTTATCTATTTTGTATATAACAGTGCGTATATGTTAATCCCAATCTCCCAGTTCACTTTCCTTGTCAATCATAAGTTTCTTTTCTATATCTGTAATTCTATTTCTGTTTTGCAAACAAGTTCATCTATACCATTTTTGTAGATTTCACATAAGGGATATGATATATTTGTCTTTCTCTTTCTGACTTACTTCATTCACTTTGACAGTCTCTAGTCCATCCTTGTTGCTGTTGATAGCATTGTTTCATTCTTTTTTATGGCTGAGTAATATTCCATTGTATGTATGTACCACATCTTCTTTATCCCTTCCTCTGTTGATGGACATTTAAATTGCTTCCATGTCCAAGATATTGCAAATTGTGCTGCAATGCACATTGGGGTGCATGTATTCTTAGAAATTATGGCTTTCTTCAGATATATGTCCAGGTGGGCTTCCCCAGTAACTCAGCTGGTAAAGTTGCCCAGCAGACCTGGTTTTGATCCCTGGGTGGGGAAAATCACTCGAAGGAGGGCACGGCAACCCACCCCAGTATGCTTGCCTGGAAATCCCTATGGACACAGGAGCCTATGGGTGACACACCCTAGGATTGCAAAGAATCAGACATGAATGGGCAACTAAGCACACACATGGCAGCTGTAGTTTTATTTATTTTAAGGAACTTTCATAATGTTCTCCATAGTGGTTATGCCAATTTATATCCCCACCAACAGTATAGGAGGGCTCTTTTTTCTCCATACCCTCTCTAGCATGCATTGTCTGTAGATATTTTGAAGATGGATAGACATTTCCCCAAAGAAGACTTACAGATAGTAACAAAAAATTCATGAAAATATGCTCAATATCACTAATTCTTAGTGAAATGCAAATCAAAACTACAGTTGGGTTGCAATGACAACCCACTCAAGTATGCTTGCCTGGAGAATTCCATGGACAGAGGAGTCTGGCAGGCTACAGTCCGTGGGGTCTCAAAGAGTTGGACATGACTGAGCGACTATCACTTACTCTCCCACTTACCTAATTGGCCATGTAAAATTTATTTTTTTGTGTGTTTGTGATTATACTTGAAACCGAATTTTTTTGGTTCTTCCATTCCTGCTATTAAAATAAGCATATATTTTCTTGAAACAAAATTTAAACTATTTTTGTTGCATTTAGTAAGGATTGCCTTAATAAAATATTATTTTTTTCCAAACTTTCAAAGTAAAACTGGGGATAAAATCAGTTGAATCCTGTTCTGTGTGTCTGGTGCTGGATGAAACTCTTTAAATGGATGGTATCAGCTAATTTTTGTAACACTCTACTGAGATGGGTATATAAAAAATAAAAAAAGTCCTAAACAGTTTATGTAGTTCTTTAATAAGCATGTAGCTAATAACTAGAGAAAAAAATGAGTTTAATTTTGTTAAAACAGATTTTTAGTGACTATTTTAAACATTTTTAACTATGGCATCAGAGAAGACTCTCAAGTCCGTTGGACTGCAGGGCAATCAAGCCAGTCAATCCGAAAGGACATATCAGTCCTGAATATTCATTGGAAGGACTGATGCCAAAGCTGAAGCTCCAATACTTTGTCCACCTGATGCAGAGAGACAACTCATTGGAAAAGACCCTGATGCTGGGAAAATTGGAGGGCAGGAGGAAAAGTGGATGAGAATGGATGAGATGGTTGGATGGCATCACTGACTTGATGGCCATGAGTTTGAGTAAGCTCCAGGAGTAGGTGATGGACAGGGAAGCCTGGCATGCTGCAGTCCCTGGGGTCGCAAAGAGTTGGACATGACTGAGTGACTGAACTGGTTTTGAACATTGATCGAAATTCATTTAAAAACTAAATTTAAATTATTTGTTTAATTAGGAAAATAATTTGAAAGATAGACGAGCCTGAATCTGGCACAATGAATGAATCTTTCATGGGGCTCACATACTCTGGAAAAGAAAATGAAGGGAAAAGTCACCACACTTGGGGAAAAACTATTCAGGAAAAGATATTCAGGAGAAATGAACTCTAATGGTCCTCAGCCTGGGTTATTACTTATATAATAAAATATCAACATTTATGCTTATTAATTATCTAAAAACCAAAAGAAGTAACAAGAAGAAGGTCTGAGGGAAAAAAGTCTGTCTATAAATATATATGACTAATGGTTTTTCTTCATAGATAACACTGTAATATTACTATGAAGCAGTCAAACTATATTAAAATATGGACTTCTCTGAACTAATATGCAAATAAGAAATATAATTGAGGGAATACAAGGTACTTATACATAAGCAACAAAAAATAAAACTCATCAGAATATTTACATTCTAAGCATATTCTTGGAAATCAAGTACTTCTACAATTTATCTTGTTAAATTAATAAATTATACTTTCAAGAAAATATAATTCTTTTAAAGATGATTTTAGGTTCATTATATCAGTGGAATAATGAGCAATTTATGCTACTCTAACTGGCTTATTTTACATATAATATCCTCCAGGCTCGTTTATGTTGTCCCATATGGCAGAATTTCTTTCTTTTTAATTCCTATGTAAGTACATGCCACGTTTACATTTTTTATTTTTTTATTAAAGGATGGTTGACATTTCTACAGAGCAAAATGATTCATCTCTGTGTATAAATATATATATTATTATATATAATATATATCTTACTGTTATAATATATTTATATTATTAATGTTATTTATCATTGTATATTATTATATTATATGAAATTAATTATAACATAAAAATTGTACATAATATTTATATAATATGTATAATATATAATCATAAATAACATATGATTATATAATTTATATATAATATAATATAGATTATGTCCAACTTTTGCACCCCATGGACTGAGCCTTACAGACATTATATATATTAATAATAATATAAAATATAATAATATAAAATATAATATATGTAAAACAAAATATATATTAATTTTATATAACATAATATATTATATTTATAATCTAATAATATATTATAAAACTTTGTATATTTTATATTATATAATTTTATATAATATAATATAATTAATTATAATCTAATATATACTGATATATTATAACATATTATATATTATATATTATAATTATAATTAATTAATCTATAATATATATATTATACACATATATTTTATATATTGTACATAATATATTACATATTCTTATATATTAATATTATATCATTTTATAATAATTATTATTATACTAATATTATTGTATTTTTAGTATTATTATCATTTACTATTATAATTTATTATCATTGTATTAAAATTATCATAATTACTAAATATGTCCGACTCTTTGCGACCCCATGAATAGCAGCATGCCAGGCCTCCCTGTCCATCACCAACTCCCGGAGTTCACCCAAATTCATGTCCATCGAGTCGGTAATGCCATCCAGCCATCTCATCCTCTGTCGTCCCCTTCTCCTCCTTCCCCCAACCCTGCCAGCATCGGAGTCTTTTCCAGTGAGTCAACTCTTCTCATGCGGTGGCCAAAGTACTGGAAGTTCAGCTTTAGTATCATTCCTTCCAAAGAAATCCCAGGGCTGATCTCCTTTAGGATGGACTGGTTGGATCTCCTTGCAGTCCAAGGGACTCTCAAGAGTCTTCTCCAACACCACAGTTAAAAAGCATTGATTCTTCGGTGTTCAGCTTTCTTCACAGTCCAACTCTCACATCCATACATGACCACTGGAAAAGCCATAGCCTTGACTAGACGGACCATTGTTTGCAAAGTAATGTTTCTGCTTTTGAATACGCGCTCTAGGTTGGTCATAACTTTCCTTCCAAGGAGTAAATTTCTTTTAATTTCATGGCTGCTATCACCATCTGCAGTGATTTTGGAGCCCCCCAAAATAGTGTGACAGTTTCCACTGTTTCCCAATCTATTTCCCATGATGTGATGGGACCAGATCCCATGATCTTAATTTTCTGAATGTGGACCTTTAAACCAACATTTTCACTCTCTTCTTTCATTTTCATCAAGAGGCTTTTTAGTTCCTCTTCACTTTCTGCCATAAGGGTGGTGTCATCTGCATATCTGAGGTTATTGCTATTTCTCCTGGCAATCTTGATTCCAGCTTGTGCTTCTTCCAGCCCAGCGATTCTCACGATGTACTCTGCATAGAAGTTAAATAAGCACGGTGACAATATACAGCCGTGACGTACTCCTTTTCCTATTTGGAACCAGTCTGTTGTTCCATGTCCAGTTCTAACTGTTCCTTCCTGATTTTCATATAGGTTTCTCAAGCGGCATGTCAGGTGGTCTGGTATTCCCATCTCTTTTAGAATTTTCTGCAGTTTATTGTGATCCACACAGTCAAAGGCTTTGGCATACTCAATTAAGCAGAAATAGATGTTTTTCTGGAACTCTTTTGCTTTTTCGATGATCCAGTGGATGTTGGCAATTTGATCTCTGGTTCCTCTGCCTTTTCTAAAACCAGCTTGATCATCTGTAAGTTCACAGTTCACGTATTGCTGAAGCCTGGCTTGCAGAATTTTGAGCATTACTTTAATAGTGTGTGAGATGAGTGCAATTGTGCTGTAGTTTGTGCATTCTTTGGCATTGCCTTTCTTTGAGATTGGAATGAAAACTGACCTTTTCCAGTCCTGTGGCCACTGCTGAGTTTTCCAAATTTGCTGGCATATTGAGTGCAGCACTTTCAAAGGATCATCTTTCAGGATTTGAAGTAGCTCAACTGAAATTCCATCACATCCACTAACTTTGTTCGTAGTGATGCTTTCTAAGGCCCACTGACTTCACATTCCAGGATGTCTGGCTCTAGATGAGTGATCACACCATCGTGATTATCTTGGTCATGAAGATCTTTTTTGTACAGTTCTTCTGTATATTCTCTCCACCTCTTCTTAATATTTTCTGCTTCTGTTAGGCCTATACCATTTCTGTCCTTTATCGAGCCCATCTTTGCATGAAATTTTCCCTTTGTATCTCTAATGTTCTTGAAGAGATCTCTAGTCTTTCCAATTCTGTTGTTTTCCTCTGTTTCTTTGCATTGATCATGTGGAAGGCTTTCTTATCTCTCCTTGCTATTCTTTGGAACTCTGCATTCAGATGCTTATATCTTTCCTTTTCTCCTTTGCTTTTGGCTTCTCTTCTTTTCACAGGTATTTGTAAGGCCTCCCCAGACAGCCATTTTGCTTTTTTGCATTTCTTTTCCTTACAGTTAAAATATATACAATAGAATACTACTACTGAGCCATAAAGAAAAAATGAAATGTGTCATTTGCAACAACATGAATGGACCTAGAGATGAACTGAGCCACTGAATAACAAGAGGTATGGATGAAACGTATCTGAGGATGAACAGACATGTTAAAGCTGGAAGGTTTTATGGAAGAAATTATTTATCAAATCTTGTAGTTTTGTATAGGTTTGAAAATTTCCATAGTAAAAATCCTAATTACATGATAATTAGTTTTTTTAGTAAAAAGATAAAAATTGTTGAAAATCTGTATGTAGTTGCTTCAGTTTGTCATTTGAAATACTAATATTCTTTCTTAAAACTATTATCATTCAGGTCAACAAATCTTTAGACGAGAAAAAAAAATACTATATACCTTCAAACTGTCCTTTACAGTTGCTACCTCTGAATATGATAGAAAAATTGGAATTCAAAATGTAAAAAATATATATTATTGATGACGTGTGTGTACTTTGAAAACAAGAGAATTTAGAGATGTACTTTCATAGTTTACTGCTCTTTGGTTTATGTTGGTATGATAAGGGGTTCTATAGTGGGATTCTTATTTGAAGAAAGAAAAATAATTTTTTTGGTTGAGATATTTAAAACAATTTAATGATATACATATATATATGTATGTATGTATTTGTCTATCTATTCATCTATCTATTATACTACTACTATAAATGATAAAAGTATCCAAGAATTTTGTTAGACATTCTGAAAGGGACACAATAATAGTACAGTCTTGAGAATTTTAGATTGTATTAATTTTGAAATATATAGCCCTTCTGCAGTTAGACCTTGATTCTTGATACCAGCCAATGATTTAATCAGCTGTGACTTGAGACAAATTATTTAAATTATCTGAGTTTCTCTTATCTAAAATATGGGAATATTTTCTCTGCACTATTGTGTTTTGTAAGGAATAACAATATAAAGTATGTAGATCTTTTTAGTACCTTGCTTGGCACATAATTCAGTTCAGTTCAGTTCAGTTCAGTTGCTCAGTTGTGTCCGACTCTTTGCGACCCCATGAATCACAGCACACCAGGCCTCCCTGTCCATCACCAACTCCCAGAGCTCACCCAAACCCGTGTGCATCAAGTCGGTGATGCATCCAGCCATCTCATCATCGGTCGTCACCTTCTCCTCCTGCCCCCAATTCCTCCCAGCATCAGGGTCTTTTCCAATGAGTCCCCTTCTTCTCCTGCCCCCACTCCTTCCCAACATCAGGGTCTTTCCACCTCTTCACATGAGGTGGCCAAAGTATTGGGGTTTAAGCCTCAGCATCAGTACTTCCAATGAACACCCAGGACTGATCTCCTTTAGGATGGACTGGTTGGATCTCCTTGCAGTCCAAGGGACTCTCAAGAGTCTTCTCCAACACCACAGTTCAAAAGCATCACTTCTTCGGTGCTCATCTTTATTCACAGTCCAACTCTCACATCCATACATGACCACTGGGAAAACCATAGCCTTGACTAGACGGACGTTTGTTTGCAAAGTAAAGTCTCTGTTTTTGAATATGCTGTCTAGCTTGGTCACAACTTTCCTTCCAAGGAGTAAGTGTCTTTTTTTTTTTTTTAATTTTTACTTTATTTTACTTTACAATACTGTATAGGTTTTGCCATACATTGACATGAATCCAGCACGGGTGTATATGTGTTCCCAAACATGAACCCCCCTCCCACCTCCCTCCCCATAACATCTCTCTGGGTCATCACCATGTACCAGCCCCAAGCATGCTGTATCCTGCGTTGGACATAGACTGGCGATTCGATTCTTATATGACAGTATACATGTTATAATGCCGTTCTCCCAAATCATCCCACCCTCTCCCTCTCCCTCAGAGTCCAAAAGTCCGTAATACACATCTGTGTCTTTTTTGCTGTCTTGCATACAAGGTCG